>NC_086129.1:40560869-40864373 GCF_963921235.1 Mobula hypostoma
AGAGATGCTTTTCTGCACACCACTGTTTTAATGCATGGTTATTTGAGTTATTGTTGCCTTCCTGTCAGCTTGAACCAGTCATTCTCCTCTGACCTCTCTCATTATCAAGGCATTTTCACCCACAGAACTGCTGCTCACTGGAAGTTTGTTGTTCTTTGCACCATTGTCTGTAAACTCTAGAGTGTTGTATGTGAAAATCCCAAGAGATCAGCAGTTTCTGAGATACTCAGGCCACCCCTTCTGGCACCAACAATCATTCCACAGTCAAAGTCACTTAGATCACATTTCTTTCCCACTCTGATATTTGGTCTGAACAACAACTGAACCTCTTGACCATGTCTACATGTTTTTATGTATTGAGTTGCTGTCACATGATTGGCTGGTTAGATATTTGCATTAATGAGCAGGTGTACTTAAAGTGGCCACGGAGTGCAAGTTTCTCTGTTATTTGCAAAGATAAATGCAACCATGGGTTTTATTCTTCCCTATCCCTGGTTTAAGTTCGCCCTCTTTCATATCTGTCCTCTTCAATGAAGTTGATATGAGAAAGCAAAAGGTCTGGATTGCATAATCCTAGTTAAGGTTTTGGAAATAAGTTTCTAATTTTCAGTTATAAGATTCCCACAATTTGGGAAGAACTTGGGAAATTGATAATTAATATATATTTAAATTGGAAATCTGAAGTTTGCATTTCGGAGCCTTACAGTATGGAACCAGGCCATTCAGCCCAACTCATTCATGCTGACCAAGTTGCCAAACTGAGTTTGTTCCATTTGGCCCATGTCCCTTGAAACCAGGGGTTCCCAATCTGGGTCCACAGACCCTTCGATTAATGGTAGGGGTCCATGTGATGAAAAAGCTTGGGAAGCCCTGTCCTAAATAAATTCTGTCCATCTAACTGTCCAAATTACTGCTAAATACTTTGCAACTGGGGATAATCTCAAATCTGGTTTTCTTAACAAGAATGATTTTCTCAAAAAGTTAGGAGACATTTCTTCAGGACTAGTGGAGTGGTTGTGGGGAAACAAAGAAAGGAATCAAAAGGTTGAGCCAGGTGGGAATATTGTTCTGAGTTGCATCTACTTCAATGCAAGATAAGGTGGATGAACTTAGAGCATGGACCAGCATGTGGAATTATGACATTGTAGCCAATAGTGAGACTAAATTGCAAGAGGGGCAGGACTGACAGCTCAGTGTTCTGGTGTTCTGTTGTTTTAGACGTGATAGAGCAGGACGGATTTAAGGGGGAGCCTTGGCATTACCAGCTAGAGAAAATGTTACATAGAGCTCATCCACTGTGGCTATATGGGTGGAACTGAGGAATAAGAAAGGGATGACCACATTAGTGAGATTATATTATAGACCAACCAATAGTCAGCAGGTCTTAGGGACCAAGTTTGTAGACTGATTGCAGATAGTTGGAAAAAAACATAAAGTTGTGATAGTAGATGATTTTATCTTTCCACATATTGAGCTCGTGAGCTCGACTTCAGTGTTTAAATGGAGTTTGAATAGGTACATGGATAGTAGGTGTGTAGAGAGCTATGGTCTTGGTGCAGGTCAATGGGAGTGGGCAGTTTAAATAATTTCGGCACTGACTAGATGGACCAAAAGGCCTATTTCTGTGCTGTACTTCTATATGACTTGGACCCCATACTGTAAAAAGGCTGGATGGGATAGAGTGTTCTGGAAAGTTTCCTGGTAGACCATGTTGAACCAATCTTAGAGAGTTTTTCTAAAAGATGAAAGTTGATGAAGGAAAGGCAATGGATGTTGTCTACATAGACTTTAGCAAGGCCTTTGACAAGGTCCCACAGGAGGTTGGTCAAGAAGGTTCAGTCACTTGGCATTCAAGGTGAGGTAATAAATTGGATTTGACAATGGCTTTGCGAGAGAAGCCAGAGAGTGGTAGTAGACAAGAGCCCTGTACTGTGCTGCAGGGATTAGTGCTGAGTCCTTTGTTGTTTGTCATCTATATCAACGACCTGGATGATAATGTGGTAAACTGGATCGGCAAATTTGTGGATGACGCCAAGACTAGGGGTATAGTGGACAGCGAGGAAGGCCATCATATCTTGTAGTGAGATCTGGATCACTGGAAAAATGGGCTGATAAGTAGCAGATGGGATTTAATGCAGACAAGTATGAGGTGTTGCACGTTGGGAGGACAAACCAGGGTAGGACTTACATGGTGATTAGTAGGGCCCTGAGGAGTGCAGTAGAACAGAGGGATCTGGGAATACAGGTCCATAATTCCTTGAAAGTGGTGTCACAGGTAAATAGGGTTGTAAAGAGAACTTATGGCACATTGGCCTTCAATGATCAAAGTACTGAGTACAAGAGTCGAGATGTTATGTTGAAGTTGTATAAGATGCTGATGAGGCCTAATTTGGAGTATTGTGTGCAATTCTGGTCACCTACCAAAGGATTGCTGGTACAGGGTTCTGAGTTGGATGATCAGCCATGATCATAATAAATGGCGGTGCAGGCTCGAAGGGCCGAATGGCCGACTCCTGCACCTATTTTCTATGTTTCTACGTTTGATTGAAAAAGATTGAAAGAGTACAGAGAAAATTTACAAGGATGTTGCTGGGACTTGAGAACCTGAGTTGCAGGCAAAGGTTGAACAGGTTAGAACTTTATTCCCCAGAGCACAAGACAACAAAAGGAGATTTCACTGCTTCAACAAGGTAAGAATTGCTAAGAATCTGAAGGTATTGATAATCATCTTGAATGTTACAATGAAAATGAAAATTTGGAGGACGCAGTTGCCAATAGCATGGCATGAAGGCAGTCCATTTTCTACACAAGGTGTCTGCGCTGATTTTGTTTATTTACTGTAAATCAAAAGAACGTGGCAGCATATGATGAATTCCTCTGTCAGTAACTGTTAGGAACTACAGTTTCTTGGTACTCTAGTAGTATTGATAGTGTTCTAATTTGTTTTGTATTTCATTTATATACGTAACTTGTAACTCAGTTAAACCGTAATTTTTTCTTTTTTTAAATATAACTTTTTAATTATTTCCATGAGACTTTGGCTAATTGGGGCAGCTGTTTAATTGAGCTAAAGTGTACTGGTCCTGATGTGTCCCAATTAATTGTTAAGGGAGACCGGGAAGAGTGAATAGGGCCAGAAGCTGGGAGGTGATTGGTGGAAGAGACAAAGGGCTGAAGATGATGGAATCGGATAGGAGAGGAAGGTAGAACATGGAATCAAGTGACAGAAGTGGAGAGGGCACAATGTCGGACTACCCGAATTGAAATGAAGAGAATATTGAGTAGGCATGGAAGCATCTTGATTCGTGTTCCCCTCTTCATTGCATGAATCTCGGTTAGGTTTAGAGAGAGGCAGGAGAGACAGTGGCTGGGGTAGTGTTTAAACCTTTACAAATAGCAGTTTAGCCTTTGAGAGCTTGATGAAAGTGTACATGGACAAAATAGGATCAAGAAGGAATGGGGGTTCTAGGGTCTGACAGGATGTTGATGATGGTTGATATGGTTAACAATTATCTGAGGAGAAATAGGAGGGAATGAAAAAATCATATTGAGCCAATTTACCTTTAGACATGTGTGCTCTATGAACAACTTTAAATTGAATTAGAGAATGTTTGGAACAGATAGAGGAAGTATTGACTAGTTGTAAAATATGCGCCCAGTCATCTGCCAAGATAGTAAAGCCCAATTCCTTTTCCCAATCTGACCTAATCTTATCGAATGGAGCTTTCCTAAGTTTCATGATAGTATTATAAATAATAGCCGTTACACCTTTCTGACATGGGTTAAGGTTAATTATAGTATCTAAAATATATGTAGGGGGTAACGTTGGAAAGGAAGAAAGTATGGTACTTAGGAAATTTCTAACTTGAAGATATCTAAAAAAATGTATTCTTGGTGAGTTATATTTATTAGATAATTGTTCAAAAGACGTAAGGGAGCCATCTAAAAATAAATCCAAAAACCGTGATATACCGTTGGTCTTCCAAATTTGAAAGGCACGGTCCGTAGAAGAGGGAGGAAAGAATATATTGCCTAAAATAGGGATCGCTAGCACAAATTAATTAAGATCATTTTTATTCCCATATTAACGCTCTTTGTGACAGATGTCATGGGGAGATAGCTTCCTTAACTCATATGTTTTGGTCCTGCCCTACTTTAGAAACTTTTTGGAAAGACATTTTTAATATTATCTCAAAGGTATTGAATATAGATATTTCTCCCCATCCTATTACCGCTATCTTTGGATTACCTAACATTACCAGTAATCTTTCCCCTTCAGTCCATAGAATGATTGCATTTCTTACTTTAATGGCGAAAAGATGTATTTTACAACATTGGAAGGAGATTAATGCTCCAACTACGTTCTTTTGGTTTTCACAGATGATACTATGTTTAAATTTGGAGAAAATCAGAAGTAATCTTTATGATACTTCAGTTAAATTTGAACAGACCTGGAGATCTTTTATTCAACATTTTCATTTAATGTAACCTTTTTTTTCTCTCTTTGCCCATATTTACATTCCCTTCTTGCTTTTTAACTGTTTTTAACGGAGGTCGGGTTTGAGGACGTGATTGTTTTAAGTTGTTTAAGTCTACTTGATACCTAGTTAGCCCATTGCTTTGCTTTGCTTTTTAGATTAATTGCACGGTGGGTTTTTTTTTGGGTTCTTTTTTTGGGATTTTTTTCTTCTCTTTATTGATATATATGGAAAGTTAGTATACATTTACATTACCTCGTTATTTTATATCTAAACTGCACTGTTTGTACTAATTTTTTTTGTGTATTAATATCTCTTGTAATTTTATATCGCAACAGTGTATTAGTTTTTACATGGTTTACCTTTTGTGTACTAATTCAATAAAAAGATTTAAAAAGAAAGAAAGAAAAAATCATATTGATTCCAGGTAGGAAAAGGTGGAGAGGCTCTGGGAGCTAATGATACAAGACAAAGGAGCAGAATTAGGCCATTTGGCCCATCGAGTTTGCTCCACCATTCCATAATGGCTGATTTATTATCGCTCTCAATCCCATTTCTCCTGCCTTCTTCCCACAGCCTTTGATGGCCTTACTGATTAAGAACCTATTAATCTCCATTTTAAATATACCCAATGACTTGGTCTCCACAGCCATCTGTGGCAATGAATTCCACAGATTCACCATCCTCTGGTAAAGAAATTCCTCCTCATCCCCTCTGTACGAAAGGGACATCCTTCTATTCTGAGGCTGTGGCCTCTGGTCCTAGACTCTCCCACTATCTGGGAAACCTCCTCTCCACATCCACTCCGTGTAGGCCTTTCAATAGGTTTCAATGAGATAACCCCTCATTCTTCTAAACTCCAGCGAGTACAGGCCCAGAGCCATCAGGTGGTGTTGGATGGTCAAGCTGAGTTGACTGTCTTGTGCACAAGTATGGTGAGGTATAGACACAATTCAAAACTTGTTTGCAGCAGCATTGCAGGTATGTAGGTTCAGAGAGCAGTTCTACAAGCCAGTGAAGAGAGAAAATAAAAACTTCCACTTAAAGACTGGATATTAGTAAAGGGAACCCATTGGACGTCAGATGAAAGGTCTCGACCCAGAATGTTGACTGTCCATTGATGCTGCCTGACCTGCTGATTTCCTTCAATGTTTTGTGTGTTGATGCAGAATATAGTGTAGCAGTTAAAGAGAAAGTGTAGTGCAGGGAGACAAATAAAGTGCAAGGGCCACGGTGAGGTAGACTGGGAGATCATCGGTTCACCTTTTAGCGCATGGGAGGTGCATTCAAGAATCTGATAACAGCGGGATATAAAGCATCCTTGAGTCTAGTAGTATATATTCTCAAGCTTTTGCTTTATCTCACAACATGCTGGAGGAACTCAGCAGGTCGGGCAGCATCCGTGGAAACGATCAGTCAACGTTTCGGGCCGGAACTCTTTGTCAGGACTGTAGAGGGAAGGGACAGAGGCCCTATAAAGAAGGCGGGGGGAGGGTGGGAAGGAGAAAGCTGGTAGGTGCCATGTGAAAAAGCAGTAAGGGGAAAGATAATGATGATGATGAGTATGATGATGATAACGGTGATGAGTCTGCATACAGACAGGTGGTGGAACGGCTGGCTCTCTGGTGTGGTCAGAACAATCTGGAGCTAAATACGCTCAAGACTGTGGAGATGACAGTGGACTTCAGGAGGAGCCCCCCAATACTCCCCCCACTCACTATACTCAACAGTATTGTGTCTGCTGTGGAGACCTTCAGGTTTCTGGGTGTCACAATCTCCCAGGACCTGAAGTGGACACCCAACGTGGACACTCTTATCAAAAAGGCTCAGCAGAGGTTGTATTTCCTACGTCAACTCAGGAAGTACAACCTGCCTCAGGAGCTGCTGATTCAATTCTATTCAGGAATAATCCAGTCTGTTCTCTGTTCGTCCATCACTGTCTGGTTTGGATCAGCTACCAAACAAGACAAGAATAGACTCCAAAGAACCGTCAGGGCTGCGGAAAGGATTATTGGTGTGAAGCTGCCCTCGATCCAGGACTTATATGCATCTAGAGTCAGGAAGCGAGCAAGCAGCATCATTGTAGACCCATCACACCCTGGACATCACCTGTTCCAACTCCTTCCTTCTGGTAGGCACTTTAGATCACTGTATGCCAGGACAAATGGGTACAAGAATAGTTTCTTTCTGTATGCCATCAGTCTTATGAACACTTGAATTTTAGTCTATTGTAAACCAAGTCCACCTGTACATACACAGGTATACCTCATTGTATATAGTTCACGATTATTTGTACTATTGTTTTGTTTACTTTTTGATCCGAGAGCGCAGGGAAACCAGCACCAAATTCCCTGTATGTGTTCACATACTTGGCAATAATAAAGGATTAAAAATTAAAAGATTAAAGGTAAAGGGGTGGGGGAGGGGAAGCAGGGAGGTGATAGGCAGGAAAGGTGAAGAAGGAATAGGGGAAAACACAATGGGTAGCAGAAGGAGGCGGAATCATGAGGGAGTTGATAGGCAGCTGGGGGAGGGGCAGAGTGACATAGGGATAGGGGAAGGGAGGGGGAGGGAATTACTGGAAGTTGGAGAATTCTATGTTCATACCAAGGGGCTGGAGACTACCTAGACGATATATGAGGTGTTGCTCCTCCAACCTGAGTTTAGCCTCATCATGGCAGTAGAGGAGGCCATGTATGGACATATCTGAATGGGAGTGGGAAGCAGAGTTGAAGTGGGTGGCTACCGGGAGATCCTGTCTGTTGTGGCGGACGGAGCGGAGGTGCTCGACGAAGTGGTCCCCCAATCTGTGTCGGGTTTCACCCATGTAGAGGAGGCCGCACTGGGAGCACCGGATGCAATAGATGACCCCAACAGATTCTCAGGTGAAGTGTTGCTTCACTTGGAAGGACTGTTTGGGGCCCTGAATGGTGGCAAGAGAGGAGGTGTAGGGACAGGTGTAGCACTTACGCTTACAGGGATAAGTGCCGGGTGGGAGATCAGTGGGGATGGACGTGCAGATAAGGGAGTCGCAGAGGGATCGATCCCTGCGGAAAGCGGAGAGGGGTGGAGAGGGAAAGATGTGCTTAGTGGTGGGGTCCTGTTGAAGGTGGCAGAAGTTGCGGAGGATAATGTGCTGGATCCAGAGGCTGGTGGGGTGGTAGATGAGGACAAGGGGAACTCTGTCCCTGTTGTGGTGACGGGAGGATGGGGTGAGGGCTGAAGTGCAGGAAATGGAGGAGATGCAGGTGAGGGCATCATTGATGACAGTAGAAGGGAAACTACAATCCATAAAGAAAGAGGACATTTGAGATGTCCTGAAACGGAAAACCTCATTCTGGGAGCAGATGCGGCGGAGACGGAGGAACTGGGAATAGGGAATGGCATTTTTGCATGTGGCAGTGTGGGAAGAGATATAGTCGAAGTAGTTATGAGAGTCAGTGGGCTTGTAGAAGATCTCAGTGTCTCCAGAGATGGAGACCGAGAGATTGAGAAAGGGGGGAGAAGTGTCAGAGATAGACCAAGTGAATTTGAGGGCTGGGTGGAAGTTAGAAACAAAGTCAATGAAATTGATGAGCTCAGCAGGGTGCAGGAAGCAGCACCAATGTAGTCTTCAATGTAGCGAAGGAAAGGTTGGGGAGCAGTACCAGAATAGGTTTGGAGCACAGACTGTTTCACATAACCAATGAAGAGGCAGGCATAGCTGGGGCCCCATAGCTACACCCTTAGTCCGAAGAAAGTGGGAAGAGCCAAAAGAGAAGTTATTAAGTGTGAGTACCAGTTCCGCCAACCGGAGGAGGGTAGTGGTGGTGGGGAACTGGTGAGGTCTATTGTCCAGAAAGTAGTGGAGGGCTTTGAGGCCTTCTTCATGGGGAATGGAGGTGTATAGGGATTGGACATCCATAGTGAAAATGAAGCGGTCAGGACCGGGGAACTGGAAGATATTGAAGAGGTGGAGGGCATGGGATATATCCCGGATGTAGGTGGGGAGGGACTGAACTACGGGTGACAAAATGGAGTCCAGGTAGGCAGATACAAGTTCGGTGGGACAGGAGCAGGCAGAAACTATGGGTCTACCGGGACAGTTAGGCTTTGTGTATCTTGGGGAGGAGGTAAAACCGAGCGGTGCAGGGTGTGGGAATAATGAGTTTAGCGGCTGAGGATGGAAGGTCTCCGGAGTTGATAAGGGCAGTGGTGGTGCGGGAAACAATAGTTTGATGTTTTTTGGTGGGGTCCTGTTCCGGGGGTAAGTAAGAGGAGGTGTCAGAGAGCTGCCATTTGGCCTCAGTGAGGTAGAGGTCCATCCGCCAGACTACTACGGCACCACCTTTGTCAGCGGGTTTGATGGTGAGGTTGGGATTAGTGCAGAGAGAGTGGTGGGCAGTGCATTCAGAGGGAGGGAGGTTGGAACAGGAGAGAGGAGTGGTGAAGTTGAGACAGTTGATGTCTCGGCGACAGTTGGAGATGAAGAGATCGAGTGCAGGTATAAGGCCCGGGCGGGGTGTCCAGGAGGAGGAGGAGGGTCGAAGACAGGAGAAGGGGTCATCAGTAGGGGGAGGGGAACCCTTGCCAAAGAAGTAGGCTGGGAGACATAGGCGATGGAAGAAGAGTTCAGCGTCATCTGCCTCATGGGAGAGGAAAGAAGAGAGATTGAATGGGGTGAGAGGGGTCCTTGGTCACGTCAGGTGCTTTCCAAGGTAGTGGAAAGTGAAAATTGAGTCTACGGAGAGAAAGCTATTTTGCGGTCTCAACTAATTGCTGATTTTAAACAGGTTTCTTAAGTGGGAATTGACTCATCTTGATGGAAAGTTAGTAATGAATTCTGAAATACATTAGAAATCTATTATTTATTCTGGTTTCGATAAAATTGTTCAATATTTGTGGACTGATTGTGGAAAGAGACTGAGCAAACTATTGTGAGAGGTAACTGAAAGACAGATGGGGAAGTTGATTTCACTCTGAACAGGATGTTTAATATTTGAGATTACAAATATAGGAGATGATAATTTGGTTGAATTGACTGCTCTGAAGAAATGAAGATATCAGTCTATTGTCATAGTCATAGTCTATTGATCCTGAGGGAAATTGATTTTCATTACAGTTGCCCCAACCAAGAATAGAGTATAAATATAGCAATATAAATCAATAAATAATTAAATAGTAATATGTAAATTATGCCAGGAAATAAGTCCAGGACCAGCCTATTGGCTCAGGGTGTCTGACCCGCCAAGGGAGGAGTTGTAAAGTTTGATGGGCACAGGCAGGAATGACTTCCTATGACGCTCTGTGTTGCATCTCGGTGGAATGAGTCTCTGGCTGAATGTACTCCTGTACCCAACCAGTACATTATGTAGTGGATGGGAGACATTGTCCAAGATGGCAATCAGGGAAGAGTCCTGGATTAGAACTTGTAGGTGAACAGCTATCTATCTAAATTAACAGGGTGTACAGTCAGCTCTACAGTTGTGGTACTGTTCCATATACTAAACAGTACTATGGTATGCTTTGAGAAAACTATGACTGTAGAATTCACATGTGTCAATGCTTTTTTTGATGGAGTATATAAAATGTTGTAAAATAGTCCAATTTTTTAATCTTAAAAACCCCTAAGCCTAACATCTGAGGAGTGAGATAAACATGCATCTCTTGAAAGGGAAGTGTTGGTCTGCATGGCTTAGTGTGTGGGAAATCATGTCTTATTAACTTGATTTTTTTGATGATGTGACCAAGAAGGTTGCTGAGGGCAGGGAGGTAGACATGGTCAGTGAGGCCTTTAATAAGGTTCCACTGGTTTGGAATTTTAGATAGTGTGGAAACTAGGGAGAGCTGCTTATTTATTTATTATATGTACAAACATTGTACATAAGCCAAGAGTGACAGTGGAAGGTTGTTTCTCAGACTGGAGGCTTGTGACTGGTGATGTGTTTTAGGGGTTGGTGCAAGGCCCATTGTTGTCTGTCATCTATATTAATGATTTGGATGAGAAGGTACATGGCATGATTAGTAAGTTTATAGATCAGAACAAAATAGGAGGCACCATTAACAGTGAAGAAAATTATCAATTATAATAAGAGAACCTTGATCAGTTGGGTAATTGGGCTGAAGAATGGCAAATAGACTTTAATATTGTCAGGGCGCTGGAGCAGGGATCCAATCGCAGACCCAGTGCTGTTCACACAGTGATATTAATTGAGCAACAAATCCCAGGGTACGAACAAAGTTGGCGTCAAAGTGCAGGCAGAGGTCAAAGCATCCAGAGAAATCCAAAAACCAGAATGGGAAAACAGGCAGAGTCAATATTCAGACAGACAGAGTATACAACCCTGAGGTGCAAACAAAGTCAGCGTCAAAGTTCAAGCAGAGATCAAAACATCCAGAGAAATCCAAAAACCAGAATCAGGAAACAGGCAGAGTTTGATATTCAGACAGACAGAGTGAGTACTGATACAAATGTTGGAAAGGCTCAGGAAAACTCACTGACACAATCTGGTAACAAGCAGGTGAAAACACAGGACTGAAATACACTGAGCAATAAACAGAGAGGCAGATGATAGGTGGAGCACAATGAGACACAGGTGGCAGCAAAACAGGTAATAATGAGAAACAGGTGAGAGATAGAGTACTCAGTAATACAGGGGTTGGAGTAGAGCAGGAGTGAGGACAGGAGCACGTGGCAATACAAAACCACAGACTAGCAGCTAGGGGGAACACACAAAAAGATAGAGTTCAACTGGAGGTACTGACAAATATTGATGAGTGCAAGGTATTGCATTTTTAAGTCAAAACAAAATAGGACTTTCATAGTGAACACCAGGGAATGAGCTACCAGAAAAAAAATAGTTGAGGGAGGTACAATAACAATTTTTAAAAGATGTACAGGCACATGATGGGAAACGTTTAGATTACAGGGGTAGGCAACCTTAAGCACAAATGATTTTCTAGCATGCGTTATTCATTAATTTGAGGCCAAACATAACTAGATGTATTTAAATGGATAATTCCCATATTTCAAGTTTTTTATGGCATTTATCTGGCCCACCGTCCGCTCATTAACACGCGATCTGGCCCACAGAGGCAAAAAGGTTGCCGACCCCTGATTTAGAAGGTCATGGGCCAAACATTGGCAAATAGGACTAGTCTGGATGGGCATCTCAGTCAGCGTGGACCAGATGAACTGTAGGATCTGTTTCTGTGCTGTTTGACTCTGTGATGTGTCTGGCATGAAGGAGTTGTCTCTTTATACATTGCAAGAGAAAACAAGTTCTCTTCTGCATCTCAAATATTTGAGTAATGATTTCTAATTTCAGAAATCTGAGTTGACATAATGTTGTCATTACTGGTATTTCCCCCAGCTAGAATGTGTGATATTCTAAATGAATACATTCCCCTGAACTGTTTCACATCTACAATCTTACCCAAAACATTTATGCCATTTATTCCTGCACCAAATGTTGTCTGACCCAAGTAACATCTATAAGTAATATCATATATCTTATAGTAATATTAGGAAGTAACATTTTGGAACAACTTTTCAAATCAGTAAACACAACTTCAGTAGTTATAGTTGTCACGCAACTATAACCACCAAAATTTAGATTAATCATTTGAAATGTATTTTTTAATCTCATTTTAATATAAAAGGTAAGAGTGAGTCATACTGCAGCATAACGTATCCTTTTGTTTGGTTTTACAGGCACAGAGTGCAAGAAACTATCTGCTGGAGGAATGCGCTGAGTCGAGAGGCATCGGGGGGGGGGGAAGTGCAGGACTGTTGAAAATTTGGGTCAAACGCCTGCATCAGGACTGCAGGAAAAATTTCTGCAAGGTTCCCCTTGTATGCTGTAGAAAATTCAGATGTTGGAGAGAACAAGAGAGGTCAGAAAGTTGGGGGGGGGGGGGAGAAGAGAGGAGAGACCAAGGTTCTTATGAAGGGTCTCCAACCTGCAACGTGAACTCTCTCTTTCTATACATTTCACCTGGCCCTCTGATGCTACTAGTTCCTTGAAATTTTTACTCCAAGGACCCAGTTCTTCTCCATCAACTTGTCTACACTTCCCACGGCCTTGGGAAAGTAGCCAATATAATGAAGAACCCCTCCCACTGTCACTTTCACTTTTTCCATCGAACAGAAGACACAAACGTTTGGGAACACGTACCACCAGAATCAAGGACAACTTTTATTCCACTGTCAGACTTTTGAATGGACTTCATGTGTGAAGGCATGAATCCTTGATTTTTCCAGTCTACCTTATTGTGCCCCCATGGGAAAAAAACCTCAAATTATGCCAAAAGTCAAATACACACTTAACTACATTACAATGGCAGTGATATCCTAACAAACTTTCCATGTTAAATGGTGTCTGTCCCAAAGATCTCAATTCAGCACTTAGATATTTCCTTTGCACCTGTTAGGAACTGCATTCAAACAATATGTGCCACACTATTTCTTGACAAGTGCATTCCCTGCAGATGCCAGTATCGTGCATATAATTCTGAACAGGGAATTATTTGACCTAGTATGTCCAATACATAAACTTGTAAGTATAACTTCCTCTCTTCTTTTATACCCATCTCCCATCCTCTGAATTTTATATAAATGCCGTCCTTTCTTTTCCTTATCCTAACTTTGTTGGCACAGTGATTGAATAGACTTTTTAAATTTTGGCTTTCATCTCTCCCTTATGCAAAGGCACCACTACATTTGTATCCTTAAGTGACCGCTTGACAAGAATGTCTGACACCTCGTTTCCTTCACCCCAACATGGGCAGGAACCCATATGAATTGTATACACTGACCTAGACCCTGCAGCCTCAACAGACGTTGTCCAATCGCAAGAGAATGTCTGGCCTACAATGTGAAGTACCCATTTTAATAGGTGTCAAGACCCAGATGAATTTGAACATAGAAGTATACAAACAGGGTGTACTTCTTTGACCCATTCCAAGGCTAAAATAATAGCTGGTATCTCAGATGTGAATACTTTGCCAATCTTTTCTCAATAGTCATCTGAAAATTTGGAACATAAACAGAATCACCTGTATGACCTGAAAAAGATGGAATACTAAAGTAAGCTAGCCAATAATATTAAAGAGTATACCAAAAGGTTCATCAGATATCAGATATCGGACTGCTGAAAAACGATTCTGGAGAGGTAGTAATGGGGGACAAGGAAATGGCAGACAAACTGCATAAGTATTTTGTATTAGTCTTCACAGGATACTAGCAGTATGGTGGAAATTCCATAGCGTCAGGGTCAGAAGTATATGAACAGTGTGAATCTGTGGAATTCATCGCCACAGGCAGTTTGGAGGCCAAGTCTTTATGTATATTTAAGGCAGAGATTGATAGATTCTTGATTGATCAGGGCTAGAAAGGATACCGGGAAAAGGCAGAGATTGGTACTGAGAGGGTAATTGGATCAGCCATGATGAAATGGCCTAATTCTGCTCCTATATGTTATGGACATTTACCTTCCTCCCTCCCACAGTTTTGAACCCCAAAGTTTTCTTACATTGCTTACTATCTTTACAAAATACTGACTACCGCATCTCTGAAAGAGTTTGTGCCCATAAATCTAAATTTTTTTTCAAATCCTTAATCTGTGTACTTGTATTGATAACAGAAACAGAACCACAATCAAAACTCAACAGAACTTTCTTCCTCCTTTTATTTAAACCTTGTGTGCCTTCATCTCCCTACGATAAGCCACAACAATTCTCAAGCAACACACATCAAAGTTGCTGGTGAACGCAGCAGGCCAGGCAGCATCTCTAGGAAGAGGTACAGTCGACATTTCAGGCCGAGACCCTTCGTTGACTGTACCTTTTCCTAGAGATGCTGCCTGGCCTGCTGCGTTCACCAGCAACTTTGATGTGTGTTGCTTGAATTTCCAGCATCTGCAGAATTCCTCTTGTTTGCGTTTTACAATTCTCAATCGGCCACTTATTTTCCCATTTCCCAGAAACCTTCCATCCGCCTTCTTCCATACAATTCCGATCACACAACTCCCGTCGCCCCCTCACTCTTCTCCGTCGCTTTGACACTATCGTTACCTCCGTGTCCCCCTGTAAGAAAACTCTCCACAGCAGGCTGTCCTTTACTCCAACCCTGGCTACGCTCTCACAACTTTGTATCGCTCTCGGACAGCGGGGAATTTTAAGGCCTTGATGAACTTTATTAACCCCGGGGAGGAGCAACTCAGGTGGCACCACCGGCAGACCACGACCCGCTTCCCAGCTCATCGGCGGGCATCCCGGGCCGGCTCGGGAGCGCAGATCCGCCGGAGGCGGCAAATGTCGGCCGATAAACCGGGATCTCATCAGGTGCTCGCCATCCACGCGGATCAAGTTAGTAACCGTCCGGGATAATTGTTAACTGTTTCGCGGGAGGGGTAAACGTGCGCTCAGGATAAAACTTCACGACTTCTTTTTTCCCTTAGCTTAAAACCACTTTACCTTCCGTACAGTGCTAACCCCCAACCCCGCTCCCTCCCTCCCCTCCGTCACCCCCGCTCCCTCCCTCCCCTCCGTCACCCCGCTCCCTCCCTCCCCCCTCCGTCACCCCCAACCCCGCTCACTCCCTCCTTCGCCTCCTTCCGTCACCCCTAACCCCGCTCCCCGCCTCCCCTCCGTCACCCCAACCCTGCTCCCTCCCTCTGTCACCCCAACCTCGCTCCCTCCCTCCCCTCTGTCACCCCGCTCCCTCCGTCACCCCCAACCTCCCTCCCTCGCCTCCCCCCTCTCCCTCCGTCACCCCCAACCCTGCTCCCTTCCTCACCTCCCTCCCTCCCCTCTGTCACTCCTGCTCCCTCCTTCCCTCCATCACCCCCTCTCCCTCCCTCCGTCACCCCCAACCCCTCTCCCTCCCTCCCTCCCTCCCTCCCCTCTGTCACTCCCAACTCCTCTCCCTCCCTCCCTCCCTCCCCTCCATCACCCCCGCTCCCTCCCTCACCTGCTCCACCCCAGCTCTCTTTCTCCCCCTCCCTCCCCTTACCTGCCCACTCCCTCCCACCCTCCCCTACCAACCCCACACTCCTGCCCTAAACCCCCCCTCCTGCTCCCACTCACCCCCCCGCTCTTGTGTAGCCCCCCCACTCACCCCCCTCACTTACTGTCCCTCCCTCCACTCTCTCTCCTTTCCTCCCTTCCTCCCCTCCATGCGTGCACCCCCTTCTGGCCACGCACCACCCCTTTCCCCACAGCTCTCTACCCCTCTACTCCCTTCCCCTCCTCAACCCCCCCCCCCCATCTGCACCCCTGCTGCACACCACAGCCACCCAGTGAGGCGGAGACATTATTTCCGATCGGGACAGACTGGTTTCTTGATGGCAGGCCAAGGATATAGTTGCAGAAGGAGATCTTTTTTGAAGTTTATTGATTTGTCCTGAGGCGATGATGGTGTTGCACACAGATTTGTGACCAATAAATCGCAGTTCACGTTGGTATCGTTGTTCTCCAGGTGGTCTAGGACTGAGTGGAGACCCAGTAAGATTAAATCCACTGTGGACCTGTTGTGGCGGTAGGTGAATTGCAACGAGTTCGGCTTCTTAGGATAGGAATGAGTTCATTCTAGCCATGACCAACGTCTCAGAGCACTTCATAGTATATATGAGTGCTACTGGGCTTACCTTACTCTTCTTGGGCACTGGCATGATTGTTGCCCTTTTGAAGTGGGGGGAGCCTTGGACTGCAGCAGTGAGAAATTGAATATGTCCGTGAACACTCCAGTCAGTTGGTTGGCACCAGTTTTCAAAGACCTACCAGCTGCACTGTCAGGGCTTGATGAGGGTTCACCCACTAGAATGATGTTCTGACCTCAGCCTGTGAGACAGACATCAGGGTCCCTAGGTTCACATAGGTTTACTTTTATTCTCCCTTTTAAAGTGTGCATAAAAGGCATTCAGTCCATCGGGGAGTGAAGCTTCACAGCCATTTATAATATTAGGTTTTAGCTTGAAGGAAGTGATGGCCTGCAAACCCTGCTGGAGATGATGTGCTTCCAATTTCATCACTAACTTCATTTGGAATTGTGTTTTTGCTCTTAAAATAGTCTTCTGTTGGTTAGTTTTGTTTCGTTCAGGATCACCAGTCTTGAACACCACAGATCTGTCCCTCTGGCAGACTGCAAGTGTCACAGTTCATTCACGGCTTCTGGTTTAAGGATGTCTGCTATGTTCTCGAAGGCACACACTCATCCATGTAGGTCTTGATGAAGTTGGTGATGACTGTGGCATACTTATTCAGACCGAAGATGAATCTCTTAACATGGACCAGTCCAGCAATTCAAAGTAATCCTGTAAGCTCTCTTCCACCTCCCTTGAGCTTCCTTTGTATGGCATGGTAGTGTACCAGTTAGAGTAATTGCTTTACAGTGCCATCAGCCCAGGTTCATTATCCACTGCTGTCTGTAAGGAGTTTGTACGTTCTTCCCTTGACCTTGTGGGTTTCCTCCAGGTGCCCTGGTTTCCTCCCACATTCCAAAGACGTACAGGTTAGTAGGTAATTTGGCAGCAAAGTCATAATGGGCTGGAAGGTAATGTTGCAGTGTTGTATCTCTAAATAAAATAAATACCTTTGCAGTCCTCATCACTAATGCTGCAGTCCTCAGTGAGTGCCTGTATGCTGGGAGGAGTAGTACAGGTGATCAGACTTTACAAAGTGTGGATGTGGGATTGCATGGTAAGTGTTCTTCGTAGTGGTATGTTGGCTCCTCTGGTTCCACAGGTGGCAAGTTAGTGGTAGTTGGTTAGAGACTTCTTCAAGTTAAGCTGGTTGGAATCCCCCGCAATGATAGGGAAGGCATCATGGTGTGCTGTTTGTGAATGCAGATCCAGTGCCAGCTTGACAATGGCCTGAGATGCATGTATGCCGTTACCAGGATGATGGTGGAAAACTCCCTCAGCAGATAGACTGACAGATGTTCCAGGTCGGTGGGGGTGGGGGGGCATAACTGGATCAATCCGCCATGTCTGTGCAACACGATGAGTTAATCAGGAAGCAAGTGCCGCTGTCCAGTCTATGCAGTGGAAGGTGAAGCCCTCTGGCTGAAGGACTGTGTCTGGAGTGCTGAGGCTGAGCCATGTCTCCATAAAGAAAAGTATGCAGCACTCCCTGATGTCCCTCTGGTACTGTAATCTTTCTCTGAAGTTTTTGGTTTTGTATTCCAGAGACTGTAATTTGCCAGGAGGATGGCTTATTCTGCCAATAGCCTTGAAGGATTTTGTAGTATGTCTCCAATTCTTTTAGGTGCCAGCTGCAGACCTTTTAAGTGCACTGACCATCTTCTTGATTATGCCTCGGGGAACATTCTTTTTCTTGTTTGCTTTATAAATGAAAGGCCTTTATATAGGTTAATATAGTCAATATAGTTAATATAGTCCAAATATTTCTAAAAGCAAAATTAGCAGTTCTATCAACTATGTGGCAAATAGAGCCTGAGAAAGCATGTGCCAGGCAACAGTGGTAACTTTCATTGTAGTAAAACATGACAAGTGCATTTCTGAAGACTTGTGGGCATTATTTAATATTGAATACTGAATGAATATAACAGTAAGACCACATGATAGTTCAGCTGATTAGATAGTGAGTGATTCATGGTAAAGTGAAGTAAGGGATAGATAGGGATTAAGAGGACGGAGTAACACGCAGAATGCTGGAGGAACTCAGCAGGTCAGGCAGCATCTACAGAAAGGAATAAAGAGTTAATGTTTCACTCCAAGACCCTTCAACAGGACTGAAAAGGAAGGGAGCAGAAGCCAGAGTAAGAAGATGGGGGGGTAGGGGAGGGGAAGGAGGGGAAGCTAGAAGGTGATAGGTGAAGGGGAAGGGGAGAGGGAATGAAGTGAGAAGTTGGGAGGTGATTTGTAGAAAAGATGAAGGGCTGAAGAAGGAGGCATCTGATAGAAGAGGAGTCTGGACCATTAAGAGAACTGGTAGATGTTTAAGAGCTGATAATTCTGAAGGATGAGAGAATAAATCTGGGATTGCTCTAGAGGACATAATTGGGAGAGTGTAGAGATTTTCGATGGTTGGGGACAGATTTAGACAGGGAGATGGTTGCATACTTCTAAACTGTGCTACTTTTCTGTAGTGCTGTAGCAATATTCAGATAATTCTTTCATCTTTACTGTAATCTTGTTACTTTTGTGGGTTGATAGGGAAATCTGAAAGAAACTTGTGTGATTAAGCCATGTCAGAGTATCGAGTTATCACCATGCAAACTTGTCACCAAAACTTTCTATTGACAGCTGATTTTACAGTATTTCATTCTGAATAATAATCTGGTAAACCTCAGCAGGTCAGGCAACTGTTGGAAGAGAAACAGTCAATGCCTGAGACCTTTTGTCAGGTCTGTTGCTCTGCAAAGTTTGCTTTAAGGGTAATGTCCAAATAAGAGCCCGGGAGCGAAATGTGTTTAGTGCAAATGTTGATATATTGTGCTATCAGAAAATGCTGAGAAGCTGTCAATCTTAGTCAGATCCTTTCAAGTACATAAAGTTAAATAAAGATTATCAAAGAGTGAGATTACTTAAAGAGCATCCATCTGGGAGATTGAGTAACTCTATTTTCTTTCAACAGACACAAAAGTTGCTGGTGGACGCAGCAGGCCAGGCAGCATCTATAGGAAGAGGTACAGTCGACGTTTCGGGCTGAGACCCTTCATCAGGACTAACTGAAAGAAGAGCTAGTAAGGGATTTGAAAGTGGGAGGGGGAGTGGGAGATCCAAAATGATAGGAGAAGACAGGAGGGGGAGGGATGGAGCCAAGAGCTGGACAGGTGATTGGCAAAAGGGATATGAGAGGATCATGGGACAGGAGGCCCAGGGAGAAAGAAAAGGGAGAGGGGGGATAAAAGCCCAGAGAATGGGCAAGGGGTATAGTCAGAGGGACAGAGGAGAAAAAGGAGAGTGAGAAAAAGAATGTGTGTATATAAATAAATAACGGATGGGATACGAGGGGGAGGTTCGGCATTAGCGGAAGTTAGAGAAGTCAATGTTCATGCCATCAGGTTGGAGGCTACCCAGACAGAATATAAGGTGTTGTTCCTCCAACCTGAGTGTGGCTTCATCTTTACAGTAGAGGAGGCCGTGGATAGACATGTCAGAATGGGAATGGGATGTGGGATTAAAATGTGTGGCCACTGGGAGATCCTGCTTTCTCTGGCGGACAGAGCGTAGGTGTTCAGCGAAACGATCTCCCAGTCTGCGTTGGGTCTCGCCAATATATAGAAGGCCACATCGGGAGCACCGGACGCAGTATATCACCCCAGCCGACTCACAGGTGAAATGTTGCCTCACCTGGAAGGACTGTCTGGGGCCCTGAACGGTGGTGAGGGAGGAAGTGTAAGGGCATGTGTAGCACTTGTTCCACTTACAAGGATAAGTGCCAGGAGGGAGATCGGTGGGGAGGGATGGGGGGGACGAATGGACAAGGGAGTCGCGTAGGGAGCGATCCCTGCGGAATGCGGGGGGGGGGAGGGAAAGATGTGCTTAGTGGTGGGATCCCGTTGGAGGTGGCGGAAGTTATGGAGAATAATATGTTGGTTCCGGAGGCTGGTGGGGTGGTAGGTGAGGACAAGGGGAACCCTATTCCTAGTGGGGTGGCGGGAGAATGGAGTGAGAGCAGATGTGCGTGAAATGGGGGAGATGCATTTGAGAGCAGTGTTGATGGAGGAGGAAGGGAAGCCCCTTTCTTTAAAAAAGGAGGACATCTCCCTCGCCCTGGAATGAAAAGCCTCATCCTGAGAGCAGATGCGGTGGAGACTGAGGAATTGCGAGAAGGGGATGGCATTTTTGCAAGAGACAGGGTGAGAAGAGGAATAGTCCAGATAGCTGTGAGAGTCCGTAGGCTTGTAGACATCAGTGGATAAGCTGTCTCCAGAGATAGAGACAGAAAGATCTAGAAAGGGGAGGGAGGTGTCAGAAATGGACCAGGTAAACTTGAGGGCAGGGTGAAAGTTGGAGGCAAAGTTAATAAAGTCAACGAGTTCTGCATGCGTGCAGGAAGCAGCGCCAATGCAGTCATCGATGTAGTGAAGGAAAAGTGGGGGACAAATACCAGAATAGGTTTGGAACATGGATTGTTCCACAAAGCCAACAAAAAGGCAGGCATAGCTAGGACCCATACGGGTGCCCATAGTTACACCTTTAGTTTGGAGGAAGTGGGAGGAGACAAAGGAGAAATTATTAAGAGTAAGGACTAATTCCGCTAGATGGAGCAGAGTGGTGGTAGAGGGGAACTGGTTAGGTTAGTTCCCCCCCTCCCCCTTTTCTTTCTCCCTAGGCCTCCTATCCCATGATCCTCATATCCCTTTTGCCAATCCTTGGCTCCATCCCTCCCCCTCCTGTCTTCTCCTACCATTTCAGATCTCCCCCTCCCCCTCCCACTTTCAAATCTCTTACTAACTCTTCTTTCAGTTAGTCCTGACAAAGAGTCTCGGCCCGAAACGTCAACTGTACCTCTTCCTAGAGATGCTGCCTGGCCTGCTGCGTTCACCAGCAACTTTGATGTGCGTTGCTTGAAATTCCAGCATCTGCAGATTTCCTCGTGTTTCTATTTTCATTCATTAATTTCAGGCTGTGAATCCAGGCCTTTTAGATTTCAAGGAACTAGTGCTGCCCATTCAACTGAACTATACTACCACCTGGAAGGTTACTTTAATGAAGGAGAAGGTTTTTAATAATCTAAACAGCAAGTTTTTAACATCTGATAATTTGGAAGATGGACATTTATAAGATACAGATTTGAAAGCATAAGAGTTGTTTTTAAATAATGTAATGTGAAAACATTTCCTCTGGAGATTCCAATTAGGTGTGACTGATTTTGAAACAATCACAAATTAGGGGAATAACCCAATTTGATCAGGGAGGCAGTTCTTACGCTGCTTATGAACCAGCACAAACCTGGCCCCAACAACCACTGACCCGGCTTCTCTATTCGAACCAGTCTGGTCTTCAATGAAGTCATCATTTTTGTGCATCCAATGTAAATGTACAAAGACATTCTTACAGCTCAAACTAACAGTTGATACCACTTCCGTTTACAGTATTAGAATATTCGGTTCCATCTGACTCATTCTCTGATCAATGCACATGAACAGAATATTGTTTTCTTTGTTGGTAGGACAACTATGAACATTTTTAGTCAGGTTTCCTATGTAATGAAACAAAGCTAAACTACTCATCAAACATCTGGCTGGATAGTTACTGAATTGTACACAACTGCCAGAGTGAGGTTTTTAGATGAAGAGAGTAAACACTGAGAATTCTTTAACAAGGTGCATGCTGCTTGAATACACACTAGAAAAATGCTTTGCATACTGATAACGGAAATACAAACAGGAAATGTTGAAAATATTTCGCAAGTCAGTCAGCATGTCAGGAAAGAGAAATGGATTGAACACGCAAACGAGGAATTCTGCAGATGCTGGAAATTCAAGCAACACACATCAAAGTTGCTGGTGAACGCAGCAGGCCAGGCAGCATCTCTAGGAAGAGGTACAGTCGACGTTTCAGGCCGAGACCCTTCGTCAGGACTAACTAAAGGAAGAGTTAGTAAGAGATTTGAGAGGGGGAGGGGAAGATCCAAAATGATAGGAGAAGACAGGAGAGGGAGAGATGGAGCCAAGAGCTGGACAGGTGATTGGCAAAAGGGATATGAGAGGATCATGGGACAGGAGGCCTGGGGAGAAAGACAAGGGGGGGGGAACCCAGAGGATGGGCAAGGGGTATAGTCAGAGGGACAGAGGGAGAAAAAGGAGAGAGAGAAAAAGAATGTGTGTATAAAAATAAATAACGGATGGGGTACGAGGGGGAGGTGGGGCATTAGCGGAAGTTAGAGAAGTCAATGTTCATGCCATCAGGTTGGAGGCGACCCAGACGGAATATAAGGTGTTGTTCCTCCAACCTGAGTGTGGCTTCATCTTTACAGTAGAGGAGGCCGTGGATAGACATGTCAGAATGGAAATGGGACGTGGAATTAAAATGTGTGGCCACTGGGAGATCCTGCTTTCTCTGGCGGACAGAGCGTAGGTGTTCAGCGAAATGATCTCCCAGTCTGCGTTGGGTCTCGCCAATATATAGAAGGCCACATTGGGAGCACCGGACGCAGTATATCACCCCAGCCGACTCACAGGTGAAGTGTCGCCTCACCTGGAAGGACTGTCTGGGGCCCTGAGTGGTGGTGAGGGAGGAAGTGTAAGGGCATGTATAGCATTTATTCAGCTTACAAGGATAAGTGCCGGGAGGGAGATCAGTGGGGAGGGATGGGGGGGACGAATGGACAAGGGAGTCACGTAGGAGCGATGCCTGCAGAAAGAGGGGGAGAGGGAAAGATGCGCTTAGTGGTGGGATCCCGTTGGAGGTGGCGGAAGTTATGGAGAATAATATGTTGGATCCGGAGGCTGGTGGGGTGGTAGGTGAGGACAAGGGGAACCCTATTCCTAGTGGGGTGGCGGGAGAATGGAGTGAGAGCAGATGTGCGTGAAATGGGGGAGATGCGTTTGAGAGCAGTGTTGATGGAGGAGGAAGGGAAGCCCCTTTCTTTAAAAAAGGAGGACATCTCCCTCGCCCTGGAATGAAAAGCCTCATTCTGAGAGCAGATGCGGCGGAGACGGAGGAATTGCGAGAAGGGGATGGCATTTTTGCAAGAGACAGGGTGAGAAGAGGAATAGTCCAGATAGCTGTGAGAGTCCGTAGGCTTGTAGACATCAGTGAATAAGCTGTCTCCAGAGTTAGAGACAGAAAGATCGAGAAAGGAGAGGGAGGTGTTGGAAATGGACCAGGTACACTTGAGGGCAGGGTGAAGGTTGGAGGCAAAGTTAATGAAGTCAACGAGCTCAGCATGCATGCAGGAAGCAGCACCAATGCAGTCGTCGATGTAGCGAAGGAAAAGTGGGGGACAGATACCAGAATAGGTTCGGAACATAGATTGTTCCACAAAGCCAACAAAAAGGCACACATTTTAATTCCACATCCCATTCCCATTCTGACATGTCTATCCACGGGCTCCTCTACTGTAAAGATGAAGCCACACTCAGGTTGGAGGAACAACACCTTATATTCCGTCTGGGTAGCCTCCAACCTGATGGCATGAACATTGACCTCTCTAACTTCCGCTAATGCCCCACCTCCCCCTCGTACCCCATCCGTTATTTATTTTTATACACACATTCTTTCCCTCACTCTCCTTTTTCTCCCTCTGTCCCTCTGACTATACCCCTTGCCCATCCTCTGGGTCCCCCCCCCTTTCTTTCTCCATGGGCCTCCTGTCCCATCAATCTCTCATATCCCTTTTGCCAATCAACTTTCCAGCTCTTGGCTCCATACCTCCCCCTCCTGTCTTCTCCTATCATTTTGGATCTCCCCCTCCCCCTCCCACTTTCTTTTCTTTCTTTTTAAATATTTTTATTAATTTTTCAAAATTATAAACTCAATAACAAAGTTGGTACAAAGAGATTGGAAAAATGTTCATCAGGATATATAAAATGGATTTTAAGTAACATAGAAATAAAAGACTTCCAAACTCATAATGAGATTAAACATTAACAATGAAATAAAAAGTAAAAAATATATATAAACAAATAAAAACCCCAAAAGAAAAAGAGAAAAAAAAACCCCAGAAAAGGCAAAACAGGGCTAGACCAACAACTTGTATCAGACATGATCCATAATGTCGCTAACTCCGATCCTCTCATTATATAATTTTAGAAAAAAGATTAGGAAAGGTCAGATTACATCATATGAAAATGTTGCATGAAAGGTTTCCAGGTATCTTCAAATTTAACCGAAAGGTCAAAAATATCACTTCTAATTTTTTCCAAATTTAAACTTAATATGGTTTGAGAAAACCATTGGAATGTAGTTGGAGGATTAATTTCCTTCCAGTTCAACAAAATAGATCTTCTCGCCATTAAGGTAACAAAAGCTATCATTCGAGAGGCTGAAGAAGATAAAGATCTATGTTCTACCATTGGCAATCCAAAGATTGCCGTAATAGGATGGGGTTTTAAATCAAAGTATAGAATTGTTGAAATAATATCAAAAATGTCTTTCCAATATTTTTCCAAAAGAGGACAGGACCAAAACATATGGGTTAAAGAAGCCACTTCAGAGTGACATCTATCACAAGTAGGGTTTATATGGGAATAAAAACGAGCTAGTTTATCTTTGGACATATGAGCTCTGTGTACTACTTTAAATTGTAGTAAAGTATGTTTAGCACATATAGAAGAAGTACTAACTAATTGAAAAATTTTATCTCATTTTTCTGTAGGTAGGGAAAGTTGAAGTTCCCTTTCCCATTCATTTTTAATTTTATTAGATATATCTGGCTGTGATTTCATAATTATATCATAAATTATTGCTATTAATCCCTTCTGCAAAGGATTAAAACCTAAAATTTTATCAAAAATGCCAGAAGGATTTGAAGTCGGAAAGGTAGGCAACGTAATATTTTAAAAATTTCTTATTTGTAAGTATCTAAAAAAATGAGATCTAGGCAAATCAAATTTCTCAGATAACTGCTCAAAAGACATAAAGCAGTTATCCAGAAATAGATCACGAAAACATATTATGCCTTTCATTTTCCATATCAAAAAGGCTTGGTCCATTACCGAGGGTTGGAAAAAGAAATTAGATATAATAGGGCTTGATAACATAAATTCATTCAGGCCAAAAAATTTACGAAATTGAAACCATATTCGCCATGTATGTTTAACTATGGGGTTGAAAATTTGTTTATTCAATTTAGATAGTGCAAAAGGTAGTGAAGTTCCTAAAATGGAGGCTGAAGAAAACCCTTGTACAGAGTGGCCTTCAAGGTTTACCCAATGTGGGCTTGGAGTTGTATTCCAATCTTGTGTCCAAAATATTAAGTATCGGATATTAATTGCCCAATAGTAAAATCTTAGGACAGGCAATGCCAAACCACCCTCTTCCTAGAGATGCTGCCTGGCCTGCTGCGTTCACCAGCAACTTTTATGTGTGTTGCCCAAACCACCCTCTTTCTTAGATTTCTGTAAGTAGTTTTTACTTAATCTGGGATTTCTATTTTGCCATATATAAGAGGAAATTTTAGAGTCAATAGTATCAAAAAAAGATTTAGGAATAAAAATCGGTATCGCTTGAAATAAATATAAAAATTTGGGTAAAATAATCATTTTAAAAGCATTAATACGGCCAATCAATGATAGAGACAAAGGGGACCATTTAGTAATCAGTTGTTTAACCTGATTAATTAATGGTAAAAGGTTGAGATTGAATAGATCCTTATGTCTCTTAGTAATTTTAACTCCCAAATAAGTAAAATAATCAGTAATCAGTCTAAATGGAGAGTTTCTATAAATGGGAACCTGCATATTTAATGGAAAGAGTTCACTCTTACTTAGGTTCAGTTTATAACCAGAAAAGCTACTAAACTGAGCAAGCAAAGTTAATACTGCCAGAATAGATTTTCCTGGGTTAGAAATATATAAAGTAGATCATCTGCATATAGTGATAATTTATGAGTCTCATTTCCACGGGTAATACCAAATATATTAGGGGAGTCACAAATGGCAATAGCTAGCGGTTCCGAGGCAGTATCAAATAGTAATGGATTAAGAGGGCAACTCTGCCTAGTACCACGGAATAAATGAAAGAAAGGGGATCTTTGGTTGTTAGTAAATACCGAGGCCAAAGGGGTAAAATATATCAGTTTAATCCAGGAAATGAATATCGACTAAAATTAAATTTCTCAAGGGTATTGAATAAATATATCCATTCAACTCTATCAAAAGCTTTTTCAGCATCCAATGAAATGATACATTCTGGAATTTTGGGTGAAGGCGTATAAACGATATTCATTAATCTCCTAATATTAAAAAAAAGAGTAACGGTTTTTAATAAGTCCAGTTTGATCAGCAGAAATAATTTGGGGTAATACATTCTCCAATCTCGTTGCCAATATTTTAGAAAAAATCTTAGAATCAACATTCAGCAGAGATATAGGTCTATAAGATGCACATTCAGTAGGATCCTTATCTTTTTTAAGAATTAGGGAAATAGAAGCTCGATAGAAAGATTGTGGTAATTTACCTATTGAAACTGCATCCCTAAGAACACTACATAGCCAAGGAGTTAGTGTAGTTGAGAAAAATTTTAAAATTCTACTGTAAATCCATCCGAACCAGGTGCTTTACCTGAGTTCATTGAAAAAATAGCATTCTTTATTTCTACTGTAACAGGTACATCTAGTTTTGAACGTTCATTAGATGATAATTTTAGAATATTCAATTTCTTAAAAAATTCATGCATTATAGTGGAGTCATCAGGAAATTCTGATTGATAAAGGGAGGTATAAAATTCTTGAAAGGATTTATTAATCTCGTCATGGTCAACTGTCAAAGTGCCATCTTGTTTACGAATTTTAAGAATCTGTCATTTAACCGAGGCCGATTTCAATTGATTAGCTAAAAGTTTCCCAGTTTTATCACCATGTATATAAAATTGACTCTTAGTTTTGATTAATTGACTTTCAATTGAAGATAATAAGGTTGTGTTCCATTTGAAGTTCAACTCTCTGTTTATAAAGTTCTTGATTAGGAGCTATAGAATATTTCTTATCAACTTCTTTAATCTTGTCAACCAGTTTAAGTATTTCCTTATTAGTTTGCTTTTTTAGTCCAGCAGTGTAGGAAATAATTTGTCCACGAATATATGCTTTAAAAGTATCCCAGAGGATCCCACTGGAAATATCATCTGTTGAATTCGTTGTAAAGGTAAAACTTAATCTGTTCATCAATAAACCTAACGAAATCTGAATCTTGAAGCAAAGAGATATTAAATCTCCATTGTCTAGAATTAGTAGATATATCCCTTAAGTTAATAAATAATTTCAACGGTGCATGGTCAGAAACAGCAATAGAATCATATTCGCAACCCGTAATAAAAGGAATTAATCGAGAATCAATAAGAAGGTAGTCAATTCTTGAATAGTGCTGATGTACATGTGAAAAAAAAGAGAACTCTTTGTCATTCGGATGTAAGAATCTCCAAATTTCTGAGATTCCAGAGTCGGTCATAAAAGAGTTAATAAGGGTAGCCGATTTATTCGGAAGTGCTTGATTAAACTTGGATCTATCTATCAAAGGATTTAAACAACAATTAAAATCACCACCCATAATCAGCATATAGTCATTTAAGTTGGGAAGAGATGTGAGGAGATTCTTTAAAAAATCAGGACAGTCAACATTTGGGGCATAAACATTGAGCATAGCAACTTTTTTGTTAAATAGCAAGCCAGTAATCAACAAAAATCTGCCATTAGAATCTGAAATCGTCTCATAGTGCATAAATGAAATTGACGAATCTATAAATATAGAAATGCCTTTTACTTTAGCTTGTGAATTCGCATGATACTGTTAATCCTTCCAGAATCTAAAGAAATGTTGATTATCCTCTTTCCGGACATGAGTTTCTTGTACAAAAATAATATGAGCATTCATCCTATGGAATACTTCAAAATTTTTCTTCCGTTTATTCGGGTGGTTTAAACCATTTTTATTCCAAGAAACTAAATTGATAGTCTTATCCATCATAATGAGCTCGAGTATAAAGTATGTAAAGGGTTAATCAGAGTAGAGAATCATGACCCCGGAAGAGGAAAAAAGGTCCAAAGAGGAACCGGAAGTTATGACATTTCAGACATTTTGGTAGTTTCTGGTCAGCCCATTTAAAAAGAAAAAAATGAAAAAGGAATAAAAGGAAAAATACCTCCCACCTCCCACAAAACCCCAGAAAAAAACCAGACAGTGGCCAATGCTAAATCTAAGACTAAACCTAACCCCATCTTTCCGGAGGGCGACCCAACAGAAATATGTTTATCAAAAAAAAGACACCACCCTTATGGAAAAAAGTAAAAACTAGCTATAGCAAGAAAAAAATCTTAAAGCGATTAAAAGCATCGAATAGTTCCTTGCTACTCATATTTCAAAGAACATCAAATGTTAAATCATATTACTATATTAATTTTTCAAATATAACTGATCGGAAATGATGTGAGAAACAGCAAGGATTATGGGGAGAAGAAAAAAACAATCCCCCATTTTAAAATATAATACTTTAGTAACATTTCAAAAAGAAAACAGGCATTAAACTTATAACTAAATAATTACCCAAAGGTATTAAGAGTAAGATCTACAGGATCACTAACAGAAAAGCCTAATATCGTTTAACTATATAAAACGAACCTACACTGCCAAATCGAGAAAACAAAACCTCGAACTAAACAATCAGAGACGAGAGAAAAAATCAAACGATACATTGATTAATCCTCCGTAAAGGGAGGCAAATCATCGAGAAAACTTTGGGCTTCCATCGGATTTTTAAACAGACTACGCGAGTTATCCGGCATAACCACTCTCAGACGGGCTGGAAACAGTAGCGCTATTTTATAACCCCGACAATAAAGTTCTGCCATCTGAGGTTTAAAAGCCATCTGTTTTTTCAGTTTGTCTTGGCTGTAGTCTTCAACAATTCTGAACTTGAAATCTTGAAATTCGATCATACCTTTCTTCCAAGCAGCTCGGATAACTCGTTCCTTCTCGTGGACATAATGAAACCGAATAATGATCGGTCTTGGTTTGGCCGATTTCTCCAGATTAAAACGGAATGAGCGATGAGCACAATCTAATATCGGGGGTTCTTGCAATATATCAGAGCCAAACACATCCATTAGCAATTTAGAAAAATATTTGGTAGGATCTCCCTTCTCAACATCCTCAGGAGAACCAATTAATCGCAAATTCTGTCGTCCGGAACGATTTTCAAGATCGATAGTCTTAGCTTGATAGCGTTCCAATTGCTGAGTTACCGAAGTTAAACATTTTTCAAGCGCTTCAATTCTTTTTTCTCTTTTACGGCCATCTTCATCTAATTCCGAAATTCTGACTTGATGTTGGTCGACTTCACGTCTGAATGTTCTTGATTCTTCTTTCCTCAAATTCAACACTTCTTCAATTGCGGTGAGTCTTCGATTAACTGTATCTTCTAAAAGTTTCTTCATTAGTTCTATAGTTACCGGAGTTTCCTTCGAAGTTCCAGGATCACCATTTTTTTTCTGTTCCCAGCGGAACCTTTCTCTTCTTTAACTTCTCGTGCTCTGGTATTCATTTTCAATAAGTAAAAGTTATAGTTCAATAATATAGATCGTTTAGTGTAGGTATAGGTAAGGTAAGTAAGAGTGGTTACATGTAAGAAAGTAAAGGGTATGGAGCAACGCTCAAATGCAGCTCACTCCATGAGTTCCCTGCCGGAAAGTCCCCCACTTTCAAATCTCTTACTAACTCTTCCTTCAGTTAGTCCTAACGAAGGGTCTCGGCCTGAAACGTCAACTGTACCTCTTCCTAGAGATGCTGCCTGGCCTGCTACATTCACCAGCAACTTTGATGTGTGTTGCATGGATTGAGCACTTCAGTTTTAGGACCCTTTATTAGAACTGAAGCCAGCTGATGATGTAATGGCATCAGCACCGGACTTTGAAGCAAGTGATACAGGAGGACCAGAAGGCAGGCAGGGGGACTTGGAAGCTAAATGTAAAGCTACTGACCCCAGAGAACATCGAGGAACTAGAGAGGGAGTACACAGGTTGGAGAACCTTGAAAGCCTTCTTTAATTCCCCAGTTCACTGGTGGGAAGCCACCAAGGAGAACATCAAGAAGTTCTTCATCCGCAAAGGTATCCAGAAAGCAAGGCAGGAGCAGAGGGAACTGTGTAAACTCCAGACTGAGTTGCAGCAACTTCTCCTTCTGCAGTCGAAGGGGGTGGATGTCAGGGAGGAATTGCGAGGGGTGAAGGGCCGGCAAGCCCAGCACCTCGCCGCTGAATCCTCCAAGATCATCTTCCGATCAAGGGTCCGAACCGTGGAGCAGGACGAGACGTGCTCACGCTTCTTCTTCCAAAAGGTGCACAGGGGGAGCTCTGTGATCCACAACCTTAAGGAAGAGGACGGCTCAGTCGCGTCCTCGCAGACCGACATACTGAGGATCTCCAAGTCCTTCTATGCCGGTCTGTACGACGAGAAGGCCACAGAATCCACAGCCTCCCGCAACTTCCTGTCGTCTATCACGCAGGTCTTAGACGACGGGAAGCGGGAGAGTCTGGATCAGCCACTGACCCTGGACGAGCTGACAGGCTCCATCCGTTCCTTTGGGTCGGGTAAGACTCCTGGAAGCGACGGCTTACCGGCTGAGTTGTACTCGGCTCTGTGGAACTGGATGGGCCCTGACCTGCTGGAAGTGTACAACGCTATGCTTCTGGCGGGTAGCATGTCTGAGTCCATGAGGAAGGGCATCATCACCCTCATCTACAAGCAGAAGGGGGAAAGGGATGACATTAGAAATTGGAGACCCATCTCTCTCCTGAAAGTGGACTACAAGATCCTGTCCAAGGCTATCGCCAACAGGGGCAAGTCTGCTCTGGGACAGGTGATCCACCCGGACCAAACCTGTGCTGTACCAGGCAGGAAGATCTCAGACAGCCTCACGCTGCTGAGGGACACCATCGCCTACGTGCAGGACGGGGGTGAACGCCTGTCTGGTCAGCTTAGACTAGGAGAAAGCCTTCGACAGGATATCGTACATGTACATGGCGGACGTGCTCTCCAAAATGGGATTTGGGGAGGGAATTCAGAATTGGATCAGACTGCCCTACACAGACATCCGTAGTGCAGTCCAGGTCAACGGGTGGGAAACAGACAGCTTCCCCATCAGGTCTGGAGTCAGGCAGGGCTGTCCCCTCTCCCCTGTCTTGTTTGTCTGCTGCATAGAACCCTTTGCGGAAGCCATCAGGAGGGATGAGGGCATAAGAAGGGTGACGCTGCCAGGAAGTGGAGGGACCCAAGTGAAAACCTCCCTGTACATGGACGACGTCACCATCTTCTGCTCTGATCCAAGGTCAGTTCGCAGGTTGATTGGCATCTGCGAACAGTTCGAGCTAGCGTCGGGGGCCAGTGTCAACCGCACGAAGAGCGAAGCCATGCTCTTCGGCAACTGGCCCGACTGATCCAGCGTCCCCTTCACCATCAGGTCTGACCACGTGAAGGTGTTGGGGATCTGGTTCGGAGGGGCTGAGGCGTGCAACAAGAACTGGCAGGAGCGGACTGCCAAGGTGAAACAGAAACTGGGACTGTAGGGAGGGCGCTCCCTGTCGATAATGGGCAAGAACCTGGTCATCAGGTGTGAGGTGCTCTCAGGGCTGCTGTACTTGGCGCAGGTGTGGCCCGTCCCCCACTCCTACAGCTCGGAAATCACCCGAGCTGTCTTCAGATTCGTCTGGGGATCCAAGATGGAGTGGGTGAGACGGACCATCATGTACAAGTCCCTGGACAACGGGGGCAAGAACGTCCCCAATGTTGCCCTCACCCTGATGGCCAGCTTCGTATGTGGCCGCATCAGGTTGTGTGTAGAACCCAGGTATGTGGGCACCAAGTACCACTATGTGCCCAGGTTGTACCTGTCACCCTGGCTACGAAGGATGGGTCTGGCCCCACTCCCGTGCAATGCCCCAGTCAACTGGTCGTCGCCTCCATACCTGTCCTTCGTAGAAAAGTTCTTCCAGGACAACGTCTTTGACTAAAGGGCCATCAGGCAGTGGTCGGCACGTAATGTCCTGCAGGACACAGTGGGGTGGTTCCCTGAGTGGACCATCCAGTTCATCTGGCAAAATGCCCCATCGCCAGACCTCACCAACAGGCACCAGGACCTCGCCTGGCTGGTGGTGAGAGGGGCCCTCCCTGTCAGATCCCTCCTGTACGCCCGGAACGTCGTCTCCGCACCCCACTGCCCACAGGAGGACTGCAGTGAGGAGGAGTCTGTGACCCACCTCTTTGCACACTGCGAGTTTGCAGAGAAGGTGTGGAGGAGGATGGATGGGCTAGTGTCACGTTTTATCCCCAGCAGCTGCGTAACAGAGGACTCTCTGATCTACGGGCTGTTCCCGGGGACGCACACGGAGACCAACATCTGGTGCTGCTGGCAGATCATCAACTCTGTGAAGGACACTCTTTGGTCGGCCCGAAACTTGATGATCTACCAGCACATGGAGATGTCCGTGGGAGAATGCTGCCGACTGGCACATTCTCGGCTGCAGGAGTACGTGCTGAGGGACGCACTGAAACTCGGTGCAGCCACCGCAAGGGCCCGGTGGGGAAGGACCACGGTATAGGTTTCTCCACCCGTGGGAGTGGGAGGGGTCGGTGGGCGGGGAGTATACCCCTCAACAATGATATGGTAAGCTGAACTACTGGAGTGCCACGTGGGTGGCCATAAGTATGGATATGTACAGACTGTAATGGAAACGTATGTAATGGATGGAAAGTTATTGAATGGCTTATTGTATATAATTTTATTTTTGAATAAAGTATATTTTGAAATTTTAAAAAAGTGATCCGGGGTTCGAATTCAGCTGGCTCCTTGCACGCTTTCCACCCATACTGGGTTGAACGCCGAGCTAGCAACTCGGCCTCATAAAAAAAAACGGAGAAAATGCTTAAGAAACGGCAAGGTTGCTGCCTGATGTGCCACAACGTGTGGAGAGGAATAACAACAACAATTAGAATTGAAGGCATTCATCAAATTCATTTATTGCCATGGGTATACATACCCAGACCCGGCTGGTGGCGCAGTGACATCAGCAGCAGACTCTGGAGCGACGGTTCCTGAGTTCGAATCCAGTCGGGCCACTCCCGGACACGCTTTCCATCCGTGCCAGGTTGAGTGTCGAGCTCACAACTCGGCCTCGTAAAAAAAACAGCAACAACTGCGCTGTGAGAAGGATGTGGGGGACCACTCACTGAATCTTTCCTCCAAGACAACCACTTGAAAAAAAAAAGTGGTTGCCGAGGCTCTGGCAGAGTATGGCACAAAAAAAAACACCCCCATGGTCTAAATACCATGAAAATTAGCTTTTTGCAGTAACAGCACAGTACATAGAAAGGGTGCAGAGAAGATTTACAAGGATGTTGCCTGGATCGGGGAGCATGCCTTATGAAAACAGGTTGAGTGAACTTCAACTTTTCTCCTTGGAGCGATGGAGGATGAGAGGTGACTGATAGAGGTGTACAAGATGATGAGAGGCATTGATCGTGTGGATAGTCTGAGGCTTTTTCCCAGGGCTGAAATGGCTAGCATGAGAGGGCACAGTTTCGAGGTGCTTGAAAGTAGGTACAGAGCGGATGTCAGGGGTAAGTTTTTTATCCCCCACGTAGAGCGTGGTGAGTGCGTGGAATGGGCTGCTGGTGACGGTGGTGGAGGCAGATACGATAGGGTCTTTTAAGAGATTCCTGGATGGATACATGGAGCTTCGGAAAATAAGGGCTATGGGTAAGCCTAAGTAGTTCTAAGGTAAGAAAATGTTTGTCACTGCTTTGTGGGCCGAAGGGCCTGTATTGTGCTGTGTTTCTACTTCACAAACAGGACAAACAGAAATTAACATAAATTTATACAAAAAAAAGCTTGCACAATGAAATAAACAAAAATGATCATGACAGCATTAGTACATGTTGAAGGAAGTATAATCTGAGGTAGAACTATGGTCTTCAAGAACATAATGACAATGGAGAAGAAACCTTTGAACTTTTGAGGTGTCTTCAGGCTCCTATACCTGCCTGATGGCAGCAATGAGAGAAGGGCATGGCTCAGATGGTGGAGGTTCTTAACGATGGTTGGTTCTTCTTGAGACATTACTTCTTGTAGGTGTCCTTGGTAGGGAGAGCTATATCTGTGGAACTGACTTGAGTCCAACACTCTTGGTAGCCTCTTGCATTCATCTACTATAGGGTTTCCATACTTGGCCAGAATGCATCCAGTTAGAGTACTTTCCACTGTACATCTGTAGAAGTTTCTCAGAGTCTTCGATGACATGGCAAATCTTAAACACTGGAGGTGGTGAAGGAGGGTGTGGCGGGTGCGCTGGGGTGAGGGCTGGCCCCTGTAGGCCAGCTATCCTGTCAATGCTGCTCTCCAGTGCTAACTTCCTTGAAGTCAAACTTGATTACCTTTGTCTGCGATTGGTTCAACGTGAGATGAGGGGAGAGAGGCAGAAAAACAAATTATAGGCCAGTTAGTCTGGCCTCAGTGGTTAAGAAGTTGGACTGATTAAGGATGTGGTCTCAGGGTACTTGGAGGCACTTAGCAGCTTTAGTCAGCATGGTTTCCTCAAGGGAAAATCTTGCTTGACAAATTTGTTGGAATTTTTTGAAGAAATAACAAGCAGGATAGACAAAGGAGAATCAGTTGATGTTGTGTACTTGGATTTTCAGAAGGCCTTTGACAAGGTGCCACACATGAGGCTGCTTAACAAGATAAGAGCCCATGGTATTACAGAAAAGATTCTAGCATGGACAAAGTAGTGCCTGATTGGCAGGAGGCAAAGAGTGGAAATAAAGGGAACTTTTTCTGGTTGGCTGCTGGTGACTTGTGGATAAATGATTCTCCAGTCCATGCCACAAAGGGACTTGTGCTGATATTATTGTATGACCATATGCTTTTGTAACTTCGTGTGCTGTGTGTGACTTTATGTGCTGTGTTTTGCACCTTGGCCCAGGAGGGACACTGTTTTAGAAACATAGAAAATAGGTGCAGGTGTAGGCCATTTAGCCCTTCGAGCCTGCACCGCCATTCAGTATGATCATGGCTGGTCATCCAACTCAGAATCTTGTACCTGCCTTCTCTCCATACTCCCTGATCCCTTTAGCCACAAGGGCCATATCTAACTCCCTCTTAAATATAGCCAATGAACTAGCCTCAACTGTTTCCTGTGGCGGAGAATTCTACAGGTTCACCACTCTCTGTGTGAAGAAGTTTTTCCTCATCTCGGTCCTGAAACTTTATCCTTAAACTGTGACCCCTCGTTCTGGACTCCCCCAACATTGGGAACAATCTTCCTACATCTAGCCTGTCCTATCCCTTTAGAATTTTATTTGTTTCAGGAAGATCCCCCCTCAATCTTCTAAATTCCAGAGAGTACAAGCCTAGTCGATCCAGTCTTTAATCATATGAAAGTCCTGCCATCCCAGGAATCAATCTGGTGAACCTTCTTTGTACTCCCTCTATGGCAAGAATGTCTTTCCTCAGATTAGGGGACCAAAACTGCACACAATACTCCAGGTGTGGTCTCACCAAGGCCTTGTACAACTGCTATAAATGCCAGCATACCATTCGCCTTTTTCACCGCCTGCTGTACCTGCATGCCCACTTTCAATGACTGGTGTACAATGACACCCAGGTCTCGTTGCACCTCCCCTTTTCCTAATCGGCCACCATTCAGATAATAATCTGTTTTCCTGTTCTTGCCACCAAAGTGGATAACCTCACACTTATCCACATTGAATTGCATCTGCCATGAATTTGCCCACTCACCTAACCTATCCAAGTCACCCTGCATCCTCTTAGCATCCTCCTCACAGCTAACACTGCCGCCTAGATTTGTGTCATCCGCAAACTTGGAGATGCTGTATTTAATTCCCTCATGTAAATCATTAATATATAATGTAAGTAACTGGGGTCCCAGGACTGAGCCTTGCAGTACCCCACTCGTCACTGCCTGCCATTCTGAAAAGGTCCCGTTTATTCCCACTCTTTGCTTCCTGTCTGCCAACCAATTCTCTATCCACATCAATACCTTGCCCCCAATACCGTGTGCTTTAAGTTTGCACACTAATCTCCTGTGTGGGACCTTGTCAAAAGCCTTTGAAAATCCAAATATACCATATCCACTGGTTCTCCCCTATCCATTCTACTAGTTACATCCTCAAAAAATACTATGAGATTCGTCAGACATGATTTTCCTTTCACAAATCCATGCTGACTTTGTCCAATGATTTCACCGCTTTCCAAACCTGCTGTTATCACATCTTTGATAACTGACTCTAGCATTTTCCCCACCACCGATGTTAGGCTTACCGGCCTATAATTCCCCGGTTTCTCTCTCCCTCCTTTTATAAAAAGTGGGGTTACATTAGCCACTCTCCAATCCTCAGGAACTAATCCAGAATCTAAAGAGTTTTGAAAACTTATCACTAATGCATCCACTATTTCTTGGGCTACTTCCTTAAGCACTCTGGGATGCAGACCATCTGGCCCTGGGGATTTATCTGCCTTCAATCCCTTCAATTTACCTAACACCACTTCCCTACTAACATGTATTTCCCTCAGTTCCTCCATCTCACTGGACCCTCGGTCCCCTACTATTTCCGGAAGATTATTTATGTCCTCCTTAGTGAAGACAGAACCAAAGTAATTATTCAATTGGTCTGCCATGTCCTTGTTCCCCATGATCAATTCACTTGTTTCTGACTGTCGGGGACCTACATTTGTCTTGATCAATCTTTTTCTTTTCACATATCTATAAAAGCTTTTACAGTCCGTTTTTATTTTGTTTGGCTGAATGATAATAAACCTGAACTTGAAGGTGAAATGTAGGGAGATGCTAGCGCACTGTCTTCATGGTTGCGGTTGAAGCTGCTCCCCCTTTCCACCACAGACTCGCCGATAAAGACTGGTATATGTTTGTCTGGTTTCCCCTTCCTAAAGTCTACAATCAGTTCCTTTGTTTTGCTGATGTTGAACGCTAGTTTGTTCATTGTCATGCCAGTTCATTCCCATGCAGGTATTCTTTCTCCATCAATTCCATCCACTCTTGCATTGTCTTGTCCCTTTGACATTTAGTCAAATGAACATTGGACATCATCTATATATACATTTGAGGGTGATACATTAGGGACATTTAAGAAAACCTTAAGTACATGGATGATTTAAAAAAAATGGAGGTCTTTGTAGAAGCGAAAGGCTGGAATGATCTTAGAGTAGGTTTAAATATCTGCACATCTTGGGCCAAAGGGCCTGAGCTGTGATGTAATGTTATGTTCTAAATATTTAGTTTATTGAAGAAAAATCTAAATAAGGATTATGGGATGGTTAATTATGTCAATGTGAGAGAAGTCAAAAACAAGGAACTATTTGAATGTTGGCTACACTGCATATTGTGATTAGTTTCGAGCATCACATTGTATAAAGGATCAAAATGAGTGCAAAGTATAAGATTGATACCAAAACTTTGGGGGGGGGGGAACACCCATTAGAAAAGACTGAGTGAGGGAGTGGATGTGATCTGAGAGTTGAAGTAAAAGTGACCTTCATGAATTTTAATTGAATACAGAAAATAGTTTCTGATTTATATCTGTATAAGGGATTCCTCAGGGGGCTAAATAAATTCAACATGTCTCTGCTGAGCCTTATCACTTTTTATTGCTGCATCTTATCTGGATGCACCACATAGAGCGACTGGTCTGCCCATGAGTGTAAGAAACTACAGGAAGGTATAGATACAGCTCAGCACATCACAGGAACCAGCCTCCCCTCCATTGACTGTCCATACTTCTCGCTGCTTTGGTAATGCAGTCAGCAAAATCAAAGACCCCACCCACCCTGGACATAGTCTCATCCCTCTCCCATTGGGCAGAATATACAAAAGCACGTACCACCAGGCTTGAGGACAGCATCTACCCCGCTGTTATAAGACTCTTAATTTTTCCATCGTATGATAAATTGACCTGAATCTACCTTGTTATGATCTTGCACCTTACGATCTACTTGCACGGCCTTTTTCTGTAGCTGCTAGATTTTATTCTATAGTTTGTTGTTGTTTTACCTTGTTTTACCTCAGTGTGTTGTGTAATGAATTGTTCTGTATGTACAGTATACAAGTCAAACTTTTCACTGTGACAGTAATATTTTAACTCAAGATCCACATTGTGGAAAATTCACTGATAAAATTTATTGTAAATGTGTTATTTTAATCCTTGACGCTTGTGTGTATGAAGAAGCTATTCGATGATGACTGATTTATTTTCTCTCTCAATCCCATTTTCCTGCCTTCTCACCGTAACCTTTGATGCCCTTACTCATTACTTAAGGAGATAAAATTGAGCTATGTTGTTGTTGTCGTTCCTTTTTGCACCTTGTGGTGCATCAGGCACCATCTTCGCTGTTTCTGTATCATTTGACCTTTTTTTTTTAATGAGGCCAGGTTGCTAGCTCGATGCTCAACCCAGCACGGATGGAAAGCGTGCAAGCAGCCGTCAGTTTCGAACATGGGAACATTTGCCTCAAAGTCCGATGCTGATGCCACTACACCACTGGCTGGTGAATTGAGCTATGTACTCAAAGCAAAATTAAGGAAATTTCACTGTCCCCCATAATTGCAGTAAGATACCTTCACTCCAGTGCTCAGTTCAGCCTTGGCCCTCTTATTGTTTCAATTAGCATAACATGCAGAAAATGTTATTTTAGTCAATATTGGGGTTCAGGTGGAACAAGAGACAAGTTGGACAACAAGCCCTTTAGCAAAGAGCAGAGTCTAAATGCAGCCCAGATCAATGTAATGCAAATCTGGTCTAAGTATGAGGTGAAATGAATTTGGGCAGTCTTCATCCTTGAAGAAAATGGCAGAGCTTGTCATCGAAGCATTGGTTATAATTCATACCTGTACACGGCTGGAAGCCCAAGAGTGTTTATTCGTCATATACACTGGAAAAGCACTAGATCCTTTTTCAGTCTCAATTCAATTTATGCATGCAACCAATTTCTGCTTCTCCAGTGTTGATCATTGGATTATGCACAGTTGAAACCTTATATATTACCATAAGACAAAGGAGCAGAAGTCGGCCATTTGGCCCATCGAGTCTGCTCTGCCATTTTATCATGAGCTGATCCATTCTCCCATTTACTCCCACTCCCCCGCCTTCTCACCATAACCTTTGATGCCCTGGGTACTTAGATACTTATCAATCTCTGCCTTAAATACACCCAATGACTTGGCCTCCACTGCTGCCCATGGCAACAAATTCCGTAGATTCACCACCCACTGACTAAAAAATTTCTTTGCATTTCTGTTCTGAATGGGCGCCCTTCAATCCTTAAGTCATGCCCTCTTGTACCAGACTCCCCCATCATGGGAAACAACTTTGCCACATCCACTCTGTCCATGCCTTTCAACATTCGAAATGTTTCTATGAGGTCTCCCCTCGTTCTTCTGAACTCCAAGGAATACAGTCCACGAGCGGACAAACGTTCCTCATATGTCAACCCTCTCATTCCTGGAATCATTCTAGTGAATCTTCTCTTCTGTACCCTCTCCAACGTCAGCACATCCTTTCTTAAATAAGGAGACCAAAACTGCCCACAGTACTCCAAGTGAGGTCTCACCAGCGTCTTATAGAGCCTCAACATCACATCCCTGCTCCTATACTCTATTCCTCTAGAAATGAATGCCAACATTGCATTCGCCTTCTTCACCACCGACTCAACCTGGAGTTTAACCTTAAGGGTATCCTGTACGAGACTCCCAAGTCCCGTTGCATCTCAGAACTTTGAATTCTTCCCCATTTAAATAATAGTCTGCCCATTTATTTCTTCTGCCAAAGTGCATAACCATACACTTTCCAACATTGTATTTCATTTGCCACTTCTTTGCCCATTCTTCCAATCTATCCAAGTCTCTCTGCAGACTCTTCATTTCCTCAGCACTACCAGCCCCTCCACCTATCTTTGTATCGTCAGCAAACTTAGCCACAAAGCCATCTATTCCATAATCCAAATCGTTGATGTACAATGTAAAAAGAAGCGGTCCCAACACGACCCCTGTGGAACGCCACTGGTAACCGGCAGCCAACCAGAATAGGATCCCTTTATTCCCACTCTCTGTTTCCTGCCAATCAGCCAACGCCCTATCCACGTATGTAACTTTCCCGTAATTCCATGGGCTCTTAATGTGTTAAGTAGCCTCATGTGTGGCACCTTGTCAAAGGCCTTCTGAAAATCCAAATATATAATGTCCACTGCATCTCTGTTGTCTAGCCTACTTGTAATTTCCTCAAAAAATTGTAATAGGTTTGTCAGGCAGGATTTTCCTTTAAGGAATCCATGCTGAGTTCTGCCTATCTTGTCATATGCCTCCAGGTACTCTGTAACCTCATACTTGATATTACTTTCAGTACTGTCCCATAACACTCCCATCTGGCCTTGTTGCTTCTCAACTCTAAATTTATCATCAAAATCTGCTTCCTGTGGTCTAAACTTGCCCTGTTCACCTACTCTACTTTGTTGCTCATGTTAAGCAACATTTTTTTTGTCAAATTCTTTTCATATCTTTCCTTACCCTGGTCTGGCCTGTCCTGTCCATAATCTCCTCCAGCCTTGTAACTCTTCAATATCTGCACTCCTCATCAATTATTATATCCTCAAATTAACCACTCTGGTAGTTAAGTTACACCAGTTACCATCTGCACCTCAAGTATATGATTTATTGTGCTCCCTCTAGTGGTGAATTTCACTTCCTCATCTGGGCTTTGGTGAGCAGAAGCTGATACAGGTGATGGATCTTTGCTTGTTTCATGATCAGCATACTGCATCCAAAATCTAAAACATTTCTGCCCCCAGCCATTTCGGATGAAGGGTACCTCAACCCGTAATACCATTTGTGCCTATTTTAGGACAGTACATAACAGAAGCAGGCCCTGTTCATCCCATCAGGTTGGAGGCTACCCAGACAGAATCTAAGGTGTTGCTTCTCCAACGGGAGTGAAGCCTGATTGTAACAGTAGAGGTGGAGACGTTGGAATGGAAACGGGAAGTGGAATTGAAGTGGGTGGCCTTCTTTTTCTGGCGGACAGAGCAAAGCGGTCTCCCAATCTGCGTCGGGTCTCACCGATATACAAGAGGCCACACCGGGAGCACTGGATACAATAAGTGAACGCAACAGATTCAGAGATGAAGTATTGCCTCATCTGGAAGAACTGTTTGGGGCCCTGAATGGTAGTGAGGAAGTATGGCTGCAGGTATGGCACTTGTTCCACTGACAAGGATAAGCGTCAGGAGGGAGATCAGTGGGGAAGGATGATTAGACAAGGGAGTTGCATAGGGACCGATCCCTACAGAAAAGAGAAAGTGGGGGGAGGAGTGGTAGGGAAAGATGTGTTTGGTAGTGGGATCCTGTTGGAGATGGCGGAGGTTCCGGAGAATTATGTGCTGCACGTGGAGGCTGGTGGGGTGGTAGGTGAGGGCTTATCCCTGGTGGGGAGACAGGAGGATGCGGTGAGGTCAGATGTGTGTGAACTGAAAGAGATGTGGTTGAGGGCAGTGTTGTTGGTGGAGGAAGGGAAGCCCCTTTCTTTGAAGAAGGAAGATATCTCCTTTGTTCTGGAATGAAAATCCTCATCCTGAGAGCAGATGCAGTAGAGATGGAGGAATTGAGAGAAGGGATTGCATTTTTACAAGTAACAGGGTAGGAGGAGGTATAGTCCAGGTAGCTGTGAGAATCAGTGGGTTTATAAAACATATCAGTAGATAAGCTGTTTCCAGAGATAGAGACAGAGAGATCGAGAAAGGGGAGAGAGGTGTCGGAAATGGACCAGGTAAATTTAAGGGCAGAGTGGAAGTTGGAGGCAAAGTCGATGAAGTCAACAAGTTTGGCATGGGTGCAGGAAGCAGCGCTAATGCAGTCATCGATGTAGTGTAGCAAAAGTTGGGGACGGACACCAGTGTAGGCTTGGAACATAGACTGTCTACTTAACTGAATAAAAGGCAGGCATAGTTGGGACTCAGGCGAGTATCCATGGCTAGACCTTTTGTTTGAAGGAAGTGGGAGGAGCTGAAGAAGAAATTATTGAGATTGAGGACAAGTTCCACTAGGCAGAGGAGAGTGGTGGTGGAAGGGAACTGGTTAGGTCTGGTGTCCAGAAAGAGAAGAGAGCTTTGAGGCTTCCTGGTGGGGGACGGGGGTGCATAGGGACTGGACATCCATGAAGAAAATGAGATGCTCTGGGCCAGAGAACTTGAAATCATTGAAAAGATCAAGAGCGTGTGAAGTATCATGGATGTAGTTGGGAAGGGACTGAACCAAGGGGGTGGAGATAAAACGGAGTCGAGGTATGCCGATATGAGTTCGGTGGGGCAGGAGCAAGCTGAAACAATGTGTCTACCTGGACAGGCAGGTTTGTGGTTCTTGGGTAGGAGGTAGAAATGGGAGGTGCGGGTTGAGAGAATTATGAGGTTGGTGGCAGTAGATGGGAGATCCCGAGACTTAATAAGATCGCTGATGGTGTGGAGACAATGGCCTGGTGGTCCTGAGTGTGGTCCTGTTCAAGAGGCAAGTAAGAGGAGGTATCTGAGAGTTGTTGTTTGGCCTCAGCAAGGTAGAGGCCAGTCCACCAGACTACGACAGCACCCTCCTTGTATGCAGGTTTGTTGTATTTCTTCTGTTGTCCGGACCTATGTTCCCCAATGAAAATGTGCGATATTACAATATGATGGATTTTTGGAAATGATCTGTCGTGACTGGTCTCACTCTGTTTCATGTACAGGAAGTGTTCATTGGAGACTGACTGTATTACCTTTTAACTCATGGACTTTGAAGACGTGCAGGTACGATGATGAATATTGTACTAAATATTTCCTGTATCACGTATTGATGGGATGTAACACTTGGATTATCACCAAACAGAACATGCAGTAACTTTCACTGGGGGGGGGGGGGTCATTGTTTCCACCACTGCCGCATTTCAGAGTTCATGTCCAATAAAATGAGGGGGACTAGCCTTGGGAGGAGTGGGCTGGAGGAAGGGTCTCAGCCGGAAACGTCGACTGTACCTCTTCCTAGAGAGGCTGCCTGGCCTGCTGCGTTCACCAGCAACTTTGATGTGTGTTGAGAGGAAACCCAATGTATGGTTAGCTGTGGCTTCGTGAGTAGCCCTCCATCTCTCACTAGAATTTTTGGGCAAAATTAATGAGACTGGTTCCTTAATGTTGTTATGGGCGGGGGTGGTACGTAATGGGGATAAGCTCCCACTACCTATTAAATTCTCCCAACTGTGTGCATCTCAACTAGCCTCTGGCAACCAGGTCCAGTTCCTGGCCTTCACGTGTGGTTTAGCTACTAAGCCCGGCAGAGCCATTTCTTCTGACAGGAGAAGGGGCAAAGGTGATTTAAAATCAGTCACCTTGGGCAGATGGAGCTCTTCAACCATCGTTGGCAGCTCACCCCGGAGAAGGAAAACTCTGATTTCAAACCTCTGCTGCCTTGTGACTATATCCTCTCGTGGGGAAGGCTTTGGGAGTGATCCCCGAGGAGAAATCTCCGGAGCTGGAGCCTCTAAGGCAGTCCTTCATTGAGTTCAACTCTGACTGGCAACTCCTGCGATGCCGCTGGTGCCGAACTGTATCGGTTACTGCCGTTCATCAGCTGTGTGGAGAGGGGGAGCCTGCTGTACGGGCAACAGCTTATTATCCATATCGTACTGCCCTGGCTTGCATGTCACAGGCAACTGGGACGCAACATCCATGGTTGACCATGACCAATAGAGGGCCACAGTTAATGAGACAGACCCTACTGCTCGTTTTCTTCCCTCTACATCTCAACCTGCCTGTTTGGTTTTAACCCAAGCCTGCTCCTCAATTAGCTCCCCACTTACCTCCTCACTAGATTTGTGTGTTTACACAGAGTCATAGAGAACTACAACACAGAAGCAGGCTCTTCAGCCCATCTAGTCCCATGTTGAACTGTTGCTCTGCCTAGCCCCATTGAGCAGCAGCTGGACCATAGTCCTCCATACTCCTTCCATCCATGTGCCTATGTTAACTTACTGCGAGAGAGGATGTGAAGTGTTTGAAGGTTCTTTTTAGTGAATTTCTTCTGTAAATCAAGGCAAGGCTGTGCTGCTTCCTAGGGTAGTTATTAACTGCTTGTAATTCTTTCATCTGCAGCAAAGCCACACCATATTGCAGTTGCTTGAAACTCCAATCCAGGATGAAAAGGGATATAATCCCATGAAGGATGACTTTCTCTGGGGGATAATTGAAGGTGTCCAGCAGCATTTCCCTCATCATACAAGGTTTGGGTATTTTCTGTTACAAATGTCTACTTTGACAACCTATCATTCTCCATGCAGTGTTGAGTGGGCTACACAGAGAGTGCCTTGGGAAAGTTTGGTTTCTCCTGGGGTCCAGAAGCACCAGCATTATCAACAAAATGGAAGTGTCAGCCTTAGGCTGTATGAAAATGCAGAAAGTTACCATGCAGGTAGAGCAAGCCGAACAGTGTGCTGGTCTTTATTACAAGGAGGGCAGTGTGCCAGAGTAAAGAAGTCGAGTTGAGCTCATTATCACATGCGCAAGTATGTGTATGTACGGGTGCAAAGAAAAACTTACTTGCAGCAGCATCACAGGCACGTGGCACGAGTCACAACATTCATAAGAAAAACACAAATTAATCTCACAATATTATGAGAAAGAATGTAATTATAACAAGTAGAAACAAAGTCCATTATAATGCAAAATGGAAATAGTGTTGTTATACTGATGTCGTAACTAGGTTCAAAGGTTGAATTTAATGTCAGAGAAATGTATACAATATACATCCTGAAATGCTTTTTTTCTTCGCAAACATCCACGAAAACAGAAGTGCCCCAAAGATTGAACAACAGTTAAACATGAGAACCCCAAAGTCCCCCCCCCCACTGTTCCCTCTTCCCGTGTATAAGCGGGAGCAGCAACAATACCCCCCCTTCCCCCACCAGCAAAAAAAAGCTCATCGGTACCGTCACCGAGCCCAAGCGTGTGCTAAGCAACAGCAAAGACACAGACCAAAGTTACCCCAAAGGCTTCGCATTTCATCCGAAAATCGACAAACCAAAGGTTCCCTCTCTCCCTGGCAAGGGAGAGGGAGGTGTCTCCCATTTTCACAGCGAGTAGGAGACATAACAACCTGCTGGTTTACAATGTTAAAAGTCCGTTTCGTTGCTTTTTTTCGAGCTCTGTGTCCGAAGATCGCAAAGACCTTGGGTTTTCGGGCCCACAGTAAAAGATTTTCCGGCCTCCCCGATGACACATGAGTCTCCTGCCATGACACTGACCCTCAATCCGCCCGTCTCCAGAGCCCCGAGATCTTAGGTTTCTGAACACGATCGAGACTCTTAGGCCAAACCCCTGGCATGTCGAATGACGCCAGTTGTGGAACCCCGAGAACGGGTCCCAAGAACCCTGAAAGGGAAAAATAAAGATATTAAAGGTGGAATTAGAGCTGTTTCCGAAGATGCAAACTAAGGAGTCGCCGTTAGGCACCATTAACCCTCCTAAGGTTGTGTGGGTTGGTTCAAGATCTGAAAGGATGAGGGGAAGAAGCTGTTCTTGAACCTGATATTGCGAGACTCCAGACAGAGTAGGCTGGTCAAATGCCCTGTTCTCTGCTGTATATTTTCTATAATTTCAGTAAGACATCTTAAGAGTTTTCTTACATTTAAAAAAAAACACCTTTTACATAGACATGAAAAAGTCTGCAGATGCTGGAAATTCAAAGCAACACGCACACAAAATGCTGGAAACTCAGCAGGTCAGGCTGCATCTATGGAAATAAATAAATAAATAGTCGACATTTCAGGCCGAGACACTTCTTCAGGACTTAAAAGGAAGGAGATAAGTTTCAGAGTAAAAGTGGGGCCAGGGGAAGGAGGCCTGCTGGAAGGTGATGGGTGGGAAAGGTCAAGGGGTGAAGAGGAAGGAATCTGATCGGAGAGGAGAGTGGATCATTGGAGAAAGGGAAGGAGGAGGGGACCCGGGGAAAGTAATAGGCATGTGAGAAGAGGTAAAAGGCCAGAGTAGGGAATAGAGGAAGAGCAGAGGGGAAAGGAAAAAAAACTGGAAAGAGAAATCGATATTCATGCCATCAGGTTGGAGACTATCCAGAGGGAATATGTTGTTCCTCCTCCCTGAGCGTAGCCTCACCATGGAACAAGAGGAGGCCGTGGACAGATGTGTGGGGACAGGAATGGGAGTTGGAATTAAGATGTTCGGCCGCCTCAAAGTGCTGCACAAGTATTCTACCAGCAGAAGAGATGTGCACCAATGGTAAAATGAAGAAAATGGGGAATGCACAAAGAACAGAATATAAATGGTGAAGAGACTGGAGAGGAGGAGGAGGGGAGGCAAGGGAACAGAGGACATGAATATAATGACAAAAATTTAAATATCATAAACATTCCTGAACCATATCCCAGAAGGTCAGTAACTACATGGGTGATGGTTGAGCAGATTGACTTCATTCACGTTTGATACCAAGAGTACTTTGTATAAAGGCATGAAAGAAATTTGAACCTTGATTTTGGAAACGGCTTTTAATTATACCACTTCTTCTTCTTTAGTCCCATGGGATATAGGATGATTTAGTTCCTCTTAGTCTGTGGCTGGTGTAGCAAATGTAGAAACCACAGTCAGATGCTGATAGGGTATGTGGAATGGTAGTTTATCAGGTGCTTGTGTGCACCTCCACTGTCTGCTCTCAACGTTCTCACTACTATCCTGACAGCTCCTCTCTGCTTTCAGGAACATGGTGGAGAGGTTTGCAAAGACTATCGGGGAGAGTTTAAACTAGAATTGCTGGGGGGTGGGAACTGAACTGGAGTGACGGAGGAAAGGGAGGTTGGCTCACAAATAGAAAGCTTGGAGACAGTGCGAAAGGAAGGGTAGGTAGGTGATAGAGAAGGGACGCACTCAGATTGATGGTTTGAGATGTGTCTATTTTAATGCGAGGAGTATTATGAACAAAGTGGATGAGTGTAGAGCATGGATCAGCACTTGGAGATATGATGTTGTGGACATTACAGAGACTTGGATGGTGCAAGGGCAGGAATGGCTACTTTAAGTGCCAGGCTTTAGATGTTTCAGAAAGGACAGGGAGGGAGGCAAAAGAGGTGGGAGTGTGACACTGTTGATCAGAGATAGTGTCACAGCCATAGAAAAGGAGGAAGTCATGGAGGGGTTGTCTACAGAGTCTCTGTGGGTGGAAGTTTGAAACAGGAAGGGGTCAACAACTCTACTGGGTGTTTTTTATTGACCATCCAATAGTAACAGGGACATCGAGGAGCAGATAGGGAGACAGATTCTGGAAAGTGTAATAATAACAGGGTTGTCATGGTAGGAGATTTTAATTTCCCAAATATCGATTGGTACCTCCCTAGAGTGAGGGGTTTAGATGGGGTGGAGGTTGTTTGGTGTGTTCAAAAAGGTTTCCTGACACAATATGTAGATAAGCCTACAAGAGGAGAGGCTGTACTTGATCTGGTATTGAGAACTGAACCTGGTCAGGTGTCAGGTCTCTCAGTGGGAGAGCATTTTGGAGATAGTGATCACAATTCTATCTCCTTTACCATAGCATTGGAGAGGGATAGGAACAGACAAGCTACGGAAGCATTCATTTGGAGTAAGGGTAAATATGAGGCTATCAGGCAGGAACTTGAAGCATAAATAGGAAACAGATGTTCTCAGGGAGATGTATGGAAGAAATGTGGCAAATGTTCAGGGGATTGCGCGTGGGGTTCTACGTAGGTACGTTCCAATGAGATGGAAAGGATGGTAGGGTACAGGAACTGTGATGTACAAAGGCTGTTGTAAATCTAATCAAGAAGAAAAGAGCTTATGAAAGGTTCATAAAACTAGGTAATGATAGAGATCTCGAAGATTATAAGGCTAGCAGGAAGGAGCTTAAGAATGAAATTAGGAGAGCCAGAAGGGGCCATGAGAAGGCTTTGATTAAGGAAAACCCCAAGGCATTCTACAAGTATGTGAAGAGCAAGAGGATAAGATGTGAGAGAATAGGACCAATCAAGTGTGACAGTGGAAAAGTGTGTATGAAACTGGAGGAGATGGCAGAGATATTTAATGAATATTTTGCTTCAGTATTCACTATGGAAAAGGATCTTGGCGATTGTAGGGATGACTTGCAGCAGATTGAAAAGCTTGAGCGTGTAGATATTAAGGAAGAGGATGTGCTGGAGCTTTTGGAAAGCATCAAGTTGGATAAGTCACTGGGACTGGACGGGATGTACCCCAGGCTACTGTGGGAGGTGAGGGAGGAGATTGCTGAGCCTCTGGCGATGATCTTTGCATCATCAATAAGGACAGGAGAGGTTCCGGACGATTGGAGGGTTACGGTGTTGTTCCCTTATTCGAGAAAGAGAGTAGGGACAGCCCAGGAAATTATAGACCAGTGAGTCTTACTTCAGTGGTTGGTAGGTTGATGAAAAAGATCCTGAGAGGCAGGATTTATGAACACTTGGAGAGGCAAAATATGATTAGGAATAGTCAGCACGGCTTTGTCAAAGGCAGTTCATGCCTTACGAGCCTGATTGAATTTCTTGAGGATGTGACCAGACACATTGATGAAGGAAGAGCAGTAGATGTAGTGTACATGGATTTCAGCAAGGCATTTCATGAGGTACCCCATGCAAGGCTTATTGAGAAAGTAAGGAGGCATGGGATCCAAGGGGATATTGCTTTGTGGATCCAGAACTGGCCACAGAAGGCAAAGAATGGTTGTAGATGGGTCATGTTCTGCACGGAGGCCGGTGACCAGTGGTGTGCCTCGGGGATCTGTTCTGGGACCCCTACACTTTGTGGATTTTTTTATTAATGAACTGGATGAGTAAGTGGAGGGATGGGTTAGCAAATTTGCTGATGACACAGAGGTTGGGGGTGTTGTGGATAGTGTGGAGGGCTGTCAGAGGTTACAGCAGGACATCAATAGGATACAAAACTGGGCTGAGAAGTGGCAGATGGAGTTCAATCCAGATAAGTGTGAAGTGATTCATTTTGATAGGTCCAATATGATGGCAGAATATAGCATTAATGGTAAGACTCCTGGCAGTGTGAAGGATCAGAGGGATCTTGGGGTCCGAGTCCATAGGACACTCAAAGCAGCTGCGCAAGTTAACTCTGTGGTTAAGAAGGCATACAGTGCATTGGCCTTCATCAATTGTGGGATTGAGTTTAAGAGCCGAGAGGTAATGTTGCAGCTATATAGGACCCTGGGCAGACCCCACTTGGAGTACTGTGCTCAATTCTGGTCGCCTCACTACAGGAAAGACGTGGAAACCATAGAAAGGGTGCAGAGGATGTTGCCTGGATTGGGGAGCATGCCTTATGAGAATAGGTTGGGTGAACTCGGCCTTTTCTCCTTGGAGCGACGGAGGATGAGAGGTGACCTGATAGAGGTGTACAAGATAATGAGAGGCATTGATTGTGTGGATAGTCTGAGGCTTTATCCCAGGGTTGAAATGGCTAGCACAAGAGGGCATAGTTTTAAGGTGCTTGGAAGTAGGTACAGAGGAGATGTCAGGGGTAAGTTTTCTACGCAGAGAGCGGTGAGTGCGTGGAATGGGCTGCCGGCGACAGTGGTGGAGGTGGATACGATAGGGTCTTTTAAGAGACTCCTGGACAGGTACATGGAGCTTAGGAAAAATAGAGGGCTATGGGTAACCCTAGGTAGTTCTAAGGTAAGGACATGTTCGGCACAGCTTTGTGGGCCAAAGGGCCTGTATTGTCCTGTAGGTTTTTCTATGTTTCTATGAATCGGTCATTCTTCTCAAGGAGAATTTAGGTAAGCACTTGGATCTTCTCATACAGCCATCTAGTAATTGTTTCCTATTTCCCCAGTCTGGTATCAACTGTACAAACGATGCCCAACAGAGCATATAAAGTTCAAAGTACATTTATTATCAAAGTAGGTATACCTCGTACATCTTTGAGATTCGTATTCTTGAAGGCAGCCACAAAACTTAAACAATAGAATTCATGAAAAACCCCACAAGACAAAGACAGTCAAACATCCAATGTGTGAAAAAGAAAAAGAAATTGTGCAAACAATAAAAAAAAGCAAACAATCCATACAACACGAAGCGCAGAGTCCCCAAAATTATGGCCTCAGCCACAGAGCTAGTTCAGCACTGCAGCTGTTACAGGAGCCCGAAAGGTCGTTGGGGCCTCAGTGCTGGGGATATTGGCCAAGGAAAGAACACTGATGTTTGTTTACTAAACCCAGTGAATTTGGATTTTGCAGAGACAGTGTTGGGGGCATTTTTCCTATGCCTTGAAGTGTCTGCTGTAGATAGTTCAGTGTCAGAAAGGCAAGTATGCTTGCTGCCTGCAGACTGAGTTTTGTACTAGCTCTGAAGTTTTGATCTTTGCGTACCTCTTTCCTGAATAGGCCAAAGGTTGTGCTGCTACATTGAAGATGGTGGTAAATTTTGTCGTTCACGTCCACTGTCACCAACCATGTCTCCCAGGATATGCGAAATGTCCACATTCTCCAGGGTCTGGAATGAATCTTTATTAAGGGAGGTGCAATGTGGACAGATTGGTGGAGGTCTGTTGCCTTGTAGATGTTGACTGTAAGCTCAATTCTCTCATAATTCAGAGAAAGCATTGACAATGGCTCAGAGCTTGATCTTTGAGTATGAAAACACATGTATCATCTGTGTACTGCAGAATAATCACTGCAATTCAAGTGTCTTTGGGTCTAGAATTTTATCACTATGGTTTGAACCACTTCCCATTTGTTCTGAAGATTTCTCCCAAGGGAAGGTTTTTTTTGGTGTTAAGGTAATGTTCCGGCAAGAGTGATTTGAGAATTGTGTTGGGGCAATGATGCAGTCTTGACACTAGCTTTCACAGAAACTGGTTCTGTTGCAGACCTATTGGTTAATATCATAACTTGCATTATGTCATGGGGTAAGGTCAAAGGCAGTCGAATTCCTGTTGCAACCTAATTCGGGGCTGCCATCCGCTAGGGGCTCGCAGAACGCGATCTTCATTGTGCAATAACTCCACAAGTGCTGCCAGGAGCCACACCAGCCTTTATGACCTTATTGAAGCATTTGACTCCATTAACTGGGATAACTGTGTCATTGAAATATTAATACAGATCATTGTGTTGGTAGGCAACTGTAAATTGTCCCTAACGTCTTGGTAAGAGGCAGAATCTGAGGGAGGAAGTTGATAGGAAATGGGGAGATAAAAATAAATGAGATGAGTGTAAATGGGTGGTCGATGGCCGGCTTGGACTTGATGAGTCAAAGGACCTTTATCTGTGCTGTATGACTATTCAAGATTCAATGTACATTTATTATCAATGTACAATTTATACACCCTTGAGACTTGTCTGCTGCCTTACGGCCATAAAACAAGAAACCCAAAAGAAACCAATTTTTAAAAAAAACGACCAACACCCAATGCACAGAGAAAGAGAAAAAAGCAAATAATGCAAACAATCAAACGAGATTGAGTCCTTTGATCTGAATGCCCGGAGTAGGCCCAAAGCCTCAGTCTAAGTTCATCATATGAGCGGGATAGACTATGATTCTATCTTTGTTATCTGTCAGAAACAGAAAGTATTGAAGACAGTTAGTAATAAATTATTGGAAGTTTGTTAATTGAAGGTAGTGCCAGCCAACATATGGGTATTTCCACTGTTGAAACTCTGCATCAGATGCCTGCTGTTTGAGCATTGCTCCCTAAGAACGGAAGAAACATTGGGTTTAAACACACTAAACACAACTGCTGGCAATCAAAGCATGTCCAGATTTAAGTTCGAGTTTATTGTCATTCACCTCTTTATTCATGATAACTACTTTATTCATTTTCCAGAATGTAGCTATTGCTATAAAGACCAAATTGTCCTTTAGAAGATATAATCACTTACCATTTTCCTAATAAAGGTTCTCCCACAGCTATTAGGTGGAAAATTCCAGGATTTACAAAAGAACAGGGACATAGTTCTGAGTGAGGATGGTTTTAATGTTCAAAGTAACTTTATTATCCAAGTACGTGTACACTCAGTGGCCACTTTGTTAGGTACAGGAGAGGAACCTGGTGTGGCGTTCTGCAGGTGTAGCCTATGCATTTCATGTATTGAATTGCTGCCGCATGATTGGCCGATTAGATATTTGCATTAACAAGCAGGTGTGCAGGTGTACCTAATAAAGTGGCCACTGAGTGTATGTTACCATGTATTACTACAAGTTTCATTTTCTGTAAAGGCCTGCAAGAAAATCAAGAAATACAATAGAATTTTCTGAAAAGCTATACATAAATAGACAAAGATTGACAAACAACCAATGTGCAAAAAGACAAATTGCAGATAAATATAATACTGAGAGTCGTTGAAAGTGAGTCTGTAGTCACAGAATTGGTTTGGTGTAGTGGTGATTGAAGTCATCCACACCAGTCCAGGAGCCTGCTGGTTGTGGGGTAATAACTGTTCTTGAACTTGGTTGTGCCGGAGGCTTTTGTACCTCCTGCCAGGTAGTAGTTGTGAGAAGAGGGCTCAATGGCCTGAACGATAGGCGTCTTTGCTGATGGATTCTTGTGGCATCGTTCCATGTGTATGTGCACTGTTCATGTAAATGTACAGTGGAGACATGAGTGAAAGCATGTTGTCCTTGTATTTCTTGACGGTAACATTCATCTGTTTCAGAAGCTACCTACAGTAGCCTGGGGTGTGTAATTGCAAAGTATTTTTAGAAATGATACAGACTACAGCCACTGTCTGCCAGCATTGGAGGGAATGAATATTCAAGATGGCGCTAATCAACTGGTCTGCTTTATCCAGGATGGTGTTGAGCTACTGCAGCTGCAATTATACAAGCAGGAGAACTGGTTGTGCACTTGGCCTGATGGAGTTCCGTGCAATCACTAATGTGTGATTATGTCTGTTTTACCTGCAGTGGAGTGATCATGAAATATTATTCGTATATCGTGACGTTTGGTAAGCTGGAATTCCCAGGCAGTGAATCAGAGAATGATATGATTCGCAATATATGTGAGCTCATCCGAAAAATACAAAAACAGGTATGTAACAATGGGGGGGAGGGGAGCTGCAAAAGAGAGAAATCATGGTTTAAACATTAAACTGCTTTTGTGATATATTAGGAAATGTGGCTTATAGTAAAATGGAGTACAGTGCAAATCAGAGTTCCACGTTAGGGATGCTGGAAATTCAGATAGAAATTGTGTAAGAACATGATGGGGTTTAAATGAGAGAAAATAAAGAAAAGCTATTCCGAGTGACTGGAGTCAATAAGCAGGTGATAGGGCCAAATGAAACAGAAGAGAGTAGAGGATCGTTTGAATATGTACCAAATAAACAATGTCCCGTTCTCAAAATTCTCATCCTATTTTCAACTCCCTCCATTGTTTTGCCCTCTCCTCTCACCACACTCAATCCTCAACCCCACACCAAATATTTAATATTTTTTATTTAGAGATACGGCATGGTAACAGTCCCCCCTCCAGCCCAGTGATCCAGCGGTGCCCAATTACACTATGTAATGAATCAACCTACTCATCTGTGCATCTTTGGACTATGGGAGGAAATGGGAGCACCCAAAGGAAAACCACGCAGTCATGGGGAGAACTTTCATCTCCTTACAGACAGTGGTGGAAATTGAAGCCATGTCGGGGGTACTGTAAAGCATTACTCTATCTGCTATGCCACTGTGCTGCCCTATCTTTTTAGCTTGCTCCTGTTGGATTTGGATGCTTTTCATCCAAGCTTCTTTCAGAAGTCAAGAAAGAGGTATAGAACTTGTTGTGGTACAATTGTTTTAATAATCATGATTAGAACAAAGGAATTGAAAATGGGGGAGAACAAAAGTCTAGTAGCTAAGAACAAAAAGAAAGGAAAGATTAAGAAAGGAAGTATAAAGAAAGATGGCAGGCCAACATGCACTGCTCTTAAGCAATAGATAAGAAACATTTCATTCAGGTTTGTAGATAAGAGTTAACCAATCGAATAGCCCCTATTCAAATAATGCAATACTAAAGATATTTCCAGAAAGAGACAGAACTCTAACCACTGGGAGACACACTGAACAATTGTACATACATAGGTAATTAAATAAATACAAGCAGGCATAAATTGCTGAACTGCAACAGAAATAACAATCATACAGTTGAATCCAACACTTAATTATCTTCCAATTGTTTTCTCTCCTTGGATTTTGACCTATTGATTATCCACAAATGAATTGCCCCACCATTGGCCTTCATTTTCCAATGCCCTGAGCTCTGGAATCTGTCACCTGGTCTCTCCTCCTCCTCCCTGTTTAAGTTGGTCCTTAAAATCTCTGTACAGATATTCCCTTATCTAGTTTAATGTCAATACTTGATAACATTCCTGTGGGGCTATTTAGAAATGCTTTTCCTTATTGAATAAACTTCATAAATGCAGAGTGAACCATTGAAGCTGTTTGGACTGGTGGTTTAGATTTAGGATGGTACCTGTAACTCTTCATGCTGTATTTATTAATCTTCCCCTTTGCCTTTTAGCCTTCCACAAAAAAGTAAATTGTACCACACCACTTACCTTATTAGGTAAGGAGTGGAACCCAATGTGGTCTTCTACTGCTCTAGCCCATCCACTTTAATGCCTGATGTATTGTGCATTTAAAGATGCTCTTTGAGAAACATAGAAAACCTACAGCACAATACAGGCCCTTCGGCCCACAAAGCTGTGCCAAACATGTCCTTACCTTAGAAATTACCTAGGGTTACCCATAGCCTTCTATTTTTCTAAGCTCCATGTACCTGTCCGGGAGTCTCTTAAAAGACTGTATCATATCTGCCTCCACCACCGTCACCGGCAGCAATGCACTCACCACGCTCTGCATTAAAAAAAAATCTTTTCCCTGACATCTCTTCTGTACCAACTTCCAAGCACCTTTAAAACTATGTTGTCTCGTGTTAGCATTTCAGCCCTGGGAAAAAGCCTCTGACTATCGACACGGTCAATGCCTCTCATCATCTTATATACCTCTGTCAGGTCACCTCTCATTCTCTGTTGCTCCAAGGAGAAAAGGCTGAGTTCACTCAACCTATTCTCATAAGGCGTGCTCCCTCTGCACCCTTTCTATGGTTTCCACGTCCTTCCTGTAGTGAGGTGACCAGCACTGAGCACAGTACTCCAAGTCGGGTCTGACCAAGGTCCTATATAGCTGTAATATTACCTCTCGGCTCTTCTATGGTTATTTGAGTTACTGTCACCTTCCTGTCAGCTTGAACCAGTTTGGTCATTCTCCTCTGACCTCTCATTAACAAGGGGTTTTCACCCACAGAACTGCCACTCACTGGATATTTTATTTTGTTTCTCGCACCATTCTCTGTAAAATTGCAGGAGATTAGCAGTTTCTGAGATACTCAAACCACCATATCTGACACCAACAATCGTTCCATGGTCAAAATCACATTTATGCCCATTTCTTATGTTTGGTCTGAACAACAACTGAATCTCTTGAACATGTCTGCATGCTTTTGTGTATTGAGTTGCTGCCACACGATTGGCTGATTAGATATTTGCATTAACAAGCAGGTGTACCTAATAAAGTTGCCACGGAGTGTATGTCCAGCTGTAAAGAATTAGCAACTGATAGAGAGGGATCTTAAAAGCAACAATTGCTTGCATTTGTACTGTGCCTCTAACATTGTAAAACAGCGTATTGCAGAAGCCCAGTCCCTTATTAGGGCAGGCAACCTTTTGATTGGTCAAAAAGTGGATTTCATGAGTAATTTAAGGAGAGAAATATGGAATAGCTTTGGGACAAAGTTTGCAAGTTTATGATCCAGCAGCTTATAATGCAAAGGTTGCACAAAAGTCTGAAATTGAAGGACCATGAAGATTGTAGTCCTGATATAGGAGACGAGGCCAAACTTGACCAGTAGCACCTATAGTTGAGTGTGCATAGACTGTGATGTATGAAGTCATTGCTGATAGATTACAGCAGCAGAGATTCAGATGAACTATTCGTTGAAGGAGACAATGTAAAAGAAGAGTTGGTAAATGCTTGAATGGAGAGAATTAATTCTTTTGACAGCAAGGTATAGTTTCTCATTCAGTTTGCGTTGGTCACTGCTACTGGGGGATCTTCTATTTCGACCCCTGAAACAACTTGGAGTTTGGACCAACTAATTTCATTTCTACACCATACTCAGTGTCTTTATTCATATTAAGGAACACTAGGATATAAATCATGGGCAAAGGATTATAGCAGTTGCTTTAAAGTTCCTCCTTCCTGACATTGACAACAACCCTAGTTTGTGTTTTTTTTTGGTCTCCTGTTTCAGTCTTATTAATGTTTATTGGGATTGGCTGTCACATGACACAACATAACTTTTTTTCAAAAAATGTCTTTCCCTCAATGGCCGAAATTATTCTATTGTGCAACCAGCCTATCATAAGTGGCCATGCCAACTGCCATTGCTGCTTAAGCTTCTGGATTTTTTTCCCTGATTCTTGCCACCTTTCCTCTTCCTGTGACACTAATTAAAATTTTACCTGACCATGCCCCCACCCCCTTTTTTTTCTGATGCAGAGAATTACTTCTACTCTCTCTTAACACTTGCCTGTGGTTTTCTCCTCAGCCACTGTTGCCCAAGGATGAAGAGTCCTTGTTTCATCAAATCCACTGTCAATTGCGTCTTTGTTGCAGATTGGTGTCCCAGCCACTTGCTTCTTTGCCTCTGTGGTTTGAATGTGTGTTCCTCATTGTGTTTGAAAGGGCGAGATTGGGCTTTGTATGGTGTATGTGTGAAATTACAGAGTGGGTTTTAACATCTGCATCCTTCACTCACAGCTGCTGTAGGAATAAACTGGCATCAAGGGACCAATGACTGGTCAACTGACATGAGCAGAGCACCAAAGAATCGCTGCCTTCCCCTGGAAATGCCGAGGCTGCTGCTTTCTGTTTGCTACCTTATTCACACTAAACTAAGAGATTGTATTTTATGTTTTATCACAGATTTCCATTTTGTGTATTGTGGCCACTTGACGCTCTCCTTCACTTATCTTCTCACGTTCTGATTTCCGCATTGATTGATGCCTTTGTTTCTTCTAGGAGAGTCACCCATTGGTGTCCTGACCAACCTCCCACCTTCTGTGCTATGGAAATTTGCATTAGAGCATAGAAAATTACAGCACCATACAGACCCTTCAGCTTATGATGTTATGCCAACTTTTTAAAATACTGTAAGATCTATCTAGCCCTTCCCTCTCACATAGCCCTCCATTTTTCTATCCAACCATGTGCCTATCAAAGAATCTCTTAAGTGTCCCTAATGTATCTGCCTCGACCACCACCAACATGTTCCATGCATCCACCACTCTGTGTATATTAAAAAAAATAAGAAAAATCTGCCTCCTGACAACCCTGCCCCATACTTTCCTCCCAACACCTTAAAGTTATGTGTTAGCCTTTTCTACCCTAGGAAAAGGTCTCTGGCTCTCTACTTGATTTATGACATTAATCTTGTACATCTCTATCAAGTCACCTCTCATCCTCCTAAACTTGCCTTTCAACTTCCCCACACTGTTCTTCCAAAGACAAGTTCAATGTTTTGAAGCTGGTGCATTTTAAACTGTATACGTTTAATTTTATAATCATTTCTAAATTAACTTTAAAGTTGTTTGTATTTCTATGAATGATGCATCTACTACACTTTGCATTTAATCTCTGCAGCGTCTTCCAACTCTGCAATGCTTTTTGATCTTAATTTCTCTGTTCACATGCACCTGATTTAAATGACGACTGCCATGCTTTTAGTGAACCAGGCCCTGAGGCCTAGAATTTCTTCCTTGCAGCTCTTTATCTCTTCCTCCAAGCGTTCTTTTAAAGTTAGTTGCTGGTAAAGTTGCTTTTATCCAGAATTATCATTTCTGAAGCCCTGAAGAAGGGTCTCGGACTGAAACATCAACTGTTTATTGATTTCCATAGATGCTGCCTGACCTGCTAAGTTCCTCAAGCATTTTGTGTGTGTTGCTGTGGGTTTCCAGCATCTGCAGACTTCCTTGTGTTTAATAATTTGTTTGGCACCTTTTCTGTTAACTGCTTGTGAATCTTTAATTATATTAGAAGTCCCTTACAAATAGCTTTTTTCCCCTTTGTTGTTGGAGATTCTCCTGCACCTTCAACAAATGAAGTTTACATATTTATGTATTTTGCTATTGTGTATTTATTCCATAAAGTGAACAATGAAAAACAGTGTGTCCTACTCTATTTACTTAGAGGTGAGCCCATTCCTCCTTCAGTGTCTAATCTCACCCAGAAATGTCTGCTATCTGTGGTTGATGGGGGGGTGGGGAGAAACTGAAGAGTGGAAAGTAATTCATAGATGATTTGAAGCATAGGAAGTTAAACAGTGAAATCATGACGAAGTAATCTATTTTTGGCAACGGTGGTTTAGAGGTGAACTTTGCACTTGGGATATCTCATTCAAAGCTGGCCTCGGTGACTTTTTATTTCCATCAGAGGGTAATCAGAAATTGCTGTTCTGCATTGGGCAGCAACCTTTGCGGTTTCCTTAGCATTTGTCTTTTTTTTTAACAAGGCCGAGTTGCTAGCTCAACGCTAAACCCAGCACAGATGGAAACCGCGCAAGGAGCCGGCCGGATTTGAACCTGGAACCACTTGCCTTGAAGTCCAGTGCAGATGCCTCTACGCCACTGGCCACCTAGTCGGGAATTGTTTTGCACCAATTACTGCAGGATAAGGAAATACACAGTTATCCTTGTACTGCTGTGTGTGTATGTGTGTGTGTGTCACAATTCTCTTGACACTGCAGAAATTAAAGAGTTTTGTCAGCCTCGTTCCTGGTTGGGGGCGGGGGGAGTGTGGTTAAAGAAGTTGGATCTATATTCCTTGAATTTAAGAATGAGGTATGATCTCATTGAAACTCCTAAAAGAGCCTGCTAGAAGATATGTTAAGGTGTTTCTACTCGTGTAAAGTCTCAAATGAGGGGAGATAGTTACAAAATAATGGAATGTTAATTTAAAACTGTAGGAATTTTGTCTCTGAAATGGTAGTGAATCTCTGGAATTTTCTACCCAGCAATACAGTGGCATGCAAAAGTTTTGGCACCCCGGTCAAAATTTCTGTTAATGTGAATAGCTAAGCGAGTAAAAGATGAACTGATTTCCAAAAGGCATAAGGTTAAAGATGACACATTTCTTTAATATTTTAAGCAGGATTACTTTTTTGTTTCCATCTTTTACAGTTTCAAAATAACAAAAAAGGAAAAGGGCCCAAAGCAAAAGTTTGGGCACCCTGCATGGTCAGTACTTAGTAACACCCCCTTTGGCAAGTATCACAGCTTGTAAACGTTTTCTGTAGCCAGCTAAGAGACTTTCAATTCTTGTTTGGGGGACTTTCGCCCATTCTTCCTTGCAAAAGGCTTCTAGTTCTGTAGATTCTTGGGTCGTCTTGCATGCACTGCTCTTTTGAGGTCTATCCACAGATTCTCGATGATGTTTAGGTCAGGGGACTGTGAGGCTCAGGGCAAAACCTTCAGCTTGTGTCTTTTGAGGTAGTCCATTGTGGATTTTGAGCTGTTTAGGTTCATTATCCTGCTCATCCTGCCTTGTAGAAGCTATCCTCTTTTCATCTTCGGCTTTTTTACAGATGGTGTGATGTTTGCTTCCAGAATTTGCTGGTATTTAATTGAATTCATTCTTCCCTCTACCAGTAAATGTTCCCCGTGCCACTGGTTGCAACACAAGCCCAAAGCATGATCGATCCACCCCCGTGCTTAACAGTTGGAGAGGGGTTCTTTTCATGAAATTCTGCACCCTTTTTTCTCCAAACATACCTTTACTCATTACGGCCAAAAAGTTCTATTTTAACTTCATTAGTCCACAGGACTTGTTTCCAAAATGCATCAGGCTTGTTTAGATGTTCCTTTGAACCTTTTGAATAGAAATAAGTTTTCTTGCTTAAAATATTAAAGAAATATGTAATCTTTGACTTTATGCCTTTTGGAAATCAGTTCATCTTTTACTCGCTTAGCTATTCACATTAACAGAAATTTTGACCGGGGTGCCAAAATTTTGTCCAGGGGTGCCCAAATTTTTGCAAGCCACTGTATGTGGATGCTAGATCATTGGAGCTATTTAAAGTGGAGCTAGGTAATTTTTTGTAAGATGAGGAAATTAAGGGTTGTGGGGAACTGGCACAAATAAGCAGTTGAGGCCTGTGACAGATCAGCCAAAACTATACTGAATGGAAGGGAGGACATGAGGAACCATGCCCTATTCCTGCTGCTATTTTCTTGTCACTTTTTTTTAAACCATGATTGGTTTGGCAAACAGCTTACTTTGCCATGCCAGATTTAGTGTGCTCTGCTCTTTGCTAATGTGATGCTAGGTTACGTTTAGGTTTACTCCTGTGAGTTTAGGCCTTGGAACTCAAATACCAAAATCCTTGAGTCACAGAGTTGTACAGCTCAGAAACAGGCCCTTCAGCCCAACTCAACCAGACAGAGTATTTGCACTGGACCTCGAGGCGAGTGGTTCCGAGTTTGAATCCAGAAGACTCCTTGCACACTTTCCATCTGTGCTGGGTTCAGCACCTATCTAAGCTAGTCCAGTATCGTTTTAAACCTTTCCTGTCTAAATATCTTGTTAAAAGTTGTTACTGTGTCTGCCTTGACCACTTCCTTCAACAACTTGTTCCATATATGCACCAACCTTTGTGTGGAAAAAGTTGCCCCTCAGGATCCTTTTAAATCTTTTAAATCTGATGTAGCACAAAAAACACTAAGATTAAGAACACAAAAATAAAAAAAACAATAAATATAAATACAGAAACACAGGATGGCACAGTGGCAAAGTGGTTAGCACAATGCTTTACAGTACCTGCGACCCAGATCCAATTCCCGCCACTGTCTGCAAGGTGTTTGTACGTTCTCCCAGTGACCGCGAGGGTTTCCTCCGGGTGCTCTGGTTTTCTTCCACGGTCCAAAGGTGCACCGGTTGATAGGCCAATTGGTCATTGTAAATTATCCTGTGATTAGGCTATGATTTAATCGGGGGATTGCTGGGCAGTGTGGCTCGAAGGGCCAGAAGGGCTTATTCTTTGTTATATCCCAATAAATAAATAAAGACTCCAAGCTTAGCCTCTTTGACACCTTGCACAACTAAAGTATGACATCCAACTTCTGCACTCAATGTCCTGACGAATGAAGGCCAGTGTGCTAAAAGCTGCCTTCACCACCTCTCTACCTGTGATGACACCTTCAGGACATAAAATGTGGTGGGATTGGAACCAAGGTGGTGGTTAGCTGCCCGTTAGCGGGTCCACCCAGATGGGGGACAAACATTTCACCTCTTAGCTCTTTTTAATGGTTTTTGTGTGTGTGTGAGTGTGTGCTTATCGAGTCCTCGTCAAGGGATCAGCAGTTGAAAGGGTGAACAGTTTCAAGTTATTGGGTGCCAACATCTCTGATGATCTATCCTGGGCCCAACATATTGATGCAATTACGAAGGAGGCATAACAGCAGCTACTGGAAATTTCATTAGGAATTTGAAGAGACTTAGTAGCCGCCCCAGCATAGAGGATATCTTTAAAAGGCAATGTCTCAAAACTGTGGCATCCATCATTAAGGACCCCCATCACCCAGGACGTGCCCTCTTCTCATTGCTGCCATCTGTGAGGAGATACAGGAGCCTGAAGACACACACTCAATGTTTCAGGAACAGCTTCGTCCCCTGATTTCTGAATGGACAATGAACCCCTGTACACGACCTCAATATATTTTGCTCTCTTTTTTGCACTAGTTATTTAGCAAAGTTAACAAATTTCATGACATGTGCTGGTGATATCAAACCTGATTCTGATTTAATTTTAAAAATAAATTTCCCTTTTGTAATATATAGCTAGGTTTTATTATTATATGCTGCTGCAAAAAAAAAACAAATTTCTCAACATATCAGTGATATTAAACCTGATTTTGATTCTGATTCTGCTATATGATTCTGTGACACTGAGTTTCAAGAAGAATTGAAATTAAATTCCACTTCATTCACCAAGCACTTTTGGGGTTAATCTATTTACACTAATAGTTTGTTTTGGAAGCTTGCAACCACTTAGTGAGAGGCAAAATCTAAAAAAGGTTTGGAAAGCCTCTCTCCACTACAAAGTCTGGCAATCTTTGAGCTCACGTAGTAACCGTAATGAAATTTAAATCACTATAACAGCTGTTTTAAAGGACATTACTCATCTTCTCTCTTCTTGGAATTTCTGTAAGCCTGACAGATAAAGTTATGTTTTTATTAAAAACTTGCCCTGCTGCTTTTAATAAATGTGAGTCTCAACACATCATAGTGGTTTTGATGATTGTGATAGTCATTTCTCGATATACATGTGACAAATGACGCTAGCCTTTACCTTTTTTGCAAATATCTGGGAGTGGAAATTAGTGCATCACACCCAAAGATTTAATACTTACAAAGAATCAGAAATAGATTAAAACAAACTGCCCTTGGTTTTGCTTTAGTAGAGACTGATGCTGGAGGGTTGCTATGTGACCATGCTATTATGGGTTCTTGGAACCAGTTCCCATCTTGTTATGATGGGCTGTTGTTCCAGGCCTGGAGAGTGAAATGCCACGACGCCTATTCAGTTAATTATTGACTATGACCACCTTAATAACTTTTCACTAAAATGGGCTTTGTATTCTTTTTGTTCGAATCATCTTCTTTAATATAAAAATTGTGAGTGATTGATGTTTAATTTTTTTGCTTGTGAATGTTGTGTATCAAAATGCTGTACTGCCTGTGATGCTGCTACAAGTAAGTTTTTAATTGCACCTGTACACACAGATACTTGTGCATGTGACAATAAACTTGACTTTGGCTTTTGAAAATTTACAAGGACATTGTGGCTCTGAAGAACCTGAGTTATACGGAAAGATTTAATAGGGTAGGACTTCATTCCCTGGAACGTAGAAGATTGAGGGGAGATTTGATAGAGGTATACGAAATTATGAGGGGTATAGATTGGGTAAAAGCAAGCAGGCTTTTTCCACTGAGGTTGGGTGGAACTACAACTAGAGGTCATGGGTTAAGGGTGAAAGGTGAAAAGTTTAAGGGGAACATGAGGGGAAATCTCTTCACCCCCAGGGTGATGAGCATGTGGAACGAGCTGCCAGTGCAAGCTCGATTTCAGTGTTTAAGAGAAGTTTGGATAGGTGCATGGATGGTAGGGGCGTGGAAGGCTGCAGTCCTGGTGCAGGTTGATGGGAGTAGGCAGTTTAAATGGATTAGCATGGACCTGATGGGCCAAAGGGCCTGTTTCTGTGACATACTTTTCTATGACTCTATGACTGTATACATGATTAGTGCAAGCTTTGTCTTTGCAGAGTGTTAGAGTGGATTTCTTTTGGGTAGATGATTTGTTAACACTTAAATGACTGTGGCCACAGACTTCTATTTTAACTGTTTGACAAAGGACTGTGGATTGAGCCCACCACAATGGGCTTCCTAAAAGGTGTAAGTACCAGATGCTTCTGGTGCCTGATGCTGTAGTTTCGAAGACAGTATCACCTATACATTATAAATATTAATTGTCTTTATGTTAGCATGGGAAATGCCAAATAAATGTATTGTAGACTTAACTTACATTCCTAAAGGCTGTGGATACCATCCCAGACGTGTTGGGGTCAGAAGGAAAGGATGAAATCCGAAGGTGTGATATTTTGTATGTAACTTCAATAGGAAGCATTGTCTGTAACTTTTTAAGTAGCGATTGCCTTTGTGTTTAGCATATAAATATCGAGCCCACATTGAGATAGCAGAACTTTCTACGGAAAGCATCTCCGTCCGTAAGGTGCCTGCTCTACCTTGTTGTGTCAAATAAAGAAGCAGCTTTGTATCTACCAGTGACTCTGTCTCTCCGGTCATTTCATCCACGATACAACATTTGGTGTCAGAAGTGGGATACCTTCGTGACCTGTTGTGTGGCCAGTGTTCCTGTTGAGGCCAGTTCATTGGCTATGTTTAAGAGAGAGTTAGATATGGCCCTTGTGGCTACAGGGGTCAGGGGGTATGGAGGGAAGGCTGGGGCGGGGTTCTGAGTTGGATGATCAGCCATGATCATAATAAATAGCGGTGCAGGCTCGAAGGGCCGAATGGCCTACTCCTGCACCTATTTTCTATGTTTCTATGTTTCTATTTTCTATATTAAAGTAGTGTGTGCGTGTGCATGTGTGTTTATGTAAGTGAGGAATCTTTGCATGTTAACTTGGTGAGACTTGGACCACCAGTTGCGAAAGGTGGGTAACCAACGGTACGGTTCGAGACGCCGGAGTAGGGGTGTGTATACTCGTTCAGGAAGCTGCATTTTAGTGTATGTGTGTGCAAGTGTGATGCAAGGGAATACAGCGGGCATCATGAGTTCAGGTACTCAAAAGTAGCAGATTGTGGAATACATACTCTGCGGTTTTAAGTATGTACTGTTTAACTGCTACCCGTCTATATTTTGCGTAGTGTGGGAATTAGTATGGAGGTATCTCAGGGAGAGGTTTTACCCAGATAGGTCCACCAGACTGGCACCTATTGAAGTCAGGCAACGTCAGGTTGAGAACCCTGATGATCCGAGCCAGCCCTTGACCTTGATTACGACTATTCATAAGCCCTTCACCCCAGGGGAGAAACAGAGCATTTTGTCCGAGTTGCCCTCACTTAAGTCGCCTGTGGGAATTCAGAATTCTGGCGTAAACTCGAGGAAATGGTTGAAATTCACCAAGTGCACCCTGAAGATATACATGTGTTGGTAAAAGCGAAGTGCCCGAGGAATATGTGGGACAGGATGGCCCAGAGGGTGCAGGATGGTACATGGGGAACTACCGGGAGCACCAGTAATGAAGAAAGATATCGCTCTTTTAAAAGGGAAGTGAGGCAGCGACTGGGGGGAGGCGAGAGTAGCTGGGGAACGATAGTGGCAGTGACTCAAAAAGCTCACAAGGCAGCCATGGATTATGCAGAACATAAATACCGAGTGTACGAGGAGTATTCCAGGTTAGATAATCCGGGGAGGGATGACCCAGTCTTCCTAAAAATGCTGAAGGAAGGCCTGAGCTCAGCCCACCAAGAAGTTTTAGATTTAGGCAAAACGGTAGGGTCCAACTACTCTGAGATAGTTTCGTGGACCAGTGAGATTGACCAAAGGAAAGGCAAGAGAAATTGTAAAGTGGGTATAGTGGATGCAGCTGCTGTGATGTCCCAGAGGGCTTGTTTTGCTTGCCAGCCGCCAGGGCACTTTGCAAAGGACTGCCGTACCAGGTATAAGACAGTGAAGGAGTTGATATGCTACAGCTGTGGCCTATCAGGACATGGCTGGAGACAGTGTCCAAAAGGGAGGGGGGAAACCCAGGCGAAGGTCACAGCAGACACCCAGTCACTCACCCCATCAGCAACCGGTCTGACTGTCGATCAGATCAAAGAGTTAGTGACGGCGCCTCTTAAGGCAGAAAAGGATGTGGCAGCAGGCTCCATTGGCCAGCTCTGGTGACTCAAGGATGTACATAACGGCATTGTTAGAGGGACGGCAATGCAATATGTTAGTGGACACAGGGGCATCGGTATCAATAACAGACTTGCCCTTACCAACAACTGGACAGGCCAGTTATATCAGGGGTGTAGGAGGGAAAACAGCAAAAGCAGAAAGAAGTGAGAAGCAAATACTAGAAATCGGGAGAGTGCAGCTTCTGGTGTATTTCTGGGTATGTCCAAATAATGAAGGCACGACCATTGGAATAGATATCCTAAGGGAAGCAGGAGCTGTTATAGATTCAGGAAAGGGAGAAATAATATGGACGAGTCAGGGGCAGAGAACACGTACAACCAACAGAATACACGGCCTGGCTAGCATAGGCGTAGCTGCCCCAATCATTAGAGACTGGAGACAGGATGGTGTCTATGGGTTACCTTGTTAGCAGTTCCCAGCAGTGTGGGCTAGAGACAAGCAAGATTGTGAGCAGGTAGAGATAGACCCAGTTAAAATAGAGGAGGGTCTGTATAAACCCCCTAAGCAGGACCCTATACAAACTGACACACTGACCACTGTTCAGGGTATAGCGAAGGAACAGAAACACCAGGGGATACTCAGAGAGACTGCGGCCACTCCAGAACATAAAGTTTTCCCAGTTCCTCCGAGGGCAGACGTTACTGAAAATAAGGCAGCAGAGGAACAAGAGAGAATTGAAATTGCAAGTGTGCAGGAGGAAACGACAGAAGCCAGCTTAGTAAAATTATATGAAGAGGTAGAGGCAGAAGAGAAGGAAAAATGGAGGAGAAAAGGAGCGAAGAAGGGACCAGGTGGGTGCTGGACACATGGGGATGTTGAGAAATTCTGCTGCCGTTGTATCACTTGTGCCCAGCATAACCCTGGTAAGGGCAGAAAGCTACAGCTGGCAAATCAGCCTCAGCCGAGGGGACCCTGGTAAAACATCCAGATAGACTTCACAGGGCCCCTGCCAAAAAACAGGGGGTAAAGTTACTATCAACTTAAAGTATTAAAGGACCGAGCGAAGCAACAGCAGCGAATCGCTGATCAGAAAGAGCCAGAGGGAAAGGGGATAGTTCTTCCACAGCCCAGCGACCAAGTTATGGTGAGGGTGCTGTCAGAAAGGCCAGGGTTTGCCCCCAGGTGGATAGGACCACATACGGTACTCTTAACCAATGATACGTGTGTCTGTGTAGAGACTCGGCGCAGCAGCCAGTGGAAACACTGGACTCAGGTTAAAGCATACAACTCACCCTCTTGTTGCTCCCACAGACAGAGTGGGGAACCAAGTGTACCCAGTAACCATGTAATTACAGAGAACCTAAGAGAGGAACACCAGTCGGCCTTGCCAGACCTGACCACTGCTGATGAAAACATACCCGGAGAAAACGCAAAGACAGAAAATGCCGAGAGCGTGGCAGAAGAGACTATGAACGTGTTTGAAAACCATGAATAGCCTGCTCAATTGTGATGACGATGGTACTCTGTAAAGAAGGCTGGTTGCTGAAGGTACATGATTAATTTTATAGCATAATATAGAAAACTATTTGGGAAATAGACGGGGAGGGATTTTTGAGTTAAAGCAGAGATGGTAAGTTCCACCACTTCGATGGCATTTCAGACTGCACATGGCATCTGGAAACAGTCACCCCCAGTCTGAAGAGCTGAGCCCTTTTCAGCAGTTGAGCCAGTGATCAACGGAACAGTTCGGAAGGGGGTGCCACCGGGGAGAGGTCCTCGCAGACATTTACGTAGAGGCCACCCCAACCCCTTCCTGTACATCGATGAGAGAGCCTGTGGGTGCTCCTGGAAGGAGAGTTTCAGCGACCAGAGGATAAAGGGCTGAAGACAAAGGAATGTGATGAAGATGCAGTCAGCCTGCAGGGAAAGAGCAGGCATGCCAAAGGGGCCGCATTCCTAAAGACTTGGAACAGCCTCTCTGCTTAACATTTGTTAAGTAGCAATTAGGTAATGCTAGGATAGATATCGAGGTACATAAAATTGGGGGGAGTTTTGAGACAGGGCATTTTTGCTGCCCTGCTTGAGCAGATCCTCCTAGGCTGGCCTTTCCTGATACAAATTTAATTTGTCCAGGAGGGCCAAGAGGAGGGACTGTTAGAGTGGATTTCTTTTAGGGTAGATGATTTGTTAACACTTAAATGACTTTGGCCACCAGACTTCTATTTTAACTGTTTGACAAAGGACTGTGGATTGAGTCCACCATAATGGGCTTCCTAAAAGGTGTAAATACCAGATGCTTCTGGTAGTTTGACCTGATGCTGTGTTTCGAAGGCAGTATTACCTATACATTATAAATATTAATTGTCTTCTATGTTAGCGCGGGAAATGCCAAATAAATGTATTGTAGACTTAACTTACATTCCTAACGGCTGTGGTCAGGTCTGGCAAGGCCGACTGGTGTTCCTCTCTTAGGTTCTCTGTAATTACGTGGTTACTGGGTACACTTGGTTCCGCACTCTGTCCATGGGAGCAACAAGAGGGTGAGTTGTATGCTTCAACACTGGCTGCCTCGCCGAGTCAGAAGGAAAGGATGAAATCCGAAGGTGTGATGTTTGTATGTAGTTTCAAAAGGAAGCATTGTCTGTGCATTGTCTATAACTTTTAAGTAGCGATTGCCTTTGTGTTTAGCATATAAATATCGAGCCCACATTTAGCTAGCAGACCTTTCTGCGGAAAGCATCTCGGTACGTAGATGCCTGCTGTACCTTGTTGTGTCGAATAAAGAAGCTGCTTTGTATCTACCAGTGACTCTGTCTCTCCAGTAATTTCATCCACGATACAACACAGAGTATCCCAGACTAACATAAAGGCTTCTCTGTTTAAAATGGTATATGGAAAATCAGAGTGGAGATTAATTGGTTTTGCTGTGTTGTGTTGATATTTCTCGTATGCAGTTTGTGGAAGAATGGTGGAGGTAGGTTTATCAGTAATTTGCAAAAGGACACTAGAATAAATACAAATCTAAAGTATTGTGGTTTTGGGGAAATAGTAGACATTTTCAACATCTAGCAGTGCTGCCATTGTTGCTTTGCTAGGCTAAGTGGTGATAGAAGCCCACGTACATAGAACATAGAAAAGTATAACATGGGAACAGGCCATTTGGGCCATAATGTTGTTCTGAACCAGCAAAAAAGCAAACACTAATCCCTCCTACCTGCATAATGTCCATACCCCTCCATTCATGGGCCTATCTAAAAATCTCTTAATGTATTTGATCTCCTAATGTATTTGCCTCTACCACCATACCGGGCAGTGCATTCAAGGCATCCACCACTCTCTGAGTAAAAAACTTACCCCTCACATCCCCCTTGAACCTACCCCCTCTCACCTTCAATGCATGCCCTCTGGTATTAAATATTTCTACCCTGGGAAACAGATACTCCCTGTCCACTCTATCTATACCTCTCATAATCTTATAAACCCCTGTCAGATCTCCGCTCAGCATGCAGCGCTCAAGAGAAAACTACTCAAATTTGTCCAACCTCTCATGATAGCACATACCCTCTAAACCAGGCAGCATCCTGGTAAGCCTCTTCTGCACCCTCTCCAAAGCCTCAACATCCTTCCTATAGTGGGGCGATCTACATTGACTATCGAGCACCCATTTACACTAATCCTATCCATTTTATTCTTTCCATTTTCTTATCAGCTTGTCTACTTCCTCTTGACCTCCAGATCCTCCAGATCCTCCCACTCACCTACACACTAGGGGTAGATTACAGTGGCCAATAGACTTCCTAACTGGCATGTCTTTGGGGCATGGGAGGAAATCAGAGACCCCAGAGGAATTGAGGCTTATGGGGAACAGGCAGATGGGTGGAGATAAGTCCATGGCCAGATCAGCCATGATCTTATTGAATAGCGGAGCAGGCTCGACAGGCCAGGCGGCCGACTCCTGCTCCTATTTCTTGCGTTCTTATGAAACCCACACAGAAAGTGTGAAAACTCCACACAGACAGTGTCAGAGATCAGGATTACACCTGGGTCTCTGGAGCTGCATTTTAAAAGATTTTTATTTTGGAATCCACAGAGCTTTTAAGGACTATACTTTGTAGCTTTGAAAGCATGCTCCTATTCTTCGAAGGAAGTTGGATAAACAGTGTACATGTCTAGGCTTGAAGTATTAATTAAACTCAAAATTAGCTTCACTGTAAAAGAAAGCAGAATGAAAGGAAATGATTGTTGGACATTAGTTCTGAATTATCTATGCAATAAATTGCAGTTTTGGAAATAACTTGTTAAAATGGCTTGAAGCAAGTAAAACTGCCCACACAATATCATACTGGTCTGGGTTGCATATTTGAGAGGGTGTGAGAATCATCCCTGGAAACCTCTGTAAAGAAGAGTGGAGGGGGAGGAGGTGGTTGGCTGAAGCCAAGGCCTGGAACTCAGGGGAGTCAAAGGCACTGAACAAAGGCTGCCTTCTCTTCCTATTCCGGGCAGATCAGGAGATTCAGGGCTTCGAGCTACTCCATTGGAATACACCTCACAAGACTGTGGAAATTTTTTTTTAAGAAATGGAAACTATGTTATAAGAAAAGGGCTTTTCAAGTTGGCAGCGAAGCTGAGTGAAGAAAGATTTATTTAAGTTTGTTTTATGAAAAGGGGAAGCGTAGTTGGAAGAGTTGAATTTGTAGTTCTGTTCCCCCATTTTCTTTGTGCAAAAAATGCAATGAAGATCATTTTTGCACGTGCTTGTTTGAAGACCGCAGGAAGTCTGAACTGGGAGAGCTCACCTGATGTAAGCAAATGTTTGATTTTCTTCTCTGAACAACTTTTATCAATCTCAGGACCTGCACCATAAAGTGCGGGGAATGCCAGGTAGGAAAATAGTGAATAAAGTTTATTTTTGAATTCAGAATAAACTGATGCTGTTAGCTTGGGTACAAGTTTGTTTAATTAAAATCTGTATAAAAGTTATTTTAAAAGATAACTATGTTATCTACTGATCTGCTCAGATGTTTGAAATATTCCAAAAAAAAATGGGGTGTGTTTTGGGTTTAATTATTCTGATGTCATCATGAGAATTTCATGAAACTATTAGCAGATCAAATGGCTCACTTGCTCCTCTCTTCACGATGCAGTTATTCTAAAGTGCTATGAATGGGCCATGAGGAATTAGTCATGGCTTGTTCCTTTAGTTACTTTCCAATAACACCTGTAAGAAGAGAATGGCATGGAAATTAATTACTAGATATCAGCCCAAGCATGAGATAATGAATCAAAGGTAATTTCACTTTGTAGGAAACTGCCAGCCATGTAGAGGGACCTTTTCATTCATTCTGGTTGAGAGCCATTTCTCAGGGGCACCTGGTGTCAACCCTTCACAGCAGAGATCTGCTAGAATGCAGAAGGCCCATCGGTAATTGACCGCATCCCAGCAGAAACCCACAGGGACACGCGTTGCCAATTCCATCACTTTATTCCACACCCAACAGGAGAGAACAGGCAGCAAAGGGACATGGAAAAAAACACAAAGCTGCAAAGAAAGTTGAAAATGTACATTAGTTCGTTTATTTGCCAATCCATTCTCAACATTCATCACTTTAATGGTCAGGAGAGGCCTGCTGCAGTAAATTCAGGGTGCAATGCAAGTGAGTCTGAATAAACTGGAAATCTTCTGGGGCATCTCCTCAATAATGTAAACTTTATACTTTATTGTCACTAAACAATTGATACTAGAACGTACAATCATCACAGCAATATTTGATTCTGTGCTTTCCTCTCTTTTGATTACAAATATTAAATATTAAAAATAGTAAATAAATTAGTAAATATTAAAAATTTAAATTATAAATCATAAATAGAAAATAGAAAAAGGGAAAGTAAGGTAGTGCAGAAAAACCGAGAGGCAGGTCAGGACATTTGGAGGGTACGGCCCAGATCTGGGTCAAGATCCGTTCAGCAGTCTTTATCACAGTTGGAAAGAAGCTGTTCCCAAATCTGGCCGTACGAGTCTTCAAGCTCCTGAGCCTTCTCCCGGAGGGAAGAGGGACGAAAAGTGTGTTGGCTGGGTGGGTCGTGTACTTGATTATCCTGGCAGCACTGCTTCGACAGCGTGCGGTGTAAAGTGAGTCTAAGGACGGAAGATTGGTTTGTGTGATGTGTTGCGCCGTGTTCACGATCTTCTGCAGCTTCTTCCGGTCTTGGACAGGACAACTTCCATACCAGGTTGTGATGCACCCTGGAAGAATGCTTTCAACACTGCATCTATAAAAATTAGTGAGGGTTTTAGGGGACAGGCCAAATTTCTTTAGCTTTCTCAAGAAGTAAAGGTGCTGGTGGGCCTTCTTGGCAGTGGACTCTGCTTGGTTGGACCAAGTCAGGTCATTTGTGATATTGACCCCGAGGAACTTAAAGCTTTTGACCTGTTCCACTCGCGCACCACTGATGTAAATTGGGTCGTGCGGTCCGCTACTCCTCCTGAAGTCAACAACCAATTCCTTCGTCTTGCTGACATTGAGGGATAGGTTATTGTCTTCGCACCATGCCACCAGGTTCTTAATTTCCTCTCTGTACTCAAACTCATCATTACCCGAGATACAGCCTACAATTGTTGTGTCATCAGTAAACTTGTATATTGAGTTTGATGGAAACTTGGCTGCACAATCATGGGTGTACAGTGAGTACAGCAGGAGGCTGAGTACACAGCCTTGTGGGGCACCGGTGCTGAGAGTGATTGTAGAGGAGAGCTTGTCCCCTGTTTTTACAGCCTGGGTCCTGTCTGTGAGGAAGTTGAAGATCCAGCTGCAGATCTGAGTGCTAAGGCCCAGGTTCCGGAGCTTAGGAATCAGTTTATTTAGAATGATGGTATTAAAGGCAGAGCTGTAGTCAATGAAAAGGAGCCTTACGTATGCGCCTTTATTCTCCAGGTGTTCTAAGAAGGAACGTAGGGCCAGAGAGATGGCATCTGCCATTGACTTGTTGCTCCGGTAGGCGAACTGCAAGGCGTCGAGGTTGACCGGTAGGCTGTGGTTGATGTGTGCCATAACCAATCTCTCGAAGCACTTCACAGCAATTGATGTCAGAGTCACAGGTCAATAGTCATTCAGGCATGCCACCTTAATCTTCTACGGCTCTGGGATTATCGTTGCCTTCTTAAAACACGAGGGAATCTTAGACTGAAGCAAGGAACAGTTGAAGATGTCAGCAAACATTCCAGCTAGCTCGCTTGCACAGGCCCGGAGAACCCGTCCTGGGACGCCATCTGGGCCCGTCGCCTTCCTTGGATTTATCTTCAGGAAGGCCCTTCTAACGTGCTCTTCGGTGATGATGAATCTCGATGCCACCAGGTCCAGTTCATCCAGAGGGAGCGGGACGCTCCTCTTCTGTTCGAATCTTGCGTAGAATACGTTAAGTTCGTCAGGAAGAGAAGCGTCACAGTTCTTGATATTCCCAGCCTTTTCTTTGTGCCCAGTGATCTCATTTAGACCCTGCCATAGTCTACTGGCATCTCTCTGGTTAGCCTGGGCTTCCAACTTGGCTCGATATTGCCTCTTGGCGCCCTTAATGGCTTTCCGGAGTTCACGCCTGGATTCCGTGTAGCGACTGGTATCCCCGGACCTAAAAGCCGCAGCTCTAGCCTTTAAAAGGGACTTGACCTCATAATTCATCCAAGGTTTCCATTTAGGGAATACCCGGATCATCTTGTGAGACACACAGTCCTCCGTGCATTTCCAAATAAAGTCCAACTCATTCCCTCACCTTTTCCTTTACAGCGATACTGACAGTGAATTTTGAGTTCATCTACTTTGAACAACCTTTTGCTGTTACACATCTGAATCAGCTTCACTGACCTGGCCAAATTCCCGATCTTGGCTGCTGTTGCACTTGCTCCGTGTGTGTGCAAATTCCATGTAGACAGAGCACGCAGATTTTCCCCATGTTGTTTCCTCCTATGTCTCAAAGGTCTACTAGTTTGGGTTAGCCGCCCCAGTGCAGGTATTTGGCAGGGGAAGCAGAGGTTGATGGGAGTGTATGAGAAAATATGGTATAAAGAAATGGGGAATTGATTCTGCTGAGATTATTCTGGGGGTTTACACAGACTTGATGAGCTAAATGGCTTCCTTCTATTTTCTTGCTGAATATGATAATTTGTTAACAATAGTATCTGAAGGTACCAGTTCAAACTCAGCTCCAGACAATGCCAGTGAATGGAACAATGAGGTGTAGCTTGGAATTCTGTGTTGTGTTACGTACCCCGTAACTGGGTTGACAAACCAGCAGAAATGGACCACTTAGTTGGAGTCTGGATTACTGGAACTAAGAAAGTTTTATTAAAGAAATAAGCAACACAGTACTCTATTAGTAAGGATATAAATGCAACAGGTTAGCAATGAATAAACACACATGTACACAGAACTAGGATAATAGGATCAATCAAGCTCTATCGCAGTCTAGGGGTAAATGATCAGTTTCAAGTGACGCAAAGTTCAGTTCAATTGAGTTCAGTTCAGTTCGCAGTAATCACTGTTGTGCCGTTGGGCGGGGAAAAGGAGAGAGAGCGAAAGCGAATGAATATTCAAAACGGATTCCACACAGACCTTCGATATTCCTCGCAGTTAGCTTTCGAGCGAGTCCTTGGTAATGTCTTCTGAGGTCACCGACTATGACCCCTCCGTTCCAGATACGATCGTTCTTCTGCGGTGAACCCAGCACCCAGGCAAGGGTGGACACACACACCAGGTTCCCGCCGATCCGTACCTTTCTACCCTGCGCGTCTATGGCCGGTCCCGCAACCAGACCTCCAACAACTCCCACCAACTAGTGGGTTGGGGGGGCACACCGCTTTCAGGGTCTCGTTACCTCATGGAGTCGTGTGTGTTGTTTTAGCGAACCTGCCCCTTTTTATCCCTCTGCTGGGGTATTGCCTGTCCATCACACTTCAAACAGTTCAGGGTTCAAAAGGAGCCGGTCTTGACAATATTCAGACCGGTGTCTCCTTCCGTTAAACTCTCTCGTCTCTTCATTAACATTTCCAAATGCTGCTCCATTGTCTTACTTATCTCTCTCTCCTGAAGACAGGTGGCAGATCAACTGTTGGTCCCACCGGTGCCAGCACAGGACAGTTAACATCTTAGTCTATGTGTACTTTTGTAACCCTCTTTCGTCACAGTTGATATCCAACAGGATCCTGTCATCTAATGGGCGTCTCCAACATGGATTGTGGAAATCCATAGACAACTTCTTATGTCTGACTAAACCCTTGCCCAACCCTCCCTTAAGGCATTGGTCAAATCCATAGACAACTTCTTATGTCTGACTAAACCCTTGCCCAACCCTCCCTTAAGGCATTGGTCAGACTGCACTTGGAGTGTTGGAGTGTTGTGAGCAGTTTTCAGCCTCTTATATAAGAAAGGATGTGCTGGCATTGGAGAGGCTCCAGAGCAGGTTGGCGAGAATGATTCCAGGAATGAAATAGTTAATGATGGCTCTGGGCCTGTATTCACTAGAATTCAGAACAATAAGGGGTGACCTCACTGAAACCTCATTTTAATGCAAGGAGTATCATGTGCAAGACAGATGAACTTAGTGTGTGGATCAATACGTGGAACTATGACGTTGTGACTGTTATAGAGACTTGAATGACTTAGGGGCAGGAATGGCTGCTGAGTGCCAGGCTTTAGATGTTTCAAAGAGGACAGGGGAGGGAGGCAAAAGAGGTAAGGGAGTGGCATTGCTAATCAGGGATAGTGTCACGGCTGCAGAAAAGGAGGAAATCATGGAGGGATTGTCTACTGAGTCATTGTGGGTGGAAGTCAGAAACAGGAAGGGGTCAAAAATTCTACTGGGTGTTTTTATAGACCCCCCAGTAGACATTGAGGAGCAGATAGGGAGGCAGATTCTGGAACAGTGCAACAATAATGGGGTTGTTGTGATGGGTGATTTTAACTTTCCTAATATTGAGTGGCATCTCCTTAGACCAAGGGGTTTAGATGGGGTGGAGTTTGTTAGGTGTGTTCAGGAAGATTTCCTGACACAATATGTAGATAAGCCAACTAGAGGAGGGGCTGTACTTGATATGGTATTGGGAAATGAACCTGATCAGGTATCAGATCTCTCAGTAGGAGAGTATTTTGGAGGTAGTGATCACAACTCTATCTCCTTCACCATAGCGCTGGAGAGGGATAGGAACAGACAATTTGGGAAACATTTAATTCGGCTAGGAGGAAATATGACGCTATTAGGCAGGAATTTGGGAACATAAATTGGGAGCAGATGTTCTCAGGGAAATGCATGGCAGAAATGTGGCAAATGTTCAGGGAACATTTGCATGGAGTTCTGCATGGGTACGTTCCATTGAGGCAGGGAACGGATGGTAGGATAAAAGAACCATGGTGTAAAAAGGATGTAGAAAATCTAGTTAAGAAGAAAAGAAAAGCTTATGAAAGGTTCAAAAAACTAGATACTGTTACAGTTCTAGAAAATTACAAGGGTTCCAGGAAGGAGATCAAGGAGACATTAGGAGAGCTAGAAGGGGCCATGAAAAGGCCTTGGCGAGCAGGATTAAGGAAAACCCCAAGGCATTCTACAAGTATGTGAAGAGCAAGAGGATAAGACATGAGAGAATAGGACCAATCAAGTGTGACAGTGGAAAAGTGTGTATGGAACCAGAGGAGATAGCAGAGGTACCTAATGAATACTTTGCTTCAGTATTCACCAGTGAAAAGGACCTTGGCAATTGTAGGGATGACTTTCAGCAGACTGAAATGCTTGAGGGTATGGACATTAAGGAAGAGGATGTGCAGGAGCTTTTGAAAGGTATAAAGTTAGATAAGTCACCGGCACTGGACGAGATATACCCCAGACTACTGTGGGAAGTGAGGGAGGAGATTGCTGAGCCTCTGGAGATGATTTTTTCCATTAACAATAGGGGCAGGAGGATTGGAACCTTGTTCAAGAAAGGGAGTAGTGATAACCCACAAAATTATAGACCAGTGAGTCTTACTTCAGTGGTGGGCAAGTTTTTGGAGAAGATCCTGAGAGCCAGGTTTTATGAACATTTGGAGAGACGTAATCTGATTGGGAGTAGTCAGCATGGCTTTGTCAAGGCCTGGTCATTCCTTATGAAGCTGATTGAATTCTTTGAGGATTCAAAACACATTGATGAAGGTAGAGCGGTGGATTTCAGCAAGGCATTTGATAAAGTTCCCCATGTGAGGCTCATTCAGAAAGCAAGGAGGCCTGGGATCCAAGGAGACCTTGCTTTGTGGATCCAGAATTAGCTTGCCCATAGAAGACAAAGGATAGTCATGGATGGTTCATATTCTACATGGAGGTCGGTGACCAGTGGTGTTCTGCAGGGATCTGTTCTGGGACCCATCCACTTTGTGATTTTTATATATGACCTGGATGAGGAAGTAGAAGAGTGGGTTAGTAATTTTGCTGATGAAACAAAGGTTGGAGGTGTTGTGAAAGGTCCGGAGGGCTGTCAGAGGTTACAGCGGGACAATGATAGGATGCAAAACTGGGCTGAGAAGTGGCAGATGGCATTCAACTCAGATAAGTGTGAGGTTGTTCATTTTGGTAGGTCAAGTATGATGACAGAATATAGTATTAATGGTAAGACTCTTGGCAGTGTGGAGGATCAGAGGGATCTTGGGGTCCATGTCTATAGGACACTCAAAGCTGCTGCTCAGATTGACAGTTTTGTTAAGAAGGCACATGGTGTGTTGGCCTTCATCAACTGTGGGATTGAGTTCAAGAGCTGTGAGGTACTGTTACAGCTATATAGGACCCTGGTCAGACCCTACTTGGAGTACTGTGCTCATTTCTGGTCACCTCACTACAGGAAGGATGTGGATAATATAGAGAGAGACTGCAGAGGAGATTTACAAGGATGTTGCCTGGATTGGGGAGCATGTCTTATGAGAATAGGTTGAGTGAACTTGGCCTTTTCTCCTTGGAGCGATGGAGGATGAGAGGTGATCTAATAGAGGTGTAAAAGATGATGAGAGACATTGATCGTGTGGATAGTCAGAGGCTTTTTCCCAGGTTTGAAATGGTTAACATGAGGGGGCATAGCTTTAAGGTGCTTGGAAGTAGGTACAAGGGGAATGTCAGAGGTAATTTTTTCACACAGAGTGGTGGGTGCATGGAATGCACTGCCAGCGAAGGTGGGAGAGGCGGATACAATAGGGTCTTTAAAGAGACTTGTAGATAGGTACACGGAGCTTAGAAAAATAGAGGGCTATGTGGTAGGGAAATTCTAGGCAGTTTCTAGAGTAGGTTACATTGTTGGCACAATATTGTGAGCCAAAGGGTCTGTAATGTGCTGTAGATTTCTATGTTTCTATAAACCTGTTGAATATTGAAAGGCCTTGATAGAGTGGATGTGGAGAAGATGTTTCCTGTTGTGGGGGAGTCGAGGACCAGAGGGCACAGCCCCCAAATAAATGAACGTCCTTTCAGAACAGAGATTAGGATGAATTTCTTCAGCCAGAGGGAGGTGAATCTGTGGAACTCATTGCCACACATGGCTGTGAGGTCAAGTCATTGAGTATATTTAAAGCGGAGATTGATAGGTTGTTGATTAATCAGGGCATCAAAGGTTGTGGGGAAAAAGCAGGAGAATTAGGTTGAGAGAGAAAATAAATCAGCCATGATGAAAAGCCAGAGCAGTCTTGATGGGCTGAATGGTATAATTCTGCTCCCATGTCTTATAGTTTTATATAAAGATAGTCCCATCAAGCTGTGAAACCTTTCACTGTGTCACACTTATATCCAAATGTGAAACGACATCTTCAGTTATAGCAGGCAGCTGCTTCCTGCCCATCACCTTACAGGAAAAAGGCAGCTTTCAAAGCAGATGATTACAATTTTCACCTGACCTACTGACTGACTTGTAAAAGTTGTAAAAAGAATGAGGTGACAGTTGATGCTATTGATTTCACCTTCTCAAGTCTGCTTTTAGTTTGGCCATCATGTCTCTCACTGGGGAAATTAGCACCATCTGTCTCATTTATATTCGGAAAGTGTTTCATGGTAATTTTCTTTTTATTGTACAGTCTTTATGTAATTTTGTTTAACAATAACACTTATCTGTTATTTGATATGGTTCCTTTACCCTTTTGTTTTGTTAAACTAAACCAATATTTCTTGGTTAAATTAGTTGAAAATACACATATCACTAGTTTCTGATTGCTTGATATTTTCTCGAAATTGCAGCAACTCATTCATGTTGCACCCAGAATGCTCCAAACGACTTCTGCTACTACTACATCGACTCAGGCCTAGGGGGCCAGCGTTGGGCAAAATGACTTCAAAGCTATTTCAATCTGTCAAGTGGAAACTTTGATGTAATATAGAGAAATGTGGTTCTCCATATGCACAGCCAGTATCAACACGATTACAATCCAGTCATCTAATTTTGAGTAATGTGGTCTGAGAGACTACTTCAGTTGAAAAAAAATTGTCAAGAGTTATCATGGTTAGGGAAAGATCATGATTACTTATGTCAGAAACAGGTCTGAGAAAGAAATATCATCCAGGGGTTAAGCTCAGAAGCGAGAGTGCTTTCACTGTAGATAGAATCATTAACGTGAGGACAGATCATTTTGACTTGATGTATTCCCTTGAGGATAGAACCAAGGTGTGGAACAACCACGTTGGAGCTGGAGAGGAATTTGGAGTGGGAGGGAAAAACACATTGTCCATATGGGAACTAAGGCCTTAGAAGGAACAAAAAGGAAGTTCTGCTGAAGGAATGTGAATAGCAAGGATCCAAGTTAAAGCATAAGAACATAGGAAATACAGGTGTCCCCCGCTTTTCGAACGCTCGCTTTATGACACCTCGCTGTTACGAAAGACCTACATTAGTTACCTGCTTTCGCTAACAGAAAGTGTTTTAACTGTTACAAAAAAAGGCAGTGCGCGCCCCGAGCAGCCAATCTCCTCTCCCGCAACTGCATTCTAGCTGGCATTGCTTAAACACGTGCCTGTGAGCATCTGTGCTTTATGTCGATTTATTTTGAGCATCCGTCTGCAAGGTGAGTTCTACGGTATCAGAAAAGCCTAAAAGAGCTTGTAAGGGTGTTACACTTGGCATAAAACTAGACATAAATAAGCGTTTCGATCGTGGTGAACGAAGTAAGGACAAAGTGAGTTTGGCTTGTGGAAGTTGACGAAGATGATGTTGAAGAGGTTTTGGCATCCCATGACCAAGAACTGATAAATGAAGAGCTGATGCAATTGGAAGAGGAAAGGATAACAATCGAAACCAAATGCAGTAACGAACGGACCAAAAGTGAAGTTGTCCAGGAACTGAATGTGAAGGAACTGCATGAGATCTTCACTGCAATGATTGCAGAAAATCACAACTTTAATTTTGAAAGGGTACGTAGGTTTAGGGCATATTTGCAGGATGGTTTGAGTGCTTATGAAGAACTGTATGATAGAAAAATGCACGAGGCTTAGCAGTCAAGCATACGGTTGTTTCTCAAGCCTTCCACATCAGCCACAGCAGACAACGAACCGCAACCTTCGACATCGAGGCAGGCAGACATAGAAGATGACGACCTGCCTGCCCTGATGGAAACAGATGACGATGAGATGATACCCCAGTGGTCCCAACCTCCGGGTCGCGGACCGATACATTGCTGCGGAGAATGCAGTGGTAGCCGGGACGCAGCCAGCACATCTTTAAGAAAAAAAGCCAAAATAAACAAGTAATTAATTACGTGCCGGGCGGCACCTAATTAATTAGCTTGTTTATTTCAGCTTTTTTTTAATTAAAGATGTGTTGGGTGCATGCTTTGCGGATCGGTATTGGTCGGCGGCCCAGAGGTTGGGGACCACTGCACCACCCCAACCTCCGACAACTCAGCCTAACACACCATCATCAGTGTGCTCGGCGCTGTCTTCCCAATTCCAGTAAGTGATACTACACTATACATACATTATTTCTACTTTATGTAGGCTGTGTATTTTTATGTGTTATTTCATATGATTTGGCAGCTTCACAGCTTAAAGGTTATTGGAGAGAGTGTTTCTGCCAGAACACTTGCGTGAGATTTTTGCTACGGTGGACAGTGCGGCAATGATTGTAGAAAAGTATTTCTACTTTATATAGGCTGTGTATTTATCATATAATTCCTGCTTTTACTATATGTTACTGTTATTTTAGGTTTTATATGTTATTTGGCATGATTTGGTAGGTTATTTTTTGGGTCTGCGAACGCTCACAAATTTTTCCCATATAAATAAATGATAATTGCTTCTTCACTTTACGACATTCTGGCTTATGAACCGTTTCATAGGAACACTCTACCTTCAGATGGCAGGGGAAACCTGTAGAAGCAGGAGTAGGCCATCTGGCCCATCAAGCCTGCCCCGCCATTCAATAAGATCATGGCTGATCTGTCCGTAAACTCAGCTCCATCTACCTGCCTTTTCCCCATAACCCTTAATTCCCTTACTATGTAAAAACCTATTTAACTGTATCTTAAATATATTTAGTGAAGAAGCCTCAACTGCTTCCCTGGGCAGAGAATTCCACAGATTCACCACTCTCTGGGAAAAACAGTTTCTCCTCATCTCTGTCCTAAATCTTCTCCCCTGAATCTTGGGGCAATGTCCCTGAGTTCTAGTCTCACCTACCAATGGAAACAACTTTTCTACTTCTATCTTATCTATCCCTTTCAAAATTTTGTATGTTTCTATAAGATCCCCTCTCATCCTTCTGAATTCCAGAAAGTATGGTCCCAGGCGACTCAATCTCTCCTCATAGGTTAACCCCTTCATCTCTGGAATCAACCTGGTGAACCTCCTCTGCACTGTCACCAAAGCCAGTATATCCTTCCTCAAGTATGGAGACCAGAACTGCACACAGTACTCCGGGTGTGGCCTCACCAGTACCCTGTATAGTTGCAGCATGACCTCCCTGCTCTTGAATTCAATCCCTCTAGCAATGAAGGCCAACGTTCCATTTGCCTTCTTAATAACCTGTTGTACCTGCAAGCCAACTTTTTGCGATTCATGAACAAGCACTCCCAAGTCCCTCTGCACAACAGCATGCTGCAACCTTTCACCATTTAAATAATAATCTGCTCTTCTATTATTCCTTCCAAAGTGGATGATCTCGCATTTACCAACTTTGTATTCCATCTGCCAGACCTTGGCCCACACACTTAACCTATCTACAGTATATCCCTCTGCAGACTCTCCACATCCTCTGTACAATTTGCTTTTCCACTCCTTTAATGTCATCAGCAAATTTTCCTACGCTACACTCAGTCCCCTCTTCCAAGTCATCAATGTAAATGGTAAACAGCTGCGGGCCCAGCACCGACCCCTGCAGCACCCCACTCACCACAGACTGCCAACTGGAGAAACACCCATTTATATCAACTCTCTGCCTTCTATTGGTTAACCAATCCACTATCCATGCCAATACACTTCCTCCGACTCCATGCACCTGTATCTTATTTATAAGTCTCTTCTGCGGCACCTTATCGAACGCCTTCTGGAAGTCCAAGTATATGACATCCACCACAAAGCTCACAATCTCTGAATTTTTGTCTAATCCATAAATAAATTGGCATAGAGTCATTAAGTTGAAAATCTAGCTGAAAGATTGGTTTGGGAGAAATAAGTTTTAATCCACACAAAATACTGGAGGAACTCAGCAGATCAGGCAGCATCTATAGCCGAGACCCTTCAAGGATTTCCAGCATCTGCAGAATCTCTTGACACTGGCACACTAACTGAAGGAAGAGGATTGGCTTCTCCTGTGTAGGACTAGGACCAGTGGCCTAGCAAAGTAAATACCTAAGGCTGTAAGTGAAGTTTGAAAGTAAGTAGTGGGTGGAGAGTTCTGGTGAGGGGAATTTTAGGAAATTAACAAGGGCCAAAGAGATGGCATAGGGTAGGAAACTGCGCAACGATAACCAGAGGGACAGAGTATACCTTAAATTAGTGCGGAGAAAAATTGTAAAAGACAACATTGAAGTCTCTTTTTCTGAATTTAACACTTGATAGAAGAGTCAATGGTATAAATAAAAATAAAATGATAAAATCTAATGGACAGAAATGTAGTTACATAGTGACTGAGTCTGGACACTTGACTTTTAGAAGAGATAGCAAAATGGTGGAGGGGAGGGGAGTGTGCCCTGGCAATAAAGTTTGGGATAAAGAAAATAGTGATTAAAACTTTAAACTCAGAGAACAGAGGTAGAAACAGTTTGGTTGGAGTTGAACAGCAGCAATGTGTAGAAAACACTGGTTATGTAAAAATTCCTTAACAGCAGTGCTAATATAGGTCATAGCATAAATCAAATATTAAAGATGCATGTGATAATGATAATTTATTTGTGGGGGACTTGAATCAGCATATAGATCTGACAAGCCATTTTAACATTGTCTGTCTGTCTAGGTACCATATCTGATACGGATTTTGGTGACCATGGTTTTCCATACAGATCTATCCTTCATTTTTTGGATGACTTCCATTTCCTCGATGCGTAGCCACCTGGCTATGCTTTTGATGTACATAAGCCGAGGTCTTCCTCTAGGTTTGCTCCCCTCGAACTTTCCAGAGAGTATGAGTTTTTCTAGTTAATCTTTCTGCATGATGTGTCCTAGGAATCTGAGTTGCCGTTCTCTTATTGTTGGTATGAGTGATCAAACTGCTTGGGCTCTTCTGAGAACTTCTTCATTTGATGTGTGTGTGGTCCATGATATTTTTAACATTCTCCTGTAGAACCATAATTCAGCTGCTTCTAGTCTCTTTTCCATTGCTGGAGAAATGGTCCAGCATTCACTTCCATAAGTCAGGATAGAATAAATGTAGCATTGCAGTATTCTGTTTTTAGTGTACATGCTCATCTTTCTGTCTATTAATATGGTCTTCATTTTTTGGAAAGCTTCTTTCGCCATTGCTATTCTGTATTTGATATCTGTGTCACACCTGCCATTACTTGTTATTAGGCTGCCAAGATATTTGAATTTGTTGACTTGTTTGAGGTTTGTATTTCTGATCTTGATCACACATTGTGGGATGTTTGTCTTTCTGGAGATGACCATGCTTTCTGTCTTCTTGGTGTCGATTAAGAGGCCTCTGCGATTACTTTCTGCTGCCACTGTAGTGAGTAGTTCTTGAAGTTTTGTTTCTGAGTCAGCTTTTAGTACGATGTCATCAGCATATCTGATGTTATTTATATTATGGCCTCCAATTGTGAATCCTTTGATGTCTTTGATACTTCTCAAGATATTTTCACTGTACAGGTTGAGTAAGTCTGGCGAAAAGTCACAACCTTGCCTGACTCCTCTCATGATATTCACATACTCACTCACTTCTCCTTCTATTCTGATGGATGCTGTCTAGTCCCAGTATAAGTTTCTTAAGAAATGTATATCTTTCCCATCTATATCAAGATCTTGAAGCATTTCCAGAAGATCTTACTGTCTGACAGTGTCAAAAGCTTTTGTATAGTCAATGAAACATAGGTAGATGTCTTTTTGTACCTAGATGGCTCGTTCACAGATCATCCGTAGCATGAAAATTGCATTTCTGGTTCCAATGAATGAAATAAATAAAACATTAATGAGATAAATTAAGGAATGTACAGAATAAAGGATGGTATTCCAGATCAGCATGTTGAGTGAACATGTCATTTTAGTTCTAGTAATCTTCTAGAAATATTTCAGTTCCAGTAGTCTTCCCCTTTGCTCTTTAGCTCTACACAAAAAAGTAAATTGTACCACACCACTTGCACTCAGTGCAGGAGTAGAATCCAGTGTGGTCTTCTGCTGTAGCCCATCCACTTCAACGTTCAATATGTTGTGCATACAGAGATGCTCTTCTGCACACCACTGTTATAACATGTGGTTATTTGAGTAACTGTCACCTTCCTGTCAGCTTGAACCAGTCTGGCCATGCCCCTCTGATCTCTCTCATTAACAAGGCATTTTTGCTCACAGAACTGCCACTCAGTGAACTCGGTTTTTTTTTTGCTTTTCACACCATTCTCTGTAAACTTTAGAGACTGCTGTGGGTGAAAATCCCAGGAGGTGAGTAGTTTCTGGAATACTCAAATCACCCCTTCTGGCACCAACAATCATTCCAAAGTCACTTAGATCACACTTCTTCCCCATCTTGATATTTGGTCTGAACAACAACTGAACCTCTTGACCATGTCTGCATGCTTTTGTGCATCAAGTTGCTGCCACATGATTGGCTGATTAGATATTTGCAGTAATGTGCAGGTGTACCTAATAAAGTGGCCACTAAGTGTACTTGTGATAGGAGGAGTTTAATAAGCATTGAACATTGAAGAGTGGGTTCATCTTATAAGGAGTAATTAATTAGAATGAGCTTATATGCTCTAGAGTTTAAAAGAATGAGAAATGAGCTCTTGAAACAGGATTGAAATGAGCAGAAATTTCTTTTTTCAACGGATAGGAATGTCTGTGAAGTTGGTCGCTGAGTGTATTCAAGACAGACACAGACAGATTTTGGATATTGAGGGAGTTAATGGATAAGGTGCTCATGCAAGAACATGGCATTCAGGGAAAAGGTCAGCCATAAATTGACTGGGTGTTGGAGCGAAACTCAGGAGGTCAAAAGACTGACTTCTGCTTCTATTACTTACGAATGGCTGGAATTCAGGTGTATTGTTCCAGCTGCAGTCCTTTATGTGTTCACTATCCAATGATCCTTTTGGAAAGCATAGGTGTGGGTGTTTTATGAGGTTATAAATGGCCTCGGCCTGTGATGATAAATTGAATTTAGGCTTCTGGAATGACCATCTAAACAGAGTCATGGAAGGGAAAAAGTGAAGGGTGAAAGGTGACTCTTTCAAACAGGTAACTCTGCCATAAATTGGAATCTGGCACGTTATTGTCACATGCACTGAGGTACAGTGAAAAACATGTCCTGCATATCGTTGGTACAGATCAGATCATTACACAGTGTATTAAGGTAAAACAATAACAGAATGCAGAACAAAGTGTTCCAGTTACAGAGAAAGTGCAGTGCAAAGTCAGAACGAGGTAGATTCTGAGGATAACCATATAAACCATATAACCATATAACAATTACAGCACAGAAACAGGCCATCTCGGCCCTTCTAGTCCGTGCCGAACTCTTACTCTCACCTAGTCCCACCGATCTGCACTCAGCCCATAACCCTCCATTCCTTTCCTGTCCATATAGCTGTCCAATTTAACTTTAAACGACAACATCGAACCTGCCTCAACCACTTCTGCTGGAAGCTCGTTCCACACAGCTACCACTCTCTGAGTAAAGAAGTTCCCCCTCATGTTATCCCTAAACTTTTGCCCTTTAACTCTCAACTCACGTCCTCTTGTTTGAATCTCCCCTACTCTCAATGGAAAAAGCCTATCCACGTCAACTCTATCTATCCCCCTCATAATTTTAAATACCTCTATCAAGTCCCCCCCTCAACCTTCTATGTTCCAAAGAATAAAGACCCAACTTGTTCAACCTTTCTCTGTAACTTAGGTGATGAAATCCAGGTAACATTCTAGTAAATCTTCTCTGTACTCTCTCTATTTTGACATCTTTCCTATAATTCGGTGACCAAAACTGTACACAATACTCCAAATTTGGCCTTACCAACACCTTGTACAATTTCAACATTACATCCCAACTCCTATACTCAATGCTCTGATTTATAAAGGCCAACATACCAAAAGCTTTGTTCACCACCCTATCCTCATGAGATTCCACCTTCAGGGAACTATGCACCATTATTCCTAGATCCCTCTGTTCTACTGCATTCTTCAATGCCCTACCATTTACCATGTATGTGCTATTTCGATTAGTCCTACCAAAATGTAGCACCTCACATTTATCAGCATTAAGCTCCATCTGCCATCTTTCAGCCCACTCTTCTAACTGGCCTAAATCTCTCTGCAAGCTTTGAAAACCTACTTCATAATCCACAACTCCACCTATCTTAGTATCATCTGCATACTTACTAATCCAATTTACCACCCCATCATCCAGATCATTAATGTATATGACAAAGAATCTTTCTTATCCTGAAGTCTGTGCATTTTCCATTCTTCTGCGAGAACCTTTCCTCCAAGGAAGTACCAATGAAAGAGAAATATTATTTTTCTACATTTATTTAAAAGCCAATGAAGAGTCTTGGCCAGAAACATCAACTGTTTATTCCCCTCCATAGATGCTGCCTGACCTGCTGAATTCCTCCAGCATTTTGTGTGTTTTACTCTGGTTTTTCAGCATCTGCAGAATCTCTTGTGTTCAAAAATACTTTGGTAGCATTCACATGACCTAAAATTGTGAAAGCACAAACGGGGCAAGGGTTCTGAAGTTGTAAAATCTGAGAATTTCAGCTGTTGGTTCCTTAATTCTGCAATGACAGACAATAGTGACCAAGGAAATGCTGAACTGCAATGTAAAACCCTGGCTGCTAGGAACAAAGTTGATCTTTTCTTTTACCGTTTGTGCTACTGATTACATAACTAGTCTAACAAGCCATAATATTCAAGGGCAATTGAGATGACCAAGCAAGGTCACTGATACCCATGTCCCATGAATGGTTTGCATTGACAACTCTGCTGAAATCACAAGGACAAAGTTTAATTGAGTGAATGTTTCATAGTAATAGTCTCTCTCTTCTCACAGAAGCTATCTGATGAGCTGAGTATTTTCAGCATTCTATTTTTTAAAAATTTAAGCTTCTTGTACTTACAGTATTTTGCTATCCTGAGCATAGCTATGAACAAAACCTAGGCTATGATATAGAAGGATATTAAAAGTATTGTTTTTGTTCCTCTTTATCCTTAAATGGCTTTGTTTATTGGCTATAATAATGTCAGAGGAGAAGTGGACATTTGGTTTAATGGGACATTTGAAAGGAAGGTAAGTGATGTAATTTCCAAGAATAAACCCAGTCAGTGGTGGCAAATGTTTGTAATTTTTACATCATTTCCAATAAAGAGAACCTTTCCAATCGAATAGAATGTCTGGGGTAATGCAGTGAGCTGGCTGTGTTTAGAGTATTCCTTGCATTTGAAACATGTTAAACTCAACTTTAAAAATGATATGTTGTGCTCTGCATTTATCACATTCTCAATATGAGGAGTACTATTATTGCAAGGTTGCTCAGCTTTGTATTTGGAAGTACAGAGAGAAAGAACCAAAATAAGTCAGCAATTGCAATCTTATTCATATCCTTGTTTTCGAATTCAGAGAGGATTAATCAATTCTGCTCCCCTGCTGTCCATTCGGGCTTGGTTATGTTGCCCATCATGGGCAATGATTACCCATGAAATGTGTCCAAGGTGCCAAATTTGAGGGTATTAAACCACAAACTAAGTCTCCAAAATTACAATATTATGTTGGCAAACAAATAACAAAGTTGTGCCCAAGGGTTTTGGCCCAAAACATCGACATCTTTTCCAAGATGCTGCCTGGCCTGCTGAGTTCCCCCAGCATTTTGGGTGTGTTGCTTGGATTTTCAGCACCTGCAGATTTTCTCTTGTCTGTGATCTTCGGAAGGTAGTGGCTCAAGAAGGCAGACCCATCACAGAGACCTTTGATGCACACTCAATGTTTCCAGAACAGCTTCTTCCCCTCCGTAAGCAGATTTCTGAGCAGTCCATGAACTTCATTATTCCTCTTTTTCACTATTTATTTATTTTACTTTTTATTGTAACTTAAGTAACTTTTTTATGTCTTGCGCTGTACTGCTGCCACAAAACAACAAACTTCATGACATACGTCACGACAATAAACCTGTTTCTGATTCTGAACCCTTTGGCAAAATACCTATCCCTGTGTTCTCCAATCCATTCCGTTAATCTCTGTTTACTTTTTCTATCTATCAATGACATCCTAATGATCTATGTGCATGGGCTCACAATCTCTTTAGACCACTACTGCATTTTGCTGTTCACAAATTGAAGTACTCCATTTAATCAACTTACGGTCTAAAGTTGATGAACTCACAAATGCATTCATTAAAATCCATTCATCTCAATGTTGTGCATTCATTAAGTTTATTAAACTCACTGGGATACTTATGCTTCCATCCATATTGATTACTGTAGTGTCTAGATTTCTGCATTTGTGTGCCATCATCTAAGTAATAAGAAATGAGAACAAGAGTTGCCAATTAATCCCTCAAGTCTATTCCCTCATTTGATCTTGCTCTCAGGCAATTCCTCAGCATTGATTTGCTTTTATGCTAGTTTTCTGGGTTCTAAGGTCAGTCCAGTGTGAGAACCACAGACACTTTTGCAGGTGCAAACAGGAGACGTCCAATGGACAAATGGTTTGGCCCTTCCTTGTCTTATGAGGGGACTTATGTCTACCCCTGATGTAAGGCCTCCAGGTTCTCAGAATCATAATGAATGTTCCTCTACTTTGAGTGATCCTTGGCATTTGCAAATACAGTGGATTCCAGTTAACTGGGCCATCAGTTAAGCGGGGCAACCTCTTATTTGGGATAACTCTAAATGATCAAAAACTAATTGAGAAAATAGCCCTTCATTTATTATGGACAGTATGCTGCTTGATTGGGACAGGAGACTGTTCCTGAACAGTTTCTAATTAGCATCAGTCATGTGCGATTGTGTGGCTGTTAGACAGTACATTGTGCTTTGAGCAAACAATTTTTAAGTGCAGTCAGTTGCGTGTGTTTGTGTTTAAAAAGCAGTGATTTTTGTCACTGATAGTTGCTGAGAAAAAAGCAGTAAGACTGTTTTGCTGACTGCGGTCTCAAGCATTCAGGTTCACAGATGCCAGAAACAGCCCGGAGAGTAAAAATGAAATGATTTTACTACTTCAACAAGTTAGGAATTACAAAGAATTTGAAGGTATGGACAATCATCTTGAATGTTGCAATGAAAATGAAGATTTGGAGGACGCAATCATCGATAGCATTGTATGAAGGCTGTCCGTTATCTACACTAGGTGCCTGCACAGATTTTGTTCATTTACGGTCAATCAAAAGAGTGCAGTATCTTCTGTTGATAACTATAAGGAACTAATACACAGTTTTATAACACTGAAATAATATCGGTAGTGTTCTAATTTGTTCTGTATTTCATTTAAATACATAATTTGTTGTCCTTTTTTTATACCTTTTTAACTATTTCCATGAAACTTTGGCTAATTGGGGCAGCCACTTAATTGGGCCAAAAGGTACCTGCCCCAGTGTGTGCCAATTAACCAGAATCCACTGTATTTTATTTTTATATTTTAATTTTTTCGTTTGTGATACAGCGTGAAGTAGGTGCTTCCGGTCCTTTGAGCCACGCCATCGCAGCAATCCCCAACAAAACCCGATTAACCCTGATCTAGTCACGGGACAATTTACAATGACCAATGACCCTACCCAGTATGTCTTTGGACTGTGGGAGGAAACCGGAGCACGCAGGGGAAATCCACACATTCCACGGGGAGAATGTACAGCTTCCTTACAGACAGCACTGGAATTGAACTCTGAACTCCGGAACGCCTCGAACTGTAATAGCGTCATGCTAACCGCTATGCTGTCATGGTGCTTAATACAGTGAATAGTTAATTACAGCCTCCAACCCAGCCTCACACAGGACCCCTCGAGATAAATAGAGGGGAAGCTCAAGCGAAGCGGCCAGAGCGTGAGTGGGCCAGTGAAGGAGTGGAGCTTTGAGGCTTTGACTCGAGAGGCTTCGACGAGAAGAGGCGGAGGACAAGCTTGCTCACAGTTAGTCTTTACAATGTCTCCTGAGACGGTGATGTGCCTCTCGTGTGAGATGTGGCAGTCTTGGGGGAACGCCCCTCTCCCGCAGAGTCACATCTGCCAGAAGTTCATGCGGCTGGGCGATCTGGAAGACCGTGTAAGGAATCTGGAGCAGCAGCTGGATGACCTTCGACTCATAAGGGAGAATGAGGCAGTCATAGATGAGAGCTACAGGGAGGTAGTCACACCTAGGCTGTCGGAAGCAGGTCGTTGGGTGACAGTCAGAGGGGGGAAAGCGAAGGTGAGCAGACAGGTAGTGCAGAGCACCCCTGTAGCCATTCCCCTGAATAATAAGTTTACCATCCTGGATACTGTTGGCGGGGACGACCGACCAGGTGTGAGCCATGGTGGCAGGGCCTCCGGCACTGAGTCTGAGTCTGTGGTGCAGAAGGGTGGGACGAAGAAGAGGAGAGCTGTCGTCATTGGAGACTCTATAGTCAGGGGAGCAGACAGGAGATTTTGTGGACGTGAGAAGGACACCCGCATGGTTTGTTGCCTCCCGGGTGCCAGGGTCCGGGATGTCTCTGACCGGGTGCATGACATTCTGGTACGAGAGGGAAAGCAACCAGAAGTCGTGATATATGTTGGTACCAGCGACATAGGCAGGAAGAGGGATGAGGTCCTGAAGTGTGAGTTTCAGGAACTAGGCAGAAGGCTGAAGAACAGGACCTCAAGGGTGGTGTTCTCAGGATTGCTGCCAGTGCTACGTGACAGTGATGGTAAGAATTGGAGGAGATAGCAGTTGAATGCGTGGCTGAGGAGTTGGTGCAGGGAGCAGGGTTTTAGATTTTTGGACCATTGGGATCTCTTCTGGGGAAGGTGGGACCTGTACAGATTGGATGGATTACACCTGAACTCGAGGGGGAGCAATATCCTTGCAGGTAGGTTCACTGGCATGGTTCAGGAGGGTTTAAGCTAATTTGCAAGGGGGATGGGACATAGAGTGATAGAGCAGTGAAAGAAGTGCATGGAGTAAAGCCAGATCTAACATATAGAGAGGCTTTGAGGAAAGAGAAGCATAATAAACGGTGTAAAGACAGTAAGGTAGAAGGGCTGAAATGTGTGTACCTCAATGCAAGAAGCATCAGGAACAAAGGTGATGAACTGAGAGCTTGGATACATACATGGAATTATGATGTAGTGGCCATTACAGAGACTTGGCTGGCACCAGGGCAGGAATGGATTCTCAATATTCCTGGATTTCAGTGCTTTAAAAGGGATAGAGAGGGCGGAAAAAGGGGAGGAGGGGTGGCATTACTGGTGGGATACTATTACAGCTACAGAAAGGGTGGGTAATGTAGCAGGATCCTCTTTTGAGTCAGTATGGGTGGAAGTCAGGAACAGGAAGGGAGCAGTTACTCTATTGGGGGTATTCTATAGGCCCCCTGGTAGCAGCAGAGATACAGAGGAACAGATTGGGAGGCAGATTTTGGAAAGGTGCAAAAATAACAGGGTTGTTATCATGGGTGACTTTAACTTCCCTAATATTGATTGGCACCTGATTAGTTCCAAGGGTTTAGATGGGGCAGAGTTTGTTAAGTGTGTCCAGGACGGATTCCTGTCACAGCATGTGGACAGGCCGACTGGGGGAAATGCCATACTAGATCTAGTACTAGGTAATGAACTGGGTCAGGTCACAGATCTCTCAGTGGGTGAGCATCTGGGGGACAGTGACCACCGCTCCCTGGCTTTTAGCATTATCATGGAAAAGGACAGAATCAGAGAGAACAGGAAAATTTTTCATTGGGGAAGGGCAAACTATGAGGCTATAAGGCTAGAACTTGCGGGTGTGAGTTGGGATGATGTTTTTGCAGGGAAATGTACTATGGACATGTGGTCAATGTTTAGAGATCTCTTCCAGGATGTTAGGGATGAATTTGTCCCGGTGAGGAAGATAAAGAATGGTAGGGTGAAGGGACCATGGGTGACAAGTGAGGTGGAAAATCTAGTCAGGTGGAAGAAGGCAGCATACATGAGGTTTAGGAAGCAGGGATCAGATGGGTCTGTGAGGAATATAGGGAAGCAAAAAAGGGGCTGAGAAGAGCAAGAAGGGGGCATGAGAAGGCCTTGGCAAGTAGGGTAAAGGAAAACCCCAAGGCATTCTTCAATTATGTGAAGAAAAAAAGGATGACAGGAGTGAAGATAGGAACAATTAGCGATAAAGGTTCAAAGATGTGCCTGGAGGCTGTGGAAGTGAGCGAGGTCCTCAATGAATACTTCTCTTCAGTATTCACCAATGAGAGGGAACTTGATGATGGTGAGGACAATATGAGTGAGGTTGATGTTCTGGAGCATGTTGATATTAAGGGAGAGGAGGTGTTGGAGTTGTTAAAATACATTAGGACAGATAAGTCCCCAGGGCCTGACAGAATATTCCCCAGGCCGCTCCACGAGGCGAGGGAAGAGATTGCTGAGCCTCTGGCTAGGATCTTTATGTCCTCGTTGTCCATGGAAATGGTACCGGAGGATTGGAGGGAGGCGAATGTTGTCCCCTTGCTCAAAAAAGGTAGTAGGGATAGTCCGGGTAATTATAGACCGGTGAGCCTTACATCTGTGGTGGGAAAGCTGTTGGAAAAGATTCTTAGAGATAGGATCTCTGGGCATTTAGAGAATTATGGTCTGATCAGGGACGGTCAGCATGGCTTTGTGAAGGGCAGATCGTGTCTAACAAGTCTGATAGAGTTCTTTGAGGAGGTAACCAGGCATATATAGAACATAGAATAGTACAGCACAGTACAGGCCCTTCGGCCCACAATGTTGTGCCGACCCTCAAACCCTGCCTCCCATATAAGCCCCCACCTTAGATTCCTCCATATAGCTGTCTAGTAGTCTCTTAAACTTCACTAGTGTATCTGCCTCCACCACTGACTCAGGCAGTGCATTCCACGCACCAACCACTCTCTGAGTAAAAAACCTTCCTCTAATATCCCCCTTGAACTTCCCACCCCTTACCTTAAAGCCATGTCCTCTTGTATTGAGCAGTGGTGCCCTGGGGAAGAGGCGCTGGCTATCCACTCTATCTATTCCTCTTATTATCTTGTACACCTCTATCATGTCTCCTCTCATCCTCCTTCTCTTCAAAGAGTACAGCCCTAGCTCCCTTAATCTCTGATCATAATGCATACTTTCTAAACCAGGCAGCATCCTGGTAAATCTCCTCTGTACCCTTTCCAATGCTTCCTCATCCTTCCTATAGTGAGGTGACCAGAACTGGACACAGTACTCCAAGTGTGGCCTAACCAGAGTTTTATAGAGCTGCATCATTACATCGCGATTCTTAAACTCTATCCCTCGACTTATGAAAGCTAACACCCCATAAGCTTTCTTAACTACCCTATCCACCTGTGAGGCAACTTTCAGCGATCTGTGGACATGTACCCCGAGATCCCTCTGCTCCTCCACACTACCAAGTATCCTGCCATTTACTTTGTACTCTGCCTTGGAGTTTGTCCTTCCAAAGTGTACCACCTCACACTTCTCCGGGTTGAACTCCATCTGCCACTTCTCAGTCCACTTCTGCATCCTATCAATGTCTCTCTGCAATCTTTGACAGTCCTCTACACTATCTACAACACCACCAACCTTTGTGTCATCTGCAAACTTGCCAACCCACCCTTCTACCCCCACATCCAGGTCGTTAATAAAAATCACGAAAAGTAGAGGTCCCAGAACAGATCCTTGTGGGACACCACTAGTCACAATCCTCCAATCTGAATGTACTCCCTCCACCACCACCCTCTACCTTCTGCAGGCAAGCCAATTCTGAATCCACCTGGCCAAACTTCCCTGGATCCCATGCCTTCTGACTTTCTGAATAAGCCTACCGTGTGGAACCTTGTCAAATGCCTTACTAAAATCCATATAGATCACATCCACTGCACTACCCTGATCTATATGCCTGGTCACCTCCTCAAAGAACTCTATCAGGCTTGTTAGACATGATCTGCCCTTCACAAAGCCATGCTGACTGTCACTGATCAGACCATGATTCTCTAAATGCCTATAGATCCTATCTCTAAGAATCTTTTCCAACAGCTTTCCCACCGCAGACGTAAGGCTCACTGGTCTATAATTACCCGGACTATCCCTACTACCTTTTTTGAACAAGGGAACAACATTCGCCTCCCTCCAATCTTCCGGTACCATTCCCGTGGACAACGAGGACATAAAGATCCTAGCCAGAGGCTCAGCAATCTCTTCCCTCGCCTCGTGGAGCAGCCTGGGGAATATTCCGTCAGGCCCCGGGGACTTATCTGTCCTAATGCATTTTCCAACACCTCCTCTCCCTTAATATCAACATGCTCCAGAACATCAACCTCACTCATATTGTCCTCACCATCATCAAGTTCCCGCTCATTGGTGAATACCGAAGAGAAGTATTCATTGAGGACCTCGCTCACTTCCACAGCCTCCAGGCACATCTTCGAACCTTTATCTCTAATTGTTCCTATCTTCACTCCTGTCATCCTTTTTTTCTTCACATAATTGAAGAATGCCTTGGGGTTTTCCTTTACCCGACTCGCCAAGGCCTTCTCATGCCCCCTTCTTGCTCTTCTCAGCCCCTTCTTAAGCTCCTTTCTTGCTTCCTTATATTCCTCAATGGACCCATCTGATCCTTGCTTCCTAAACCTCATGTATGCTGCCTTCTTCCACCTGACTAGATTTTCCACCTCACTTGTCACCCATGGTTCCTTCACCCTACCATTCTTTATCTTCCTCACCGGGACAAATTTATCCCTTACATCCTGCAAGAGATCTCTAAACATCGACCACATGTCCATAGTACATTTCCCTGCAAAAACATCATCCCAATTCACACCCGCAAGTTCTAGCCTTATAGCCTCATAATTTGCCTTTCCCCAATTAAAAACTTTCCTGTCCTCTTTGATTCTATCCTTTTCCATGATAATTATAAAGGCCAGGGAGGGGTGGTCACTGTCCCCCAGATGCTCACCCACTGAGAGATCTGTGACCTGACCCCATTCATTACCTAGTACTAGATCTAGTATGGCATTCCCCCTGGTCGGCCTGTCCACATACTGTGACAGGAATCCATCCTGGACACACTTAACAAATTCTGCCCCATCTAAACCCTTGGAACTAATCAGGTGCCAATCAATATTAGGGAAGTTAAAGTCACCCATGATAACAACCCTGTTATTTTTGCACCTTTCCAAAATCTGCCTCCCAGTCTGCTCCTCTGTATCTCTGCTGCTACCAGGGGGCCTATAGAATACCCCCAGTAGAGTAACTGCTCCCTTCCTATAGATGACGGTAGTGCAGTGGATGTGATCTATATGGATTTTAGTAAGGCATTTGACAAGGTTCCACACGGTAAGCTTATTCAGAAAGTCAGAAGGCATGGGACCCAGGGAAGTTTGTCCAGGTGGATTCAGAATTGGCTTGCCTGCAGAAGGCAGAGGGTGGTGGTGGAGGGAGTACATTCAGATTGGAGGATTGTGACTAGTGGTGTCCCACAAAGATCTGTTCTGGGACCTCCTACTTTTCGTGATTTTTATTAATGACCTGGATGTGGGGGTAGAAGGGTGGGTTGGCAAGTTTGCAGACGACACGAAGGTTGGTGTTGTTGTGGATAGTGCAGAGGATTGTCGAAGATTGCAGAGAGACATTGATAGGATGCAGAAGTGGGCTGAGAAGTGGCAGATGGAGTTCAACCCAGAGAAGTGTGAGGTGGTACACTTTGGAAGGACAAACTCCAAGGCAGAGTACAAAGTAAATGGCAGGATACTTGGTAGTGTGGAGGAGCAGAGGGATCTCGGGGTACATGTCCACAGATCCCTGAAAGTTGCCTCACAGGTAGATAGGGTATTTAAGAAAGCTTATGGGGTGTTAGCTTTCATAAGTTGAGGGATAGAGTTTAAGAGTTGCAATGTAATGATGCAGCTCTCTAAAACTCTGGTTAGGCCACACTTTAAGTAATGTGTCCAGTTCTGGTCGCCTCATTATAGGAAGGATGTGGAAGCATTGGAAAGGGTACAGAGGAGATTTACCAGGATGCTGCCTGGTTTAGAAAGTATGCATTATGATCAGAGATTAAGGGAGGTAGGGCTTTACTCTTTGGAGAGGAGGAGGATGAGAGGAGACATGATAGAGGTGTACAAGATATTAAGAGGAATAGATAGAGTGGATAGCCAGCGCCTCTTCCCCAGGGCACCACTGCTCAATACAAGACGACATGGCTTTAAGGTAAGGGGTGGGAAGTTCAAGGGGGATATTAGAGGAAGGTTTTTTATTCAGAGAGTAGTTGGTGCGTGGAACGCACTGCCTGAGTCAGTGGTGGAGGCAGATACACTAGTGAAGATTAAGAGACTACTGGACAGGTATATGGAGGAATTGAAGGTAGGGGCTTATATGGGAGGCAGGGTTTGAGGGTCGGCACAACATTGTGGGCCGAAGGGCCTGTACTGTGCTGTACTATTCTATATTCTGTGATATACACTGCCGTTTCTCCCTTTCTACTTGCAATTCAGCCAATGTCCCTGCTAATTCAATAAATCATCTTCAGTTCCTTGACGTTTAATTTTCGCAAAGAATCTGTTGTGACTGGTATTATCGTAAGTCGTCTGGAAGTTCATATAACTTAAGGCCTTTGGCATTCACTTGTCACTAGTTCAACCACCTCTCCAAAAATTCAGTTTGGACTGTCAGGCATGACCAACCTTTATAATTCCATGGTAACTCCCTCAGCTTATTCACTCCCTCATCAACTATGCACACTGGTAATTAACTGATAAGAAGTACTAAGATATTTGGTCAATAATTTTCATATTACCCCCTCTTACTTTACTGAAAGAACATAGTGGAATGTGCAAATTCTCTAACCTGAATGAATAATCCCCAAACCAAGAGAAGTTTGGAAAAATTGCATCTATTAAGTAATCTCCAAGGTTCCTGTGAAAACTTTGGAATGGCAACTCATTTGGTATTTCTGTCTCTCTAATTCAACTAAACGCCACAGATGCTTTACTAAATGAGAGAAAGTCTTACCATGTTAACCTTCCATTTTCTTCTTATTGCTGCCTTCTCCACACAGATGTGTGGACGCTCTGACGTGTTCTGTGTTAAACATTGCACCAGCACAGAGAGCAGTTGGTTATATCCTAAAGTGGTACTGGCTAACATTACATTCACCGCATATTATTAAAAAACTTTGAAGCCTCGTGACCGTTTTGAATGTATCTTTTTCTTCTAATTATGACAAGCTCTTGTCCTGAATTCAATATAATTAAAAAAAATTATCCAGAGTTCATTCTCTTCTGCTATTCCAAGCACTGATACAGTAATAATCCAATATGCCCTCCATTTTCGACCATAAGACATAGGAATAGAATTGGGCCATTCAGCCCTTTCAGTCTGCTTCCCACACCTGACTTCCTCTTACTTTCATTGACAAATCCACTGTTATCCCTTTTCCAGCATGGGCAGTTGGAAGAATGTCTGTGTAACTGTGGGTGGGGTGTCAGTGCCTGCTATCTGTGGCACAGCCAATGCAGGGTCACCCCATTTTGTGTAAATATTTGCAAAGTCTTTCATATTAATATAGGGAGACCAAATATGAAACAATAAATTACTTTTTCAATAGCAACCTGGACCTTTATTTCTTTATCAGACCCATCCCTAATACCGCTGTGGAAATCTCAGTGTGATGGTTGCCTTTGTATTCCAGCTGCTCAGAATCTGATGAATTCCACCTTCATTGTCTGTCAGTGCTAATTCCTTTGCCTTCATTTGAAGCAGTAAAAGAGTCCAATTGTGCTTGTGCAGTAATCCGTAACTCGGCAACTGATTCGGAGCTATCATTGGATGCAAATGTTCTCTTCCACTGGAGCACATAAAAGGGCTGAGTGTGGGGGAGCTTTTCCACACGCATCTTCCTCATCAAATCCTACATGGAACGCATCTCCCCCATTTCATGCACATCTGCTCTCACCCCATCATCCCGCCACCCGACTAGGAACAGGGTTCCCCTTGTCCTCACCTACCACCCCACCAGCCTCCGGGTCCAACATACTATTCTCCATAACTTCCGCCACCTCCAACGGGATCCCACCACTAAGCACATCTTTCCCTCCCCCCTCTTCTGCTTTCCGCAGGGCTCGCTCCCTACGCAACTCCCTCGTCCCCCCCATCCCTCCTCACCGATCTCCCTCCCAGCACTTATCCTTGTAAGCGGAACAAGTGCTACACATGCCCTTACACTTCCTCCCTCACCACTATTCAGGGCCCCAGACAGTCCTTCCAGGTGAGGCGACACTTCACCTGTGAGTCAGTTGGGGTGATATACTGCGTCTGGTGCTCCCGGTGCGGCCTTCTACGGTGGTGTGCAAAAGTTTGGGCACCCCTGGTCAAAATTTCTGTTACTGTGAATAGCTAAACGAGTAAAAGATGAACTGATTTCCAAAAGGCATAAGGTTAAAGATGACACATTTCTTTAATATTTTGAGCAAGAAAACTTTTTTATTTCCATCTTTTAAAGTTTCAAAATAACAAAAAAGGAAAAGAGCCCGAAGCAAAAGTTTGGGCACCCTGCATGGCAGTACCCCCTTTGGCAAGTATCACAGCTTGTAAACGCTTTCTATAGCCAGCTAAGAGTCTTTCAATTCTTGTTTGGGAGATTTCCGCCCATTCTTCCTCGCGAAAGGCTTCTAGTTCTGTGAGATTCTTGGGCCGTCTTGCATGCACTGCTCTTGTGAGGTCTATCCACAGATTCTCAATGATGTTTAGGTCGGGGACTGTGAGGGCCATGGCAAAACCTTCAGCTTGCGCCTCTTGAGGTAGTCCATTGTGGATTTTGAGGTGGGTTTAGGATCATTATCCTGTTGGAGAAGCCATCCTCTTTTCATCTTCGGCTTTTTTACAGACAGTGATCCTAAACACACCTCAAAATCCACAATGGACTACCTCAAGAGGCGCAGGCTGAAGGTTTTGCCATGGCCCTCACAGTCCCCTGACCTAAACATCATCGAAAATCTGTGGATAGACCTCAAAAGAGCAGTGCATGCAAGACGACCCAAGAATCTCACAGAACTAGAAGCCTTTTGCGAGGAAGAATGGGCGAAAATCCCCCAAACAAGAATTGAAAGACTCTTAGCTGGCTACAGAAAGCGTTTACAGGCTGTGATACTTGCCAAAGGGGGTGTTACTAAGTACTGACCATGCAGGGTGCCCAAACTTTTGCTTCGGGCCCTTTTCCTTTTTTGTTATTTTGAAACTGTAAAAGATGCAAATTCTTGCTTAATATATTAAAGAAGTGTGTTATCTTTAACCTTATGCTTTTTGGAAATCAGTTCATTTTTTACTCACTTAGCTATTCACAGTAACAGAAATTTTGACCAGGGGTGCCCAAACTTTTGCGTGCCACTGTATATATTGGCGAGACCCGATGCAGGCTGGGAGACTGCTTTGCTGAACACCTACGCTCTGTCTGCCAGAGAAAGTAGGATCTCCCAGTGGCCACACATTTTCATTCCACATCCCATTCCCATTCTGACATGTCTATCCACGGCCTCCTCTACTGTAAAGATGAAGCCACACTCAGGTTGGAGGAACAACACCTTATATTCCGTCTGGGTAGCCTCCAACCTGATGGCATGAACATTGACTTCTCTAACTTCCGCTAAGGCCCCCCCTTGTACCCCATCCGTTATTTATTTATTTATCTATTTCTCTCTCTCTCTCTCTCTCTCTCTCTCTCTCTCTCTCTCTCGCTCTCTCTCTCTCTCTCTCTCTCTCTCTCTCTTCTCTTTCTGTCCCTCTCACTATACCCCTTGCCCATCCTCTGGGTTCCCCCCCACTTGTCTTTCTCCCTAGGCCTCCTGTCCCATGATCCTCTCATATCCCTTTTGCCAATCACCTGTCCAGCTCTTGGCTCCATCCCTCCCCCTCCTGTCTTCTCCTATCATTTTGGATCTCCCCCTCCCCCTCCCACTTTCAAATCTCTTACTAGCTCTTCTTTCAGTTAGTCCTGATGAAGGGTCTTGGCCCAAAACATCGACTGTACCTCTTCCTAGAGATGCTGCTTGGCCTGCTGCGTTCACCAGCAACTTTTGTGTGTGATGATGGAATGCTTCTTATGGAATCCTTTGTGTACCCTGCTGTTCAATATAATCAGAGATAATCATTCAAATTCAGAATTCTCTTCCTGCTTTCTTTTCTTACACTTTGAGCGCTTTAATCTGACTGCTTCTTTAATATAATTAATAATTTGGTGCCTCTGGTAAGGAATTCTACAGGTTCACCACAGGTAATAAAAAAAATCTCCAAATTTCAGTCCATAAGACATGGGAGCAGAATTAACCATTTGGTCCATCAAGTCTGCTTCGCCATTTCCTCGTGGATAATTTATTATCCCTCTCAACACCATTCTCCTGCCTTCTCCCTGTAACTTTTAATGCCCTTTCTAATCAGGAACATCAACCTCCGCTTTAAATATATCCAATGATTTGGCTACCACAGCTGCCTGTGGCATTGAATTCCACAGATTCACTGCCCTCTGGCTAAAGAAATTCCTCCTCATCTCTGTTGTAAAGGGATGTCTTTGTATTCTGGTCTTAGACTCTCTCACTATCGGAGACATCTTCTTCACATCCACTCTATCTAGGCCAGGAGTTCCCAATCTTTGTTATGCCATGGACTCCTACCATTAACCAAGGGACCTGTGGACCTCAAGTTGGGAACCCCTGATCTAGGCCTTTCAGTATTCAATAGGCTCCTAAATATTTTATCCATACTCTTAGGATGTGGCCTCCCCACCACCAGGAACATCTTTCCTACATTGTGTCTGTCCAGTCCCATGAGAATTTTTATAAGCTTCACGTGCATTATCTTCTTGCAAAAAAAAATCTAACGTTAACATTGCTTTTAGTGGTTTACATCCTTCGGTTGTTCAACTTTTCTCTGACTGGTAATGAGCCAAAGGTTTAGATCCCAGCAGTGAGTTCTATACGTGCCATAGGATGAGCAACTTGGTGGGTGAGTTACCAAAGAGCAGCTGTGCTACTGGACTTGTAACCCAACAGCTTTGGGGAGGAGATGGGGGATTTGGAGTTGTTTTAAGGCTCTCTCTTCCCCCCTTGTTCAATCTTTGTGGGACCTCTTAAACTGGTAATCTGGTGTCAGACTTCAATATTGATCAGTAAGTCAACGGCCTGACCAAATTTCAAAGGCTGACGCCATCAGGAACTGAGTTTGGGCTGAAGCACCACTGTAATGGATACGCTTCTGGTACTCCATCCTTCCAAGTGTGAAGTGCTGACAGCTGTCGTGGTAACGTAGCTGACTGAATGGGAAGAGCTGGTATTATGTGACGGAAGCAAAATATCAATGCACTGAGCCTTCTGTCTTTGCAGTCTCTGTGAAAAATGCATATTGGATATCATCTGAGGGGAACAAATGGTGGGAATGGAAGGCACCTGTTGGTTAGACCGGTCGGACATTGACTCCCATTTGCTTGAATGCTTAAGGAGGGTAAAAATCCTTCACGACAAAGGACAGAAATAAAAACTCCAAGAATCCTTTCTAAGCTCAATTGAAAGCATTAGTTCCAAGAGTAGTAAATTCATGTCAAGTAAGATTACCCAGACATGTGAAGCAAGGACACAAAATAAATTAACGTAATTAATTGATGGGCTATTTATTATTAATTTATTCAGATTTATTTATCACATGTACATCGAAACATGCAGTGAGATGTGTTGTTTATGTTAACAAGCAACACGTCCAAGATGTGCTATAAGGGGCAGTCTGTAAGTGTCATCACACATTTCAGAGACACCATAGCATGCCTACGATGTTTAGCAGAACAGCACGAGTAGCAACAACAACAGAGCAGAACAAGTCAACAATGGCGAAACAAGCCCTTTTCCTGCCCACTCACACATACAGATGGGCACCCTGTCCTCGACCCCGGGCTCTCAGATTTGGGGAGGGATCAGCCATGATTGAATGGCAAAGCAGACTCAGTGGGTTGAATGGGCTTATTCTGCTTCTATGTCTCATATCTTAGGGAGAGGCCTCCCTGTTCCTGTGTCTACCAGTTAGGCTTTTGAACCTTTTCACTGAATACCCAGATTGTGTGGACCATCTGTTATCTGTACACAACCTGTATGTGTGGGTGTTGAGAATGGCAGCACTCATAGAACTGCAATTTGATGTGACTTACTGTCACATAAGGAGGAAAAGGACAGCCAGCTGAGGCACTTATTTTTGTTTGATTTTCTTTAATAAAAAAATAACTTTGCTAGACATCAGCAGATAGGGATGCTAACACTGTACTAGACACAATGAGCAATAGGGAGATAATTCCCAAGGACTTCATCTCTGCATAAAAATATTGTCCAAAACATAAGAATAATTGTTTTGCTAAATTCTGTGGAACACCGTGATCTCAGCAACTTGTAATCTTAGGACACTGTGGGAACTGTTTAAAGTTTGGATGAAGATGGCTGTTGGTTTGTATCACTAAAAGAGTTAATCTCACCATTTACAGTTTCTGGGATGTTGCTAACTGATAGTCTGCAGATGCTGGAAATCCAGAGCAACACACCAAATGCTAGCGGAACTCAGCAGGTCAGGCAGCATCTATGGAAATGAATAAACAGTCAACATTTTGGATCAAAACCCTTCATTAAGACTGAAATGGAAGAGGGAAGAAGCTAGAATAAGAAGGTAGGTGGTGGTGGGGGGGAGGTGGACCAGATTTTCTTTCTGCCAGACAAGATATAAGAAGATAGTTGGTAAGAGAATTGGAAATTAAATTCAGCTGCTGGTTGATTTCACCCTTCAGACAAGTTGGTAAAATATGTTTGGTGCAGTCACCGTTCCTTGTTCTGCTTGCACCTTTGGAACTTACTCGAATAGTTTTAAAAGTAAAGATGAAATACTTCCACTGACAGGAGGGCTTGGTAAGTAAAAAACACAGATTAATTGACAAAAGAACTGAAGGCAACAAGAAGAGATTTTTTTTCTCTACTTTTGATTTATGGTCTGATCTGTCTGACAGAGTGTTGGAAGCAGACAGCAGTAAATTCCAAAGTGAATTCGGTTTGATCATCAGAAAGAAAAAATGTTACGGCTGTGTGGAAAAAGCAGAGGAGTGAGATTAATTAGATGGTTCTTCCAAAGATCCAGCATGGGCATATTGGTGACACACACAGAATGCTGGAGGAGTTCAGCAGGCCAGCAGCGTCTATGGAAAAGGGTACAGTCGACATTTTGGTCTGAGACCTGAACTGTCGGCTGTACACTTTTCCATAGATGCTGCCTGACCTGCTGAGCTCCTCCAGCATTTTGTGTGTGTTGCTCTGGATTTTCAGCATCTGCAGAATTTCTCTTGTTTGTGACTGGGCACATTGGGCTGAATTGTTGATTCAAAGTTGCAAAGTCATTCCCTGGGTCGCTCTGAGGCCGATGGGTTGAGCATAAATGAACTGTAAGTTAGAATGATCATTGGCTGGCTGGTGCTGTAGTGGCATCCGCACCGGAATTCAAGGCGAGTGGTCCTGGGTTCGAATCCGGCCGGTTTCTCGCACAGTTTCCATCCGTGCTGGGTTCGCCATCGAGCTAGCAACTCAGCCTCATAAAAAACAAACTAACACTAAAGAAACAGCAAAGTTGCCACCTGAAGTGTCACAAGGTGTGGAGAGAAACAAGATTCAAATTTCAAAAAACTTTATTGTCATTCTAACCATACATCAGCTCTGCAGGGAAGAATGAGCCAGCGTTTCTCAGGGGCAGTGCAATCATAACATAACAAATGCAACACTAAATAATAAACATAACAATTAATAGTAAAACACAACAGCCACATGTCAGTTAAAATCAGTTATAAGTGTCCAGTGCAAGTTAGAAGTGTCCAAAGCAGAGTCAGGTAGAGCAGCTATTTAGCAGTCTGACTGCCTGTGGGAGGAAGCTGTTTAGTAGCCTTGCACCTTAGTTTTGATGCTCCTGTAACGTTTGCCTGATGGCAGAAGAACAAACAGTTCATGCAGAGGGTGTGAGGGGTCTTTAATGATGTACTGTGTCTTCTGGAGGCATCGACTCTGAAAGAGGTCTTGGACAGAAGGTAGGGAGACCCCAATAACCTTCTCTGCTCCCCTAACCACCCTCTGCAAGACAGCACTGCAGCTGGAGTACCAGGTTGTGATGCAAAAGGTCAGCACACTCTCAACCACGCCTCTGTAGAATGTAGTTAAGATGTTAACAACAGAATGATCATTCCATGTAATAACTACACAGTGACCATGCCACAGGAATCCATGTCTAGTATAGTTGCATTAACATTTAGGAACTGGAGGCAATGAAGGTCTGCTAAGTAATACCAGGGAAACCCCAGGTAGTTCAATAACTTACCAACAGTGAGGTCTAAGTGAACCTGGGCAGAGGAGGTCCTCTGTGGAACTTAGCAGCCCAGCGGGTTGTCACTGAGTGTGATGTGGGTGACTGTAGAGCAAGGCAGGGAGATCACCATGTGCAAGGATTCTCATGCAGATGGAGTGCAGTGCAGTCAGATGAATGGAAAACTGACCTGTTCTCTCAGCTGGACAAGAAGGGGCCAGAGGGTGGAATTAGTGAAGCTCTCTGATCGAGAGCTATGTTGGTTATAATGGGTCAAATAGCCTCCTTCTCTCTCGTGACCATTGCTTTGATTCTATTTTCCATGATTAGAAATCAACATGACAGGGAAGGGTAGGGGTGGTTATTCTCTCTGGCCAGTATTTATCCTCTAATTAAGATAACTTGAGTTGTCATTCTTGTTACTCCTCCAATCCCAGCTGTTCTTTCTTCTCACTCTGCATCAGGCAGAAGTTTCAAAGGCATGAGGCCATGTACCACCAGGCTCAACAACTGCTTCTGTTGGAAGATACCTGAACAAACTCGCTATATGATAATCTTGACCTCTTGATCTCTCACTATAACTTGTCACAGCCCTAGCACTTCACTTGTAACCAGCCAGAACACTGCATTCTGCAGTTTTTTTTCATGCTACCTTGATGTACTTATGTACGGAATGATTTGTTTGGGCGTCACACCAGCAAACTTTTCCCTCTGTATCTCAGTACATGTGCCGATAATAGACCAATTATCAATTACAACTGTTCATCAGAGCCTGCTCTTGCACAGATTTGTTACTGTGTTGGCCGCTTGGAACTCAGTAAAAGTGGACCTATCGATAAGCAGTTGCAGCAGAGAGAAAGTCGCGAAAGGTTAACGGAAAAGTTGGCAGGTTCCGGAAAATGTTAACTGTTATTCTGAACTGCCCTGGTGAGTGAAAGGACACTTGCTTCTTTGTTGACCTCCATTCAGGCAGGCAGTGTGTGTTTATATTTCGGGGGAGTGTAGGTGGGAGTCCACAGAGCTTGCTCATTGTCTCGCTTCCTCGCTACATAAAAAGGGGAGGACGATTTCCATTTTAAGTGCTCTGCCGGTTTTTAACAGAGAATGATCTCGCCTTGAGGGCGGGGGAGGAACGGCATTCGAGAGTTCCAAGTGCTTTATCCTTGTGCCTCTTCTCCCTGACAAGCCTGTGCTGCCCTGACTGATGCAGCACGCGAAAAATCACCTGCTGTGCGAGAGAGAAATCAGGAAAGAAGGAATGCTTCCGGACAACAGATTTACTTCGATTCAAGGGTCGCTTTCCTGAGACGTTCGGCGTGGCAATTGGTGGTGCAGGTGCTTCCTGACCTGTTCCAAAAGCCAAGGGATTGAAGGAGAAACATGAAGGAGAAGAAGGAAGGCCAGGGGGTGCAGGAGGACTCCAGCTCTCAGGTCTGCCAGCTGCTCGAGAGCAGGGCACAGTACAGCCACGATGAACAAACCTCTGCCTTGCTGGTGGTGGACAACAAGAGAGTGGCAAAAAAAGTGCGCTTTAAGGTAAGCCCTCCATTTCTGTGAGTGAGGTGGGGTAATGTGGGAGGAGGCTTCAATGGAACAAAAAAATTACAGCGCAAATTGGCAGGGCCAGACGGACAGCTTCTGGGCTCCAAGTTCTGTTTAATCCATCTGCTGAGCAAGTAGTTTGGTTTTCACTGTGCTTGTGAAATGTTCCCGTTCCTACGGAGTCCTCTGGAAATGTGGGAAATCTTTGGTAAACCGATTGCTACTGTTTTAATCTGAGCTTTGTTTTAGTTAATGGTGCAATATTACGCCACTGGATAATAAGGCAGAACTTGCGAGTACGAATGCTATGACTATACGATAAGAATTTAAACTCGGTTCTTTAAAAATATTGTTATCAGGTAAAGGAATTATAAAGTTGTTGCAAAAATCACTGGTTGTTCAGCTGGGTTGCACTGCTTTTTTGTTTAATTTGTTTCACTCCAGTAACTTCACTTGCATGCCGTTACTCCTGGAATCCTGTAAGCCTGGATCAATCCTTTGCTCATCTCCCTACTGTCTCCTTATAGTATTAGAAAATGCAACAGGGACAAGAGTATAGTGAATCTGTTACTGGACAAACATCCAAAAGCCTGGATCTTTGAACTAGAAGCACAGATTTGAATTTCACCACAGCAGCTAGAAAATTTAAATTCAAATAATTAAATGAATCAGGAATAGAGAAAAAATAAGTCTGAGTCATTATGGAAACAGGCCCTCTGATTCAACTCATCTATGTGAACAAAGATGACTAGCTGAGTTCATCTGATTTGCCTGCATTTGGTCCATATCCCACGAAGTCTTTTCTATCCATGTACCTGTCCAAATGTCTTTTAAACATTGAAGTTGTACCCACCTCTAAGGCTTCCTCTGGCAGCTAGTTTCATATACCTACCACCCTCTGTGTGGAAGAGTTAGGTCCTCTAGTTTTAGTCTCCGGTAAGCAGGGCAAGAGATCTGTAACCTGATCTGAATTTATATGCCGCTATGGGATCACTGCTCAACCAGAGCCTTCCTGCACACTTTCTTATAGCTGAGCATCCAGAAATGCACATAGGTTTCTGTAATAATAATCATTAAATCTATTGGATCAAGGTAAGAAAATGAACTGTTCTTCAAGGATGGAAATTTGCATTGTTGCTTTAAATGCCCTTGTTTTTGAGTCTAGACCCAAACAAATTCACCCCACTCTATTTCTCTAATTGTCTGAATATTGCTGCACTCCCTGACTTGTTTCTCCTGCACAATCTGAATTTAGAAATCCCACAGTAAGAGATGTGAGTGCTTCAGGGGTTCTAAGCTCCAGAATTCTTTCCTTAAGCTTCTTCATCCCTCAGCCTCTCTTTCTTCCTTTCAGATTCAGCTTAAAACCTACTCTTTTGTCTAAACTTTCGGTTACTGTTCTTATTTCCCTTTATTCAGCTCCAGGTCATACTTTGTTTGATGAGGGCTCCATTGAAGCATCTTGAGACTATTTACTAATTTTAAACTTTATATAAAACCAAATTGTTGTTGATGATGATGAAAAACTAAAGCACAATCCATGTTGTGGTGTGTGGTTGGTGTCAGACAGTTGAGTATAACAAGTCCTCACAAACCTCAAGAAAATAAGTGATGCTGATTAAGAAATAAAACTGCTTTAGAGTGCCATGAGATTGCTCATATTCATTTCATAGTGTAGACAGTACCTTGGTTCAACCCTCATCTAAGAGAGTGTAGATCTGGGGTGTAAACCATAAACACAAGGGATTCTGCAGATGCTGGAAATCTAGAGCAGCCCACACAAAACTCAGAAGGTCAAAGAATACCTATGGAGTAGTCAATGTTTCGGGCTGTGACCCTTCTGAGACATGCAGCCTTTCTTGGTTCTGCTCTGTGTATATTAACTCTGAGTAAGACAACAGATCTTTGAACTGGGGTCTGCATCTGAAATCATAGACCTAGACGTAAGAGGCAACCCACCAAGCCATGGTTGGTATTTACAAACTGTCACTGAACTGTATGGATGTAAACATTATGGAAGATACTTGACACTGCAGGTTGAAGTGTCAGAATAAATCATCCAATCAGAGCTGGAAAACAGCACAATATCTGAAAGTTAGAATGTGCCTTCCTGTGTAAGGGGACTGTCAAGTGGATGTGTGACAACCAGCTGTTAGAATGTGGCTTGTATCTCCGTGAAGACTGTCAGTACTTCACTATGCTTGAGGGCTCAACGTCTGGAAGGAGGTTTAAGATGGGGAATGTTTGATCAAAGGTAAACTTACACTGGAATTTCTTATGTATCTGTGGAATTTCTGTCAGACTTCTGAAGGTTCGAAATTTGTGAGAAGTTTCCTTTCAATGGGGTGGGGGAATACTAGTTGGTAGGAAAATTTGTTCTCCATAAACTACTTCTCAAATTTATCTTTTTCCTTGCCTCCTCTGAAGTCAGTGATTCAATTTGCCAAGAGTTTCTTGCAGGCACAGGTTGGCATCTTGTTCTGATCACAGAGCAATAGAAAATGATCAGGCAGTGTCCATTTGGCCCATTTTCCCTGCACACCCCAAAGAAAGAACCTTGCATTTATCTGGAGTTTGTTGTGCCCCAAAGTAAAAGGTAACCATTGAAATACTATATAGAAGAATACAGCTAATTTATGCCCATAAGTGGCATGGTACAGAGCTAGATAATTAATTTTTAGTGAGGTTCACTGAAAAATAAATATTAACCTAGGATATTGGGGAGAAATTCCCTTCCACTATTTGAGAAAGATTTTATGAACAGCTCAGAGGGCAGATATTTGATTGAACAATTTCTGAGTTTCTTTTAATTTTCATTAATGGAATGTGGATGTGGTTTGCCAAGTTCTGGCCTTGATTCCCATTGAGCAGATGGTGTGAGCTGTCTCCTTGAACCACAGCAGTCCAAGAGCGAATTACTCCCATAGTGTATTTCTGAATGCACAGCCACTTCAGATATCAGTTAAGAATCAACCATGTTACTGTAGCTCAGGTCATGTGAAGGAGGAAAGGATGGCATGTTTCCTTCCACTGAAGAAGGCGGATGAATCAGATTCATTTCTTTTTACAACAGTCTGTTAGTTTTGTTAGCTTTTTAATTCAAGGTTTATTAATTAGTTAGAATTAAATTCACTAAATTTAAATACATTACATTTGAAAATAAATGTGCTGTGATTTGTATTTGTGATGCCAAATTGCTTGGCTAGGAGGCCTCTTGATTACTAGTTCACTACTGCATTCCCTTTGAGCTGGTAAATAATGGGCAAACTATGCTTCCCTTCTTTCTAATAAAACCATAAGATAAAGGAGCAGAATTAGGTCTTTTGACCCATTGAGTCTGCTCCATCATTCCATCATGGCTGATTTACTTTCCCTTTCCAATCCATTCTCCTGCCTTCTCCCCTTAGCCTTCAATACCCTTACTAGTCAAGAACTTATCAACCTCTGCTTTTAATGTACCCAATGACTTGGCCTTCACAGCCATCTGTGGCAATGAATTCCACAGCTTCACCTCCCCCTGGCTGAAGAAATTCCACCTCATCTCTGTGGGTGTCTAAAGGGACGTCCTTCTATTCTGAGGTTGTACATGTACAATTACACATCCAGAAACACACTGTGTGGTAAATCAGATCTTCATTCTCCACTCTACAGTTCAGTAGGATCACCTATGTCACTATCTAGTTCTTGTGCCCCATCTGTTACTTCTTTACAAAGCTCTGAAATCTACCAACAATCTAGTTCACTCCTGTGTTTAAAATGTGGAACTGAACACAGTGACAGCGTTGTGCGTCTTTGCTGCAGGTACTATCACAGCACCTGCATCAAAAGAGGTAATTCTCAAAAGCACCAGCTCAAGTTGGAGTAATTGCCGCTTTCGGAATTGATAGCTGGACTCCAAATGGCACCATCGAAACACCTGGTGCTTCTTAGGCTCACGGCTCTTTCTGGATCCTGATAGGATTAGCAATCCCTAATGTAAATGACTTTGTTCGGGTGAGGTATTAGAATGCCCCCTCAAGCAGACCTAATTTTGAAGAAGAGCAGGAAACTTCTAACCTTCTGCCAAATTTACATTTTAACCGGCACAGCCAAGACAAAACATCTGATTATTAAGATGTTGCTATTTGTGAGGTCTTGCTCCACACAAAGTGGGTGACAAGCCTCCCTTCATGTTACGGTGGTCGCTGGCAGGACTTGCACCCAAGTGCGGAGGAACGCCAGACTCTTTCACAGTGAGCATCGGCAATGACTCAACCCAGGAGCTGAGGAACGGCAGACTCCCCCAGTGTAGAGATGGAAACGAGAGGTTAAACATATGAATACCAACAGAGCATCAGTGGCACGATTGAGCGACACCACGAGACAAGTCATTCTCCACACAAGGACTCCACTCCTGTGCTAAATGAGAGACCCCTTAAGTAATCATAGAATGCAGGAAACCCATGCCACTCACAATTAACTTGACAAGACTAAACAGAAAGCACCAGGCTTAACGGCCCTAGTTAAGGTAACAATTAGTAAATATAGGTGCTCGGGAAACCTAGAAGCCTAACACAAAGGGCCAGTAGTGCTCATGACACTTCAGTACAGTAACTGCACTACAGGAGTACAACTTTGACGGTAACACGCTGTGTAATGTCCTTAGATCATGAAAGGCACTATGTAACTACAGGCAGTTTATTCACTATCAGGCTATCAGTCTGTATTAAAGATGGACAAGGAAATCCACCATCTATATCCCCCCCCACCACCACCCCGCGCATGTGGAGTGAGCCCAATGTTATGCTCCTTCTTTACAAATTCAAAGGCTCAAAGATTCAATTATTATCAAAGCATGTATCCATATACAACTCAGAGATTCTTCTTTTCCAGATAGCCACGAAACAATGAAAGGACATGAAAGTTATTCAGAGAGAAACATCAAACCCATTCCCCACCCTGCACAAAAAATGAACGGCATCACCATTATCAACCCCCAAAATCCCCGTCCCCCCCCCACACAAAATGGAACAGGAACGTCAACCCCCAAAAACAACCCTTCCCCACACAAAAAAACTAACAGAACGTCAACCTCCAAACATTTTCCCCTTGCACAACAAAATGAAAAAGGAATGGGCAATAAAAAAAAACACAGAATATAAAAACCATGTCTGAAAAAGTCCACAGTACATAAATGCAATAGTCCAATCCATGAACACAGACTGCGATACCATCATCTGATATCACTGACATTCATCGAAAGGGAGGGACACCACATGAGGCAGCGAAACCTCCCCATGTGCCACAGTGAGGCACGCAGAAGTAGGCCGCTCACAGACTTCTCGGCAGTGATCAAAAGGAAGGCAGTCGTTGCTGAACTCTCACTCGCCGTCCGCGGTTACAGTTACATTGGTTAGATTGCACTATTCTGTATAGTTCTGGTTGTTAAACTACGGCATGGATGTGGCAGCAATAGAGAGGGTGCAGAAGAGGTTCTGCACTGTTTTCCTCAGGGTGCTCCGGTTCCTTCCCATGTCCAAAGATGTACGGATTAAATTGTGCTGTGATATGTTGGCGCAGGAAACATGGCGTCACGTATGGGCAGCCCCCAGCACAATCCTTGGACTGTGTTGGTCATTTATGCAAACAACAAATTTACCTGTATGTTCTGATATACATGTGACACACAAAGCTAACCTTTTCTCTTTCTCTTTAACCTTTTGAATTGTCTGTATTTTTTATTCAATGAAAGATTAAACTATTGCATCTGAAATCAAATATTATTCGCTGTAAGTCGTTCCCTCTTGAAACTCCACAACGTGCAGGATCTACGCAGGCTAAGTTTATCACATACGGCGCCCACCATTTTCATTGTTATATGATGACAAAAATGTGGCTTTTAGCACACAAAGTGTGAAATCACACCTTCAGCATTATTTATAACAGCTGGGAAATAGAGTTCGTAAGATTTGCATTTTCACAACCTCATAACATCCCAAAGTACCTTGCAGCCCGTGAATCTTCTTGAAATGTAATTGTCTTTGTAATGTTGCTATGCCTCTGTTTTAAAATCATCTTAAATCCAAATCAGAGTGTAAGTGAACTCAATGAACTGATGACAGGAGCCTGCGGCAGGCATTCCATTCACTTTGCAGCCAATGCATGTCTTGGGAGAGTGAATCGACCTGATTACATGGGATTCAAAGGTAATAAACACTTCTAAGTGATTATAAGCTTTGGAATTTGGAGCAGGAGCCACTGATGGATAGTTATACAACTCCCTCTTGCACTTTGGTCCCTTCAGCCAGTGCCTAAGGTTGACAGGTAATTATGGAAACATTATCCCATTGTTAGCCGTGTTTCAGAAGTGGTGGATCTGGGATGTATATTGCTGGTTGAGATATTGGAAGTAGTCCATCCATTTTTCATCTTAAGAGGAATGCAGGTTATCCTCAGGTTATGTCAGGGTTCTGTTCCTGGGAACCGTTCATAAACCGAGCAGTTCACAAGTCAGAATTGCAGTTGCGAATGAAGTTTCCAGGCAATAGAAGATGTTTACAGTCCCATCAACAAGGCTAGGGTTAAATCAGAGGTTGCTGACGGCATGGGTCTATTCTGCACTTTATCGCTAAATAAAATAAATAAATAAATAAATAAACAAACGCATTCCCTTGGTCTCCCAACTGCTCATTTGTGTGTGTAACCTGGGGAAGACCTCTATGTGGAGAAAGAGGGTGAATTTCTTATTTAACACACACAAAATGCAGGAGGAACACAGCAAGTCAAGCAGCCTCCATGGAGGGGAATAAACAATCAACCTTTTGTGCTGATGAAGCGTCTCGGCCTGAAACGCTGAATGTTTATTCCACTCCATAGATGCTGCCTGACTTGCCGAGTTCCTCCCGCATTTTGTTTGCGCTGCTTAAGATTTCTAGCGTCTGCAGAAGCTCTTCATTCATGCATTTCTTATTCATTTGGTCTGAGGTAATTTCTTAATAAGTGAGACAGGAAATCAGCTATTCAACACACTCTAGCTAATGTAGTAATGTCTTCCAGCTGTTGCTTTATATCAGGGGTAGGCAAGCAAATATTGGGATACTATGCTTATCCGGGCCGCAAGTGATTTTTCCTTATTCTGAGTGTTTCACGCGACCACACTGATGAACATGCGTGGCGTCTCGTTACACTGGCCCCAAGTTCTGTTTTGTTCCAAACCAAACACTAGTACATACGACTGACGGGAAGGCAGACTACCTTATTAATATGTATCAGATGCTCTCCGTACATGCGCAGGTTTTCAGATGGGATCATTCAAATTTGTAAACAGAAGCAGCGTCACTGTGTTTTAACAAGAAATCCACGTTAAATATCCAGATAGTTACATGTGCTACGATACTTGTTGAATAACTCGCGTTTGGAAATAAAATCGAAGGAAAAAATTCCAATGGCAATGAATGCAAAACGCAGGAGAGTTCCGAAATTTCCAAGACACTTGGACACGAGATTACTACTTCATCTAGCAAGCTGGGAAACCAGTTTGTCTCATTTGCCTAGAAAATGTTGCTGTGAAGAAGATGGCAAATATCAGGCAATGTTACAAGACCCGCCATAGTGGAAATTTTAGCAAGTTTACTGGGCAAGCAAGGAAAGATGAAGTTGAGTGAATGAAGGCTAGTTTTGGAAAACAAGCGTCATTTTTTGCCAAGTAAAGCAGTGAAAATGAAGGAAATACCAGTGCCAGCTACGAAGACTCAAAACGTATTGCAGAAAAGATGAAGTCTTTTACAGATGGAGAGTTTATCAAAGAATGCTTACTGGCAGTGGTGGATATTGTTTGTCCTGAAAAGAAATCTTTATTTGCATCTATCAGCCCATCAGCAAGAACGATCACACGGCGAGTTGAAGAAATGTCAGCAGATGGTAAAAGTTGTTTAGGGGGAAGTATCCTAACTTAGTGGACCATGCAAAAAAGATGGCATCATTGTTTGGCAGCACTTATCTGTGTGAGCAATTATTTTCAAAAATGAAACACATCAAGAACCATTTGAGAACAAGATTGACTAATGCCCATCTGGATAATGTCTTGCTCTTGGCATCAACAAGTCTGACACCCAATATTGAGAAGCTTTCAAGCAACAAAACAGCATCAAGTTTCACGTTGATATATCGACTGTTTGCATTATAATTTTCTTTTTTATTACACTTATTTACCACCATTCAATGCATCATACGTTTTATGTTTAAAGATTCTTTGTGTCCTTTTAATAGATTCAAAAGATGCATTGATTGAAATAAATTGCAACTAAACTGAATTCTTTGATTACTAATTGGCATCCTTGGTTAAGCACAAATGATTTTCTAGCATGCGTTATTCATTAATTTGAGGCAAAACATAACTAGGTGTATTTAACATAAGACCATAAGACAAAGGAGAAGTCGGCCATTCGGCCCATCGAGTCTGCTCCGCCATTTTATCATGAGTTGATCCATTCTCCCATTTAGTCCCACTCCCCCGCCTTCTCACCATAACCTTTGATGCCCTGGCTACTCAGATACCTATCAATCTCTGCCTTGGATACACCCAATGACTTGGCCTCCACTGCTGCCCGTGGCAACAAATTCCATAGATTCACCACCCTCTGGCTAAAAAAATTTCTTCGCATCTCTGTTCTGAATGAGCGCCCTTCAATCATTCAGTCATGCCCTCTCGTACTAGACTCCCCCACCATGGAAACGAATTTGCCACATCCACTCTGTCCATGCCTTTCAACATTCGAAATGTTTCTATGAGGTTCCCCCTCATTCTTCTAAACTCCAAGGAATACAGTCCAAGAGCGGACAAACGTTCCTCATATGTTAACCCCCCCATTCCCGGAATCATTCTAGTGAATCTTCTCTGTACCCCCTCCAACGTCAGCACATCCTTTCTTCAATAAGGAGACCAAAACTGCCCACAGTACTCCAAGTGAGGTCTTATCAGCGCCTTATAGAGCCTCAACATCACAGCCCTGCTCCTATACTCTATTCCTCTAGAAATGAATGCCAACATTGCATTCGCCTTCTTCACCACCGAATCAACCTGGAGGTTAACCTTAAGGGTATCCTGCACGAGGACTCCCAAGTCCCGTTGCATCTCAGAACTTTGAATTCTCTCCCCATTTAAATAATAGTCTGCCCGTTTATTTCTTCTGCCAAAGTGCATAACCATACACTTTCCAACATTGTATTTCATTTGCCACTTCTTTGCCCATTCTTCCAATCTATCCAAGTCTCTCTGCAGACTTTCTGTTTCCTCAGCACTACCGGCCCCTCCACCTACCTTCGTATCATCAGCAAATTTAGCCACAAAGCCACCTATTCCATAATCCAAATCGTTGATGTACAATGTAAAAAGAAGTGGCCCCAATACGGACCCCTGTGGAACACCACTGGTAACCAGCAGCCAACCAGAATAGGATCCCTTTATTCCCACTCTCTGCTTCCTGCCAATCAGCCAATGCCCTATCCATGTATGTAACTTTCCTGTAATTCCATGGGCTCTTATCTTGTTAAGTAGCCTCATGTGTGGCACCTTGTCAAAGGCCTTCTGAAAATCCAAATATACAACATCCACTACATCTCCCCTGTCTAGCCTACTTGTAATTTCCTCAAAAAATTGTAATAGGTTTGTCAGGCAGGATTTTCCTTTAAGGAAACCATCTTGTCATATGCCTCCAGGTACTCCGTAACCTCATCTTCGACAATCGACTCCAACAACTTCCGAAACACCGATGTCAAGCTAACAGGTCTATAATCTCCTTTTTGCTTCCTTTCCCCCTTCTTAAATAGTGGAGTAACATTTGCAATCTTCCAGTCCTCTGGAACCATGCCGGAATCTATCGACTTTTGAAAGATCATCGCTAATGCCTCCGCAATCTCCACAGCTACTTCCTTCAGAACACGCGGGTGCATTCCATCTGGTCCGGAGATCTATCTACCTTTAGACTATTCAGCTTCCTGAGTACTTTCTCTGTCGTAATTGTGACTGCACACTTCTCTTCCCTGCCACCCTTGAGTGTCCGGTATCCTGCCGTCTTCCTCAGTGAAGACTAATGCAAAATACTCGTTCAGTTCCTCCGCCAATTCCTTATCTCACATTACAATTTCTCCAGCATCATTTTCTATCGGTCCTATATCTACTCTCACCTGTCTTTTATTCTTTATATACTTGAAAAAGATTTTAGTATCCTCTTTGATATTATTAGCTAGCTTCCTTTCATAGTTCATCTTTTCCCTCTTAATGACCTTCTTAGTTTTCTTTTGTAAGCTTTTAAAAACTTCCCTGTCTTCCCACTAGTTTTTGCTTCCTTGTATGCCCTCTCCTTTGCTTTAACTTTGGCTTTGACTTCTCTTGTCAGCCATAGTTGCATCCTTTTTCCATTTGAAAATTTCTTCTTTTGTGGAATATACCTGTCTTGCACCTTCCCCACTTCTTGCATAAACTCCAGCCACTGCTGCTCTGCCATCTTTCCTGCCAGAGTCCCTTTCCAGTCAAGTCTGGCCAGTTCCTCTCTCATACCACTATAATTTCCTTTAATCCACTGAAATACCGACACATCGGATTTTGGCTTCTCTTTTTCAAATTTCACAGTGAACTCTATCATGTTATGATCACTGCCTCCTAAGGGTTCCTTCACCTCAATCTCTCTAATCACCTCCGGTTCATTACACAATACCCAATCCAGTGGGCTCAACAACAAGCTGTTCTAAAAAGCCATCTTGCAGACATTCTACAAATTCTCTCTCTTGAGATCCAGTGCCGACCTGATTTTCCCAATCCACTCGCTTGTTAAAATCCCCCACAATTATCATAACACTGCCCTTCTGACAAGCCTTTTCTATTTCCTGTTGTAATTTGTAGTCCACATCACTGCAGCTGTTTGGAGGCCTGTATATAACTGCCATCAGCGTCCTTTTACCCTTGCGATTTCTTAGCTCAACCCATAAAGATTCTGCACCTTCCAATCCTATGTCACCTCTTTCTAATGATCTCATATTATTTCTTACCAATAAAGCCACGTCACCTCCTTCCGATACACCGTGTATCCTTGGATGTTCAGCTCCCAGAGACATGCATCCTTTAGCCACGTCTCATTTAAACGGATAATTCCCATATTTCAAGTTTTAATGGCATTTATCTGGCCCACCGTCTGCTCATTAATATGCGATCTGGCCCTCAGAGGCAAAAAGGTTGCTGACCCCTGCTTTATATGGAAATAACATTGTAGTTTTGGGGTCCAAAGTTTTTTTACAAAAATGGAATACGTCCAGTCTGCTCTGGATGAGTAGGGTGATTATGAGCCAGAATTTCTACACAGGACTCAAATGTTTCCTCACTTATAGACTTTTAGTTGGTCAAATCATTTGGTTAGTGCAAGATGATCTAAGGTTGCACAATTCTGAGTTGATACGGACTGAATGAACCAAATGATCTTCAGAGTTGTTAATCCCTGTGATTCAATTGCAATTTGTGTCACTGTGAATCTTTGCAGTTGACAATAGCCTCAAGATTAATGTCAGGATGTCTTTTGCACTCTGTGTTGTCAGCGGTACTTATGATTTTAGAATGGATATTGAAAGAATAATTGATCATTTCAGCGATTTTTTTTTTCTGGTAGATTTCCATGAAGAGATAATTAATCAACAAAGTCAAAGTCAAGATATTATCAAATTATATATAGATATGTCGTGATATGTTTCTTTGAGATTCACCTTCTTTCTGGCATTTACAGGGAAATAAAAAAAATACAATAGAATTCATGGAAAACTACACATACATACATATACACATCACGCAAGTCCTAAAACTAGATATAGAGAACACAATTAAATCAATAACACAAAAAAATGTGATGCATGACCTGCTGAGTTCTGACAGGATTTTGTGTGTGTTGTCCTGGATTTCCAGTATCTGCATAACCTCTGGTGTTAACTATTTAGTTCAGAGCTTTGACAAGAAGTCTAACTTCTTGGTAACATATCATCAAAATCAGAGCCCAATATCTGATCCGGTACATCTCCTAACTGGCAGTAATGAGTACACAATCAATCTTTCACTGGTTGTAATTTGCTTTGGGTCTAATTGAGATTGTATATGATTAATTTGATTGATCTCTGGTTAACATGTGTGGAATAATATTTGGAAATGATACAGACGAGCTGGACACAGGAAGCTGAAGCCATTGGGCAAGTGTCCAGCAGCTGACATGGCTACATTTGAAGCAGTTCAGATGCAAAGATCCAATCATTAAATATGCAGTTCATGTTCTCACAATATTCAGATCTCCAGCAGCCCCCCCCCCCCCACCGCCTTGCAGTAAGTGAGCAGTCATGAGATGGCTTGGCCATGCAACCAGTATATGCGATTTCTTTCTCTGCTTGTGAGTGGGCATCAAATAACAACAGGTGGATTATGCACCCGGTCCTGGGAACATCCAGCTCCTGTGTGAATATTCCCAAGCCCCAGCTCAGAAACTGGAAACTTCTACTGGGGCTCTGTTTGGGTAGAACAGATTGCTGGTTTGCTTCTCACTTCCTTGCAGCTCTTGTGTGAGTACAGTCTTCTGTATGACGCTGTTGGATTTCTAAATGCAATCCTGGATTGGCCTTTCTGTAATTAACCAAACGCCATCCTTCTTCAGCCAGTCATGGGAAATAGATTGTCTCTCTTCCAGAAGACACTTCAGGACAAAAAACTAGTTGCAATGTACTTTAAGGTACCGTATTTAAACTTTAATACTATCACATTTTATTTTCATAATTGCAATATTTATTTAATTAAAAATTCATTTGTAATCCTGTTAAACAAAATTGAAACAAAAATAGCAGAAAGATATAGGAAAAGCATAGATAAAGATACAGGAAATAGCAGAGAGGGTGGGGTGTCACAGTAGCATAGCAGTTAAGTAGAACGCAATTACAGCACCAGCGATCTGTGTCCAGTTCTTCCACTTTCTGATGAGGAGCTTGTACATTCTTCCTCTGACTGAGTGTGTTTCCTCTGGGTGCTCCAGTTTCTCTCCACGTTGTTGTAGCTCCTTTAAACAGGTTGATTGCTAGGACTACGACCAAACATGAAGGCCGTCTTTATTCTCAGCTCCTGTCTGACTTGTACCGTCTTCACTTCTCAACAGTTGGAATCTATTGGTTTTCCACAGAGAGAGTAAATATCTGCCCTGCTTCCATGATGAATTGGCAGTGGTGTGGGGTGTGTGGCCAAATGTGTGAACAACCCTGTTTCATGTTGCCCTGTAAATGAACAGGGGTCAATATGGGGTCAACACACACAGACACACAAGAACACAAACACAACACACACACACGCACGCAAACACACACGCGCACAAACACACAACATACACATAGACACACACACACTCACACAAACTCATGCACACACACAGACACATGCTCTCTCTGTCTCACACACACAGACACACACAGGCACACACACACATACACACAAGAACACAAACACAGACAAGACACAGACACATAAACACACAGACAACACACACACAAACAACATACACACAAACACACTCACGCAAACCCATGCACACATACAGACACACACATATACTCACAGACACATGCACATACACTCTATCACACACACACTCATTAACCCACACAACAGACAGACAGACACACACACACACACACACACATGCGCAAACACACACTCATTGACACATAAACATATACAGACACAAGCTCTCTCACACACACTCATTGACACACACACACACTCACACAGGCTCACACACTCATACACATGCACACAGACACACACACGAACACAAACACATATATACTGTACATACATACAAACATGCATGCAAACACACACACACACAAACTCATCAACACACCCAAATAGACAACACACACAGACACACACACACTCACATAGACACGTGTGCAAACACACACTCTCTCATACACACACACACTCACATAGACATGTGCAAACACACACTCTCATACACACACACACATTCTCTCTCACACACATACCCACAAAATATAAACACACACAACACACACTCACAGACACACATAAACACATACACAACACACACTCACAGACACACACACACACAGAAACATAATCAAATACACAACATAAACACACACTCATACAGACACACACTCAAACACACTCACACACACGCACTCAAACACACACACACACACACACACACTCACACACACACAAGAACACAAATACACACAACACACACACACAGACACACATAAACACACACACATGCACACACAAACACCAACACACTCAAATACACAACATTCACACAGACACACACACATTCACACAATCCCATGCACACTAACAGACACACACACACTCACACAGACACATGCACAAATACACACTGTCTCTCACACACACAAACACACATTCACACAAAAACACACACAACAGACAGACAGACACACACTCACACTCACTCGCAGACACGCACATAAACATACATTCACAGACACACACACACAAAAATACACACACACAATATACTCACACCAACACGCTCAAATACGCAACACACACACATACTCACACAAACCCACGTGCACACACAGACACACACACACTCACACTCACACAGACAGATGCACAAACACAACTCTCTCACACACACATTCACATACACACAAACACACATTCACACCCACTCACAAAAGCACTCACACAAGACACACTCTCACATGTATTGACACACATGCTCATACACACACACCCATCTACACACACTCACACACACACACGCTCACACAGACACACACACACACACACACACACACTCACGCACACACAGACACAGTCAGATAGACAGATACACACACAGACACACACACATAAACAGACATACACACACACATTCACACAATCACACACACACAAGCACACACATACGCACACGGACACTCAAACACAAACACACACATACACAAAAACACACCCACACATACTCGTGCATACAGACACACTCACACAAACACACACAACACATTTACACACTCACACAAACCCATGTACACACACACACACTTAATAAACACATACATACACACATACGCACACACACATGCACACACACACAAATACAAACACACTCACACAAACATATAATTCTCACACAGACACGCACACACAGACACAGACACACACACACACAGGCACACACATAAACAGACATACACACATAAAAATACACACACACAGACAATTACACACACAAGCACACATAGACACTCACACACAAACACACCACGCAGACTCATGCACACAGACACACTCACACAAACACAGGCACACACACATAGACTCACATAAACACACACACACACACACATATACAGACACACATACACTCACATAAACACTCAAATATACCAACACACTTTAATACACAACATGCATACAGACACACACACACTCACTCACACAAACCGATGCATATACAGGAACACACACACACACACTCTCTCTCTCTCACACACGCACACAAACACACACAACACACACACAGACACAGACACACATAAACACTTACAACACACACACTCACTCAAATACACACAGACACACTCACACAAACCCATGCGCACACAGAGACACACACACACAGACACATGTGCAAACACACACTCTCACACACATTCACACACACACAAAGACACACACTCACACACACACACACACACAGAAACACACACGCACTCTCTCTCTCTCACACACACACACTCACAGACATATACACACAAGTATGCATTTACACACACTCACTCACACACATAGAGACACACACACACACACACGTTCACTGACACAGACATACACAAATGCACACATAGACACACACACTCACACAAACACATACATACGCATACACAGACTCACACACAGAGACACAGACATACACACACACACACACACACACACACGAACACAAACACACCCAACACACACACAGATACAGACGCACATAAGCACACACAACTCACTCACACAAACACACCAACACACGCAAATACACAAGATACACACACATACTCACACAAACCCATGCACACACACACAGACACGTGTACAAACACACACTCTCTCTTTCACACATATGCACACTCACACACACACTGACACAGACACAGATACACACACAAATGCACACATAGACACACACACACTCACATAAACTCTCTCACACACACACACACACACATATACAGACACACCCACCTACACAAACACACTCACACAAACATACACACTCACACAGACACACTCACGCACACACAGACACAGACAGATACACACACACACAAACACACAAACAGACATACACACACAAATAAAAAGTGCACACACACACATAGACACATTCATACAATTACACACACACAAACACACACACACACACAGACACACACACACAAACACACATATCACACACACTCACATGCATAGACACACTCAGAATAACAGACACTCACATAAACACACAAAACATACGCAGACAGACATACGCACATGCAATCACACACATGACAGACAGACACATACTCATACAAACACACACACACACACACACACAAAACACATAAACCCACTAGGCACAAACCGACACAGACAGACACATGAAACACACACGCACATACAGACACGTACGCGTGTGCGTGCAGAGTCCAGCATAAACTGATAAACCTGTTTCTGGGAGCGGTCAGCGATTTGTGACTAATGTAAATAAAACACATGGTATAAATCACATTGAGCTGTTGCATTGAGTGGTTTTTAGTTTCTGAGTTGGCTATTTGGTGTTGTTGTTATTGTTCGTCCTTCGTAGTCGAAGATGACCATGGCTTCAAAGTCAAATGGGAGATTGGTGGCTGTGGGTCCGGAGGTGACTGATGAGGCCAATCCGGGCCCTGAAGGCTCGCCCACATGTGGGACACAAGTGGGTGGGTGCTGTCGTGGCAGTGGATGCTGCTCGGGCCTTGCGCACAGCACGCTTTTGTTGCGCCTCGATGATGCGCCTGACTTCATCTGCACGGGCTCTTGTGGTGATCTTGCTGCGCCAAGCTGGACGGTCGAGGGCGAGTGTCTCCCACGTGTTGATGTCGACACCCAGGCCTTTGAGGGACGCTTTCAGGCAGTCTTTATAACGTTTCTTCTGCCCCCCCGACTGAGCGCTTGCCCTGACACAGTTCTCCGTACAGCAGCTGCTTAGGCAATTGGCTGTCTGGCATTCTGACCACATGTCCAGCCCACCTGGCTTGGGCTTGCAGCAGGAGGGTGTAGACGCTGCAGAGCCCAGCTCGTTCCAGGATTTCCGTGTCGGGGACTTTGTCCTGCCACCTGATGTGGAGGAGTCTGCAGAGACAGCTCAGGTGAAAGTGGTTGAGCTGTTTGGCGTGTCTGCTGTAGACAGTCTAGGTCTCGCTGGCGTAAAGGAGGGTGGTAAGGACCACTGCACAGTAGACCTTCAGCTTGGTGGTAAGGCTGAGTCCTCTCCGCTCCCAGACATTCTCACGGAGTCTCCCAAAGGCGGCGCTGGCTTTAGCAATCCTGTTGTTGACCTCAGCGTCTATATTCACTGCGCGAGAGAGTATGCTGCCCAGGTAGGTGAAGTTGTCGACTGCCTGGAGGTTCTGGCCCTTCACCGTGATGCGCGGCTCCTGGTATGGCTTTCCTGGGGCAGGCTGGTACATAACTTCGGTCTTTTTGGTGCTGATAGTGAGGCCGAAGTTGTCGCAGGCTTGTGAGAAGCAGTCCATTTCACGCTGCATCTCCTGCTCTGTGCTGGCGTTGAGTGCGCAGTCATCAGCAAACAAGAAGTCTCTGATGACAGTCTCTCGCACCTTTGTAACTGCCTGCAGGCGCCTAAGGTTGAACAACCTGCTGTCAGTCCTGTACCTGACGTGAATTCCTTCTTCATAGTTACGGAAGGCATCTGTCAGCATGGCAGAGAATACCATACTGAACAGAGTCAGGGCAAGAACGCAGCCTTGTTTGACACCATTTGTCACTGGGAAGGCCTCCGACTCGTCGCCGTCATCCAGAACTTTCACCATCATACCGTCATGGAACTGCCGGACGATTGTGATGAACTTGCTGGGGCAGCCAAACTTCTCCATGATCTTCCACAAGCCTTTCCTGCTGACCGTATCGAAAGCCTTGGGGTGTACTCACTTTCTGATCACCATGGGACGTATTCTTAACTTGAATAGTGACACTTAAGAAGAATCTTTTATTAGCCAGTGCTTGTGTGTGATAAAACAAGTGTACCTGGGTCTGTCTATCTATCTGCCTGTCTTGTCATGTTTTATTCATGTTTCGAAGATATAAGTCCATCTCGTATGTAGATATGACCCGTTCAAAACATATTCACTGCTGTCCATACCGAGATTGCTAGTAATTAATCCTCTGTGCTGGCCCCAGTGCTTGAGTAACTGAGGTAAAGAAGCTGATCATGGTATCTGTGGCTCGGTTATAGGCACAGGGTCTCAGTTATTTGCCAGCAGTTCTGGGTTTGGTCCATGTCTGTCATCATAGCGGATGGGGATTCACACACACCATTCATCCATAGGAATTTCAAAACCAGGCCCAAACCTGTCATTGGCTTCTGTTCTATTCGGGCATAGGCAAATCCAGAACTGATTCATTTGGCCCAGTACCTTCTGTGCAAGAAAGTGTAGGGGTGGCCGGGGAGAAGTGTTAGTTGTTGTAATAAAATTTTGAACTATTTATCAGGAGAGAGGACAGGATGTGGAGCACAGATATGCTAACCTTCAGAACTGAACTTTGAAAGATAACCCCCAGCCCCAACCACCCATTCACAATGTGAGCAGCGGTAATCCTTGAATCCTCTTTCTTCATCAACAACTGTTACGACACCACTTCTGTCTCCCAGACTCTTACATACCCTTTCTTTTAATCTCTCTGCTTTCTCTTTTCCCCTCTGTGTAAATTTGTGTGTTTCTTTCTCTAGCTGTCACTGACTTTCTATCTTTGCTCTCCGTTCAGGCTCTTTGACAATGTGATTCTGTATGAGTATCTCTTCCCTCTATTTCTTTTCCCCATCTCCTTCATAAACACACATGCATAGTAGATACATACACACACACACACACACACACACACACACAGTAATGCACCACCCTTCTTCTTGCTCCATCTGTCAGTGTTTTTGCTTGCTTCTTTCTCTCATAAAGAAACAGACAATTTTTCCCTTGCTCCATTAACTTCCCCTTTTTTTCCTGTCTGATTCATATATAACCATATAACAATTACAGCACGGACCAGGCCATCTCGGCCCTTCTAGTCCGTGCCGAAATCTTACCCTACCCTAGTCCCACCGACCCGCACTCAGCCCATAACCCTCCATTCCTTTCCCGTCCATGTATCTATCCAATTTAACTTTAAACGACAACATCGAACCTGCTTCAACCACTTCTGCTGGAAGCTCGTTCCACACAGCCACCACTCTCTGAGTAAAGAAGTTCCCCCTCATGTTACCCCTAAACTTTTGCCCTTTAACTCTCAACTCATGCCCTCTTGTTTGAATCTTCCCCACTCTCAATGGAAAAAGTCTAACCACGTCAACTCTATCAATTCATACATCCTTTCACCACACTCCGCTTCAGAGCATCAAGAGTTTCCGGTTCCACTAATATTTGGCAACAAGCATTTCTATAAAACTGAAGCACAGAAATTCTAAAGGTCTAACTTACTTAGGCAGGGTCAGGCAGATCTGAACTCCTGCAATCAGGATGTGACATATCCCATGGCTGAGGATTGGGTTTATTCACACCCTCTGATATTACCCTGGAGAAACCTGTTGTCTTTTTTAGTTCTTCGTTGCCAATCCAACAGGATGTGTTTGGAGATTATCTCTTCAATTAAAGGGCTAAAATTAGTCAGATACTGTAACTGCAGGATGTCAGAACACTTATGATTTTACCATCAAGTTATGTGCAGTTATTACTGGGCACAATAAAGTCATGAGAAAAAAAAACTCCTCAATATCCTATTGAGTACACAACTGATTGAAGGGGACTGTTCATTCTTTGACAATCCACAAAATAGGACCAGGGACATCAGATAATAAAATTGCAAGCTCCTCTGTGTGGGAATACTCCACACACAATTCCACTCCTAGCGGGGAAATCTCTCTCCTTCCCATATCTTCACCAATCTCTGTCTTGTCCCTGCTCTGATATCCAGCTGAGCCACAAGTTTTATTTTCCTGTGCCAATCTATGCTGATACTCACTGCAAATGCTGCAGTAAATTAATATAAAGGTCAGGCTAAAGAGCACACGATAGATAACGCAGCTTAGTAGATAGTATTTTGTTCTAGCCGTAGAATTAGGAACAATTCTTTTCTATTCCCGATTCTTTCCCACACAAATGCGAGGCTCTGTTTTGATCCAACCCACTCTGACCTGTCTTTGACACACATAATTTCTGACATCTGAAGACATAACATTCCTCATGCAACTGCAGTGGGTGTAACTCCTGACCGGTTGATCTGAGGAGTGGCAAAGAAGAACTAAAATAAAAGACAACAGGTTTTCCCAGAATAACATCAGACACTGAATGCCAATGAGCCATTTCCAGGGATTATAGCTGTTAGTTGAGCTCAGGTTTGACTTTACACTTGTGTTTATGGGAAAATATATAGTTTCAGTAAATGTATCATAGTTCAAGTTCAAGTTCCAGTTTATTGTGATTCAACTGTACATCATGTATACAACTAAATGAAACAATAATTCTCTGGATGCAAGGTGCAAAACACAGTATATGTGTCACATACAGCACATAAAATAATATTAACAGATAAAAAAATGTGTTGATGTACAAGTTGGCATAAAGTACATACAGTACTTTACAGTTAAATATAGTACTATATAGTTAAATATAAAAAAGTATAATGTTACTGGCACTGTCATAAATGTGTACAGGGTGGTGGTAGGATGTTCAGAAGTCTCATTAGAGTGTTTGGTTTGGGTCTGTGCTCTGGGGTTTCATTCCTATGGTTTAATAGCCATTCCAGTGACTTGATCACTTCATCTATCTTGGCTCTTATGATTAATACTGAGGAAAGTGCCTTACAGCTGAAGATGGCATTATTAAAATAAGACCTTGTTTGCTCCTTCTGAAATATCCCTTGTTTCTACTTTGAAAAGAGGAGGTGAGTTCTCACCTGCATCCTGATCTGTAATTAAAATAGAAAATACTGTAAGTACTTAGCACATCAGGAGTTATACCGGCTGTAGTTGCATAAAGGAAGTTATGTCTGGAGATGTCAGAAATTATGTGTGTCAAAGACAGGTCAGAGTGGGAGTAGCATGCAGAACTACGATGACTCAGGACAGTAAATTCTTGCCACGATTCTGTTGTATTGGGTTCCTTGCTCTATTTATAATTTTATTTATTACCACAAATGTGGTTTACTCTGTGTGAGATTAGAGAGAGACTACCTTTATTTCAAAGTTCAAAGGAAACTTATTATGAAAGAACATACATGTCACCATATACAACCCTGAGATTCATTCTCTTGCGGGCATACTCAGTAAATCCAAGAAACACAATAGAATGAATGAAAGACTGCACCAAACAAACAAACAACCAATGTGCAAAAGACAACAAGCTATGCAAATACAAAAAAAAAGAAATAATAGTAGCAAATAAATAAGCAATAAATATCGAGAACATGAGATGAGTCCTTGAAAGTGAGTCCATAGGTCATGGGAACAGTTCAGTGATGGGGCAAGTGAAGTTATCCCCTCTGGTTCAAGAGCCTGATACTTGAGGGGTAACAACTGTTCTTGAACCTGATGGTGTGAGTCCTGAGGCTCCTGTACCTCCTTCCTGATGGCAGCAGCAAGAAGAGAGCATGACCTGGATGGTGGGGGTCCCTGATGATAGATGCTGCTTTCCTGCGACAAGGATTCATGTTGACATTCTCAATGGTGGGGAGGCTTTACCCATAATGAACTGGGCCGTATCCTCTAGTTTTTTGTAGGATTTTCCATCCAAGGGTATTGGTGTTTCTATACTAGGCCATGATACAACCAGTCAATATATTCTCCACCACACATCTATGGAAGTTTGTCAAAGCTTTAGAGGTCATGCTGAATCTTCATATACCTCTAAGGAAGTAAAGGCGCTGTTGTGCTTTCTTCAGAATGGTACTTACAAGCTGGCCCAAGACACATCCTCTCAATGATAATGCTGAGGAATTTAAAGTTGTTGATCCTCTCTACCTCTGATCCCCAGTGAGGACTGGCTCATGGACCTCTGGTTTCATTCTCCTGAAGCCAATAATCAGCTCCTTGGTCTTACTGACATTTAGTGAGAGGTCTTATTGTGGCACCACTCAGAAAGATTTTCAATCTCCCCTCTATATGGAGGAGATGTTGTTGTCAATCCAAACTGAATGGGGTTTGCAAGTGAGGAAATTGAGGAGTGCACAAGGAGATATTGAAGCCAAGGTCTTGGGGCTTATTGATTAGATTTGGACTGAAGAAGGGTGTTGGGCCCTCCATAGATGCTGCCTGACCTGCTGAGTTCCTCCAGCATTTTGAGTGTAACTTTAACTCTTTAACTCTTTTGCCACTCAAAGATGACCTTACACTGACCAGTTAACCTACCAACCAGTATATCTTTAGGATGTGGGAGCAACTCGTGTTTACAACTCATGTATTATTTTTTATTTGCGAAGTTTGTCTTCTTCTACACATTGGTTGTCAGTCTTTGCCTGTTTATGTATAGTTTTTCATAAGTTCTATTGCATTTTTTCTGTAAATGCAAGAAAATGAATCTCAAGATAGCAAATGGTAACTTATGTGTACTTTGATAATAAATTTACTTTGAACTTTAAAACTGGCGCTCCTTGGCGGAGACCCATGCAGTCACAGAGAGCATATATGAAGTTCACACTGATGTACCAGAGGTCAGGATTGAACTCAAGTGGTTGAAGCAACACACATCAAAGTTGCTGATGAACGCAGCAGGCCAGGCAGCATCTCTAGGAAGAGGTACAGTTGACATTTCGGGCCGAGACCCTTCGTCAGGGTCAAAGGGATGAAGGGTCTCAGCACGAAGCACCAACTGTACCTCTTCCTAGAGATGCTGCCTGGCCTGCTGTGTTCACCAGTAACTTTGATGTGTGTTGCTTGAAATTCCAGCATCTGCAGATTTCCTCGTGTTTACATCAAGTGGTTGAAGCTGTGAGACTGTAGCACTGTGCAAATTTGCAAATAATGGGATTTTTGTAAATCTGTATAGGTTGCCATGCTTCCTACAACACCTGACAGAGTAATACAGCATGGACACAGGCCCTTCAGTCCAACTCATTTCTGCCAACCAACTTAGCCACCTGAGCTAGTCCCATTTGCTTGCATTTGTCCCATACTTTTCCTGTCCATATACTCACCCAGATGTATTTTAAATGTTGCTTTTGTACCTGCCTTAACTACTTCATCTGGCAGCTTGTTCTATATATACATCCCCCTCTGAGTGAAGCCATTGTCAGGTCCCTTTTAAAGCTTTCTCTTTCAGCCTAACTGTATTCAAGTCTAGTTTTTGGTTCCATTTACCTGGAAGAAACCCTGCATGCATTCACCATATCCATTCCCCTTATGGCCTTTCACGCCATTATAAGGTCACACTCACTGTCCTATCCTCCAAAGAATAGAGTCCTCGCCTGCCCAAACTCCCCTATAACTCAGGTTCTCAAGTCCTGGCAACATTCTTGTAAATCTCCTTTGTACTCTTTACATCTTAACCTGACGTCATAACAAAATCATTGGGCATAAAGCACTTTAGGACATGCTGAGGTTGTGCTGTATGAAAATGTTTATCTGTATCAGTGAGCCTCAACTGCATTAAATTGCAAACTGGAAGCCAAGTGCGATGTTAACCATGTGTTTGTTTCTTTCTATCTCAATAAGCAGCAAACACTGTCAGGCCTGAGCAGGCAGGCACCTCCCAGTCGTCTCCACCCAGCTAACAGGACTCACCTGCCACTCGTTCACAACACATCACCTGCAGCCTATTTAAACCCAGCTCTCATCCACAATCTTTGTTCGCCCATTGAACCAGCCAACCTCAATCAGTTTTCTTAACCTTCAGTTACCTTGTTGTGTTAAGTATCTGTTCTCTCTCATTTTGTGGCCCCTTGTCGCTTGTTATTTTGCCATTTGTTAGTCAATTTTTGTTCACTGCTAAAGTTATCTCTGCTGCTCTGTTTTTGAGTCAAGCCTCCTTTACACTTACTGACAAATACAACTCTGACAGGCCAATACAAAGAAGCAGAACATGTAAGCTCATACATGGGTTATACGAGGGGTGATTGATAAGTTGATGGCCTAAGGTAGAAGGAGTCAATTTTAGAAAACCCAGCACATTTATTTTTCAACAGAGGCCCCTCCTACATGTACACTTAGTCCAGCGGTCGTGGAGCATACGGATCCCTTCTTTGTAGAAGTGGTCCACAGCAGGAGTGATTGATAAATTAGTGGCTAACGTAGGAGGAGATGAGTTATTAACTTCAAACTTTCTGCATTATCACGCAAAGAGTTGAACTGCACATGCATGTAACGAGAGCATCTTTGACCACCAAATGGTCCACAGCAGGGGTGATTGATAAGATTGTGGCCTAAGGTAGAAGGAGATGAGTTATACAGCTCTCGTTACATGCACGTGCAGTTCAACTCTGAGTGAAAATGCAGAAAGTTTGAAGATAGTAACTCATTTCCTTCTACCTTAGACCACTAACTTATCAATCACCCCTGCTGTGGACCACTTCTGGAGGTCCAAGACGCCGACTTCTACAAAGAAGGGATCCGTATGCTCCACAACTGCTGGACTAAGTGTGTAAATGTAGGAGGGACTATGTTGAAAAATAAATGTGCTAGGTTTTCTAAAATTGACTCCTTCTACCTTAGGCCACAAACTTATCAATTACCCCTCATATGATGGACACAAGCAAAATGAAGAAGTGAAACCTGCATACAAAATGAGAAGAAGCACATCAAAAATGGTTTAGAAACTATAGCCCACAGTTTCCAAGAAGTCTGCAAACAGAGGGCTTGGCATTTCCCCACATCAATACACATTCTGTAAAAGTCAGTAAATTGGAACGCCCACCAAGTTGTGGTCACTGGACCAAACCGTTTTGGATGCAAATGATGTTTTCCCAGCCATTTAATTGAAAGGAAATGGTTGCAAGGTAAAATCAGTATTAGTTCCTCTAGAACTTTTAAAAATAATATGTTTTAAGTACTTTGTATTATTTGGTTAATAACTTAAAAATATATATATTTTACAATTTTCATATTTTTGGAGGTAAAGTGTAAACAATTGCTCTTGATATCAAGGTAAATGTGAAGTTGAAGGGTATCAAGGAGAAAACATTCCAATGGTTGGACGCAGACCTCCATAAGGTGAAGCAATTGCGGTTATTGGAAGTTAATCAACCCTGGCTGTAACTTCAGGAGTTCTTCGGAGAGCTCAACTAGATTTAGACCTGGGTATGACCACCTTCATCTGTTTCATTAATGATCTTCCTTCCATGAGACCATAGGAGCAAAATGGACCATTTGGCCCTTAGAGTCTGCTCCACTGTTCTATCGTGGCTGAGTTGTTATCCAGCTCAATCGCATTCTCCTGCCTTCTCCCTGTAACCTTTGATGCCCTTACAAATTGAGAAGCCATCAACCTCTGCTTTAAATATACCCAATAATTTTGCCCTCCTGATCTCTATTCTAAGGGGATGTCCTTCTATTCTGAGGCTGTGTCCTCTGGTCCTAGATGCCCCCTCAATGGGAAACATCCTCTCCACATTCTATCAAGGCCTTTCAATACTCACTCAGTTTCAATGAGTTCCCCTATCATTCTTCTAAACTTCAGTGAGTACAGGTCCAGAGCCATCAAACACTTCTCATACATTAACCCTTTAATTCATGGGATCATTCTTGTGAACCTCTTTTAGATCCTTTTCAATGCCAGCACACACTTTCTTATTCAAGGGGCTGAAAACTGCTCACATTATTCTAAGTGCTCTCTGACCAATGTTTTATAAAGCCTCAGCATTATATCCTTGCTTTTATATTGTAGTCCTCTTGAAATGAATGCTAACATTGCATTTACCTTCCTTACCATGGACTCAACCTGCAAGTTAACCTTTAAGGAATCCTGCACAAGGACTCCCAAGTCCCTTTGCATCTCTGATTTCTGAATTTTCTTCCCATTTAGAAAATGGTCTATGCTTTTATTCCTTCTACCCAAATGCATGATCATACACTTCCCTACACTATATTCCATCTGCCACTTCTTTGCCAATTATCTTCATCTGTCTATGTCCTTCTGCACAGTCCCTGTTTCCAAACACCATCTGCCCCTCCACCTATTATTGTATCATATGCAAACCTGGTCACAAAGCTATCAATTGTGTCATGCTGATCATTGACATAACCGGCGGTCAACCAGAATAGACCTGCTTATTCCCACTCTTTGGCTCCTGCCAGTCAGCTACCCATGTTGGTATTTTTCCTGTAATACCATGACCTCTTATTTGTTTAGATCTTATAAAACGAGAAATGTTTATGTTAATGGTGATTACATAATGTTCAGTTCCATTGACAACTCTTCTGAAAGTGAAGCGGTCCATGCCTATATATAGCAAGCCTTGGGTAACATTTGGGCATGGGCTGATGCACAACAAATATTGAAAGAGGAAGAGCCACATTCCAGGCACCCCATCTGATCTCCAGAGGAGCAAGCTACAGTTATTGGGTTGCCATGGTAGCATAGCAGTTTGCGCGGTGCTATTACAGCTTGGAGTCAATTCTAGTGCCATCTCTAAGGAGTTCGTACTTTCTCCCCGTGACCGCATGGGTTTCCTCTGGGTGCTGTGGTTTTTTCCCCACAGTCTAAAGATGTACCAGTTAGGAGGTTACTAATCATAGATTTTTCTCCTATGATTAAGCTAGGGTTAAGTAGGTGAGTTGCTGGGTGCTACAGCTGGTTGGGCCACATTGGCCTGTTCTGCCCTGTATCTCTAAATAAATAAATGAAAATAATCATGGGGGACTTTAGTGAAAAGTTGGCAAAGTATGATGAAGAGTTGTAACACACACAAAATGCTGGAGGAACTCAGCAGATCAGGCAGCATCTATAGAAAAGAGTAAACAGTCAACGTTTTGGGCCAAGACCCTTCATCAGGAGGGTCTCAGCCTGAAACGTTGACTGTTTACTCATTTCCACAGATGCTGCCTGGCTTTCTGAGTTCCTCAAGCATTGTGTGTGTGTGTGTGTGTGTGTTGCTTGGATTTCCTGTATCTGCAGATTTTCTCTTGAAGAGTTGTAAAGTGGTTTGGGATGGTTTCTTGGCACACCATATTTTGAAGCCAACCTGAGAACAGGCATGACTAGACCTGGTTTTGTACAGTAAGACAAAAGCACCCCTGGACAGCAGCAATCACAACACAATTGAATTTCAAATTCAGTTTGAAAGAGATAAGAAAGGATCGAAGACTATTATTTCAACTTAAATTAAGCAATATTGAGGCCATGTAAGCAAACTAAATTAACCTGTTAACAGAGTCTGAGGATCATAGAGCACAGGTTGAGGGACTGGTTAGCTGTGATATCAAAGGAGGTTTTTTGCATTACAGAGAACAGGAGAGGATCCATTATCTGTCATTAACTAAAAATGTTAAAAGTAGTATCAAACTTACAGGGGAAAAGAAGCATAGCATTGTGCAAAGATGTGTTGCAGATCAAAAGATTGGACCCCAATAAAAGCAACAACAGATAACAGATAATGATTTATAAGGAAGGGAAAATTGAAAGACAAGATAAACATGGCCAGAAACATAAGAACATAATATGATTTTCTGTAAGTATTCAACAAAGAAAATGAACAAAGGGAGCATTAGCCCTAGAACATCTGGGCAGCATTGACTGTGGCTTGGTACTCAGTACCATCATCCCCTTGAAACTAATCAACAAGCTCCAAGTCTTAGGCCTCAGGTATCTCTTTATGCAACTGGATCTTCGATTTCCTCACTTGCAGACCCAGCCAGTTTGGAAAGGCAACATCTCCTCCACGATTTCCACCAGCACAGGTGCACCACAAGCCTGTGTGTTTAGCCCCTGCTGTACTCACTTTAAACTTTTGACTGTTCTGGCTAAGCACAGCCCCAGTGCCATATTTAAATTTACTGATGATGCCACTGTTGTGGGCCAAATCAAAGGCGGTGATGAATCAGCAGATAGGAGGGAGATTGAGTGGTGCCGCAACAACAACTTCTTACTCAATGTCAGCAAGACTAATGAGCTGACTATTGACTTCAGGAGAATGAAATCGAAGGTCCATGAGCCAGTTCTCATTGGGGGATCAGCGGGGGAGAGGGTCAGCACAACTTCCTTGGTGTTATCATTTCAGAGGATTTGTTCAATTATGAAGAAAGCATGAAAAAACACCTCTACTTTCTTAGAAGCTTGTGAAGATTCAGCATGTCATCTAAAAATTTGACAAACTTCCATTAATGCGTGGTGGAGAGTATATTGACTGACTACATCACAGCCTGTATGGAAACACCAATACCTTGAAAGCAAAAGCCTACAAAAATTAGTGGATGTGGCCCAGTCCATCACCGGTAAAGCACCCCACCCTCCACCACTGAGCAAATCTACATGGAGTGCTGACACAGGAAAGCAACATCCATCACCAAGGATCCCCACAATTCAGGCCATGCTGTCTTCTCGCTGCTGCCATCAAGAAGGAGGTACAGGAGCCTCAAAATCCACACCGCCAGGTTCAGGAACAGTTATTACGCCTGAACCATCAGGCTCTTGAACCAAAGGGGTGAACTTCACTCGCCCCATCACTGAACTGTTCCTACAACCTATGGACTCACTTTTAAGGACTCTTCATCTCATGTTCTCGAAATTTATTGCTTATTTATTTACCATTATTATTTATTTTTATTTTGTTTGTTTTTGTATTTGCATAGTTTGTTGTCTTTTGCACACTGCTTGTCTGCCCTATTCGGTGCAGTCTTTAATGCATTCTATTATATTTCTTGCACTTACTGTGAAGGGTAGTATATGGTGGCATATATGTACTTTAATAAATTTACTTTGAACTTATAGAGCAAGAGCATGTGGTATTAAAAGTGGAAAACAAAGAAATGGCAGATTAATTAACCATGTCATTTAGATCAGTTTTCACAATGAAGGATACAAGTAGCATCCTAGCAAGGATAGGAAATCAAGAGGCCAAGAAAGACTTTGAAAAACTTCAGTCTCCAGGTAATGTTACTGAGCAAAGGGTTAAAGGTGTAAGGCTGACAAATCCCTGGGACTCCTTCTTAAAAATGTGACTCCTGACTTAATTTCATGGAATTCCCATGATCAGCGATATGCTCCATGGGTTGAAATATTGTAAATCTAACCACTTTATTCTCAATCTGAAAGCAGAAAATGTAAGCCCAGGACAGGTTAAGTTCCTTAACATCTGATATAGAGAACTTGATGGAAGCTATCACTAAATTTGTAATAGGAGATGCTTAGAAAAATTATCAGGCAATGTCACCATGGTAAAAAATAATATAATGCAGATGTTGAAAACCTGGAATAAAATGGTGGACTCTCAGAAAATCAGGTTTATTACTGCTGTCTTATATGATGTGAATTTGTGTTGAGTATGTGTCTTCTGTCTCCTGTGTCTCCTCCTTGATGGTAGCAATGAAAAGAGTGTGTCTCTTAGATGGTGAGGTTTCTTAGTGTTGGAGCCACCTTCATGACGCCCCACATCTTGAAGACCTCTTCAATGATGGAGCCGCCTAAGTTTATAACCTTTTGCTGCCTTTTGCAATCCTGTGCGTTGAAGCCTCCATGCTACTTGGTGGTGCATCCAGTCAGAATGCTCTCCTTCATACATCTGCAGAAATTTGGTGACACCCTAATTCTTCTCAAACTCTTAAAGCGGTTGGAAATAAACCAAAATTAACATTATTAGCCAAAATGCATTCTTTTTTAAGTAACACCAAGCTGGTTTTGTCAAAAGGAAACAAATTTATTGGAGATTTTTGGACCCAACACACTTATGCACAAATTTTTGAAGAAGCAATATACACTTCTGAGGGTAAAGAGGAAATGGTGGTTATAGATCAAGGTTGTGTAGAAAGTGCAGGTAGAAGATTGGCTGGCAAACAAGAAGTAAGGTATACATAATTAGATCTTTGTCTGGTTAATATGAGTCAACTAATAAGGTAATGCTGAGGCTTTATAGTGCATTGGTTAGACCACACTTGGTGTATTATGGGAGTTTTGCTGACCTTATAGAAGGTCCAGAGGAGGTTTACGAGAATAATCCCAAGGTTAATATATGAGGAGCGTTTGATGGCTTTGGGCCCGTACTTGCTGGAATTTAAAAGAATGAGGGGTTATCTCATTGAAACCTGTTGAATATTGACATGGACGTGGAGAGGATGGTTCCTCAGTGGTGGAGTCCAGGACCAGAGGGCACAGCCCCAGAATAGAAGGACAACCCTTTAGAACAGAGGTGAGGAGGAATTTCTTTAGCTAGAGGGTGGTGAATCTGTGCACCTGATTGCCACAGACAACTGTGGAGGCCAAGTCATTGGGTATATTTAAAGTGGAGGTTGATAGGTTCTTGATTAGTCAGGGTGTCAAGTGTAATGGGGAAAAAGCAGGAGAATGGGATTGAGAGGGATAATAAATCAACCTTGATGGAATGGTGGAGCAGACTCGATTGGCCGAGTGTCCTAATTCTGCTCCTGTATTTTATGATCTTATGGTGTTCCTTGTTGCCTTCAATAACACCAATTTTCTTATCTACAAACTTCCTTATCATTACCTCCTGTATTTGCATTCAAGTCAGCAATGCTTCTCGCAAACATAATGGCCCCAGCACTGATCCTTGTGATACACCACTAGTTACAGATTTCCAATCAAAAAACAACTCTCCACCACCACTCTATAACTCCCACGATTAAACTGATTTTGGGTCTAATTTCTCACACTGCCCAGATTGCATTTGCTCTCACATTTGCCAGTAATCTGCATATCCTGAACAATCCATTCTTGCAGGTGGTACATGTTCTGAGCAACCACCTATGATCTAGTTTCAGTCTACCATCGTACAAGATTTCAAGCTTCAAAGTAAATTTATTATCAAAGTACGTATATGTTATCATATGCTACCTCGAGAGTTGTTTTCTTGTAGGCATTTACAGAAAAAGTAAAGATATACAATAGAATCTATGAAAAACATACACAAACAAAGATTGACAAAGAGCCAAGATGTAAAAGAGGACAAACTGCAAAAAAAAATCCTTCAAATATGAATTGTAAAGAGTTCTTGAAAGTGAGTCTATAAGTCATTAGATCAGTTCGGAGTTGTGGTCAGTTAATTTATCCATGCCAGTTCAGAAGGCTAATAACTGTTCCTGAACCTAGTGATGTGGGACCTAAGGCTTCTGTACCTCCTGACCAATGTTAGTGGTGAGAAGAGACCATGGATTGCATGGTGGGGGGTCTTGATGATGGACGCTGCTTTCTTGTGGTGGCACTCTGTGCAAATGTAGTCAATGGTGAGGAGGGCTTTGCCCGTGATGGGGCAGAGCTGTATCCACCACTCTTCGTAGCCTTTCTGTGCTGCTTTCTGCAGTCATCATTAGGTATCAGCTGGCTCTTCACTGCAACCTCTCGTGACTCAGGCTTTCCCGTACAAGTTTATATAGAAGTCAGCGGTGAACACAGGTGGTCACCAATAGATTTGTAGACAGCATTCAGCCAGCCTCTTAAGCGACCAATCCTTCTGTTTCTGGCTGCATGTTCCCTCCTTTCCCCCTTTCATAGAACCTACAACAGTACAGCAGGGCCCTTCAGTCCATCATGTATGTGCCAAGTCTGATGCAAAATACGACTGCCTGCATATGATCCATAACTTTCAGTTTATTGCAAATTCATGCATCTATTTAAAAGCCCCTTGACCTCCACTGTCATATCTACTTCCACTACCACACTTGGTTGTGTGCTCCAGGCACCAATCATTCTCAAAGTATTTGCACGAAGCAGATATCCGCATAACTTCATACGAAGCTGCCTGCGAGGTCGACAACGCATCAACCAAGAAGCGACTAAATGAGTTGTCCTTCCATACATTTGAAATATCTCAGAAATGACAGCCGACTGCTCCAGGAACATAGAATTTCAGTCGCATTGAAAAGAACAAACCAAGCAATGGGCAAGATCAATGTGGTCAACAAAATCCAGTGTGGGGACTGCAACAAATATTATGTTGGCCAATCTGGGATGAGCGTGGAGGTTGCTATGGTCAGTAAGGATCAGTTGGGCTGAAGGGTGGGTTCCTGTACTGTATTACACTCTGTATGTGTTGTAGTTTTACTGTAAAGTGGTACCACTAAGCATTATGTAATTTAAAAATACCGTAAGAAATGGCAAGATTTGGATTGCAAACGCAAGAAAGTCGCAGGTGCTAGGTATCCAAGGCAACACCCTGACCTGCTGAGTTTCTCCAGCATTTTTTGGGTGTTGCTTAAGATTTGGATTGGTTCAGTTTCAGATCACAAATAGTTAAGTGGATAGAAAAGATTTCAGGAAGAGAGTGCCCCGATTGATTCAAAATTTAAGGTATTTATCAAGAAGACAGGAGGCATTTTTCCTGTTAAGATTAAGTATGATTTGGTGATTACCCAGCAATGACTGCAAATCCTGTGATTGATTTCTGAAATGTGTATTGTTTGAGTGACAGCTGCCTATTGCATTTTAGGGAAATAAGCCTGTTGTTAATAGGAAACAGTACCACAATTTCACTGATGACTATCGTTTTCTGTAGTTTATCGTAATTTTGTTGAACTATACTGTATTCTGTAAATTGCCGCAGTCTATTGGAAATACATTTCTACAGCGCCTATAAAAAAGTATACACCCCCGCCCCTTGGAAGTTTTCATGTTGTATTGTTTTACAACATTGAATAACAGTGGATTTAATTGGGTTTTTTTGACACTAATCAACAGGAAAAGACTCTTTCGTTAAAGTAAAAACAGACGTCCACAAATTGATCTAAGTAAATGACAAATATAAAACACAAAATAATTAATTGCATAAGTATTCACACCTCGCCCCCTATCATATAACACGCGAAATCATCACAGGTGCAGCCAATTGGTTTTAGAAGTCACACAGTTAGTTAAATGGAGATCTGTTTTTGGAGACCTGTGTGCAGTCAAGGTGTTTCAATTGATTGTAAAAATACTCCTGTATCTGGAAGGTCCAAATGCTGGTGAGTGAGTATCCTGGCAAAAACTACACCATGAAGTCAAAAGAACGCTCCAAGCAATTCTGCAAAAAGGTTATTGAAAAGCATGCAAAAGTTTGAACACCCCGGTCAAAATTTCTGTTACTGTGAATAGCTAAGTGAGTAAAAGATGAACTGATTTCCAAAAGGTATAAAGTTAAAGATGACACATTTCTTCAGTATTTTAAGCAAGAAAATTTTTTTATTTCCATCTTTTACAGTTTCAAAATAACAAAAAAGGAAAAGGGCCCGAAGCAAAAGTTTGGGCACCCTGCATGGCAGTACTTACAGCTTATAAGTGCTTTCTGTAGCCAGCTAAGAGTCTTTCAATTCTTGTTTGGGGGATTTGTGCCCATTCTTCCTTGCAAAAGACTTCTAGTTCTCTGAGGTTCTTGGGCCGTCTTGCATGCACTGCTCATTTAAGGTCTATCCACAGATTCTCGATGATGTTTAGGTTGGGGGACTGCGAGGACCATGGCAAAACCTTCAGTTTGCGCCTCTTGAGGTAGTCCATTGTGGATTTTGAGCTGTTTAGGATCATTATCCTGTTGTAGAAGCCATCTTCTTTTCATCTTCAGTTTTTTTGCAGACATTGTGATGTTTGCTTCCAGAATTGGCTGGTATTTAATTGAATTCATTCTTCCCTCTACCAGTGAAATGTTCCCCGTGCCACTGGCTGCAACACAAGCCCAAAGCATGATCGATCCACCCCCGTGCTTAACAGTTGGAGAGGGGTTCTTTTCATGAAGTTCTGTACCCTTTTTTCTCCAAACACACCTTTGGTCATTGCGGCCAAAAAGTTCTATTTTAACTTCATCAGTCCACAGGACTTGTTTCTAAAATGCATCAGGCTTGTTTAGATGTTCCTTTGAACCTTTTGAATGGAACTTTTTGACCATGGAGGGTGCCCAAACTTTTGCTTTGGGCCCTTTTCCTTTTTTGTTATTTTGAAACTGTAAAAGATGGAAACAAAAAAGTAATCCTGCTTAAAATATTAAAGAAATGTGTCATCTTTAACTTTATGCCTTTTGGAAATCAGTTCATCTTTTACTTGCTTAGCTACTCACAGTAACAGAAATTTTGACTAGGGGTGCCCAAACTTTTGCATACCACTATAAGTCAGGAGATGGATACAAGAAAATTTTCAAGTCACTAAATATCCCTTGGAGTTCAGCTAAGTTAATCATCGAGAAATGGAAAAGAGTTAATCTGTCTAGAGCAGACCGTCCTCAAAAACACAGAAGGTTTACTGGCAGCAAGGGAGAGGAACTAATGTAGTTGCTGACGCGTGTTGGTTCTAGTAACACTAAGAAGTTTAAGCTGGACTTCAGAGCTGTGCACACATGATTCAAACTGTCTTGGAAATCCTGTACTGAGGGGGTAGTGAACTATTAAGAAGCTGTAGTGGGAGCTACTGCTGCACTGAATGATGCCAGCTGAGGGAGTATTGCTCTGCCGAAGTGGTGCAGACTGACTTTGAAATTGTCAGAGGAGTGATCACGAGGTTTGCTGTATCCAAGTACACAGTGTCAAGGGCATCCTGCGCTGATGAAGGATTAGCAATGAGGAGGTGGTGCACTGTCAGAGAGTGCAGAGAGAAATCTGCATTCTTAAAGGGGCAGAAGTGTCGGCAAGGCAATGCTGAGGGAGCACAGCTCATTTTATGCTGGAAATCTTGAGCAACACATGCAAGGTGCTGGAGGAACTCAACAGGTTTTTTAGATTCCTTCTTCTTCAGCTCTTTACCTTTTCCACCGATCCCCCTCCTAGCTTCTCACATCACTCCACCCAGCTTCCCCCTCACCGGTCTCACCTATCACTTGCCAGCTTGTACTCCTTCCCCTCCCCCTTCAGCTTCTTATTCTGGCTTCTTCCCTCTTCCTTTTTAGTCCTGATCAAGGGCCCTGGTCTGAAAAGTCAACTATTTGTTTTCCTCCATAGATTGAAAAGTGGAGGATCAGAGGGCACAGCCTCAGAATAGGACATCCTTTTAGAACAGAGATGAGGAGGAATTTCTTTAGCCAGAGGTTGGTGAATCTGTGGAATTCATTGCCACAGATGGCTGTGGAGGCCAAGTCATTGGGTATATTTAACAAAGAAGTTGATAGATTCTTAGTAAGAGCATCAAAGGTTACGGACAGAAGGCAGGAGAAGGATAATAAATTTGGAGAATGTGTGATGAGACAGTTTCACATTGTTTGAAGGAGAGTTTAGGAGAAGAAACTTTTATGAGACAATCATTGGCAAAAGATCACACATAGTTGACCCTGAAACCTTTTCAACTGTAGTCTTAGACTGCAACAATAGTAAGAGCAATCAAAGGAAATCTGGAAGGCTCCCAGGTAAAGCTGATGGGATTAACACCTAATAAGCAACCCAGAACCTTGTAAACATGGAAAATATAGCTTTTCAGCATCTGAAGCTGTCACATACCCCTCCTCAGTAAGTTGCTTATGGACAACTCATCCATGCCGACAATTTGGGAGGGTGGAATAGGGGTTTGTTTTGCTGCTGTTGTCTTGTTTATTTTCCTGTTGTTGTCTTGTTTTGTCCTGGCCCACATTCTGGTGAATTCATTCTTCCTTGTAATGAGACCACATTCTTCCTGTAGTGTGACAACCAGACCTATCCACCACGTGAGGCCTAACGAGCATGTTGTACAGCTGCAACATGACATTCAACACCTTGGCCCATGAAAGCAAGCACACCAAATGCCGTCAAGGTGGAAGCAGAAGGATACGTTAGTGGCGAGGTGTGAATGAGGACAATATGTATATGTATATTAAAATAAGCTTATAATCCAGCAGATTTTGTGAGATGAAGTTGTATTGTACATGAAGCTATCCTCGTATATGGTTTCCAATCTGCTACTTAGGCTGGGACTCTGTAATAGCAGAATCCCACCTCTCCTGGAAGTTCCGGGAGTTTCCCGCATATTAATAGTGGCTCCCTGACGCCCACAAACTATATACAATATCCCGGAAATCAATTTTTTGAGAGCGAGAGCGAGAGAGTGAGTGTGAGAGAGAGAGCCTGAGAGAGAGAGAGCACATGCAAGAGAGAGCACGAGCACGCCATGGGAGAGTGTTCCAAAAAAGGAAACTATAAAACGTGCTCTAAACTACCCAGGCTACCCTAAAGTGTACCCCTGCCTAATAGGGGTCAAAAATAATGACAGTGTTGCCCGCTGCACTGTTTGCAACAGTGACTTTTCTATTGCCCATGGTGGGTTAAGACTGTAAAAGACATGTTGAGGTGAGTTTAACAGGTGTCATTTGTTCATTAGCATAGCTAACATTATTTAAACTAGCTGGCCAGCTGCTCAGGAGCTACTCTATTGTAGACATCACACCTCTCCCGGAAGTTCCGGGAGTCTCCCGCAAATTGATGGTGCTACCTCCCTGAAATGTGTTTTTTTGCAGGGTGGGATGTCTGTAATAATCACTTCAGTAACGACCAGAACTAGCTTCTTCATTCGCCTTAGATGGTGATGACATTCTTTCTGACTAATTGGTGCTGTCCCTGATTGGGTATCTTAATGTACTGTGTGGAAAAAAAAGTCACTAGGTGTTACAAATCTGTGCAGTCCTGGTCACCTACCTACAGGAAAAAGAGTGATGAGGAAATTTACAAGGATGTATCTGGGACTTGAGGACCTGAGTTATAGGGAAAAGTTGAATAGGTTAAGAATTTATTCCCTGGTGCATAAGAAGATGAGGGGAGATTTGATAGCGGTATACAAAATTATGAAGGGAATAGATAGGGTAAGTGTAAGCAGGCTTTTTCCACTCAGGTTGTGTGAGAATAGAACTAGAGGCAATAGGTTAAGGATGAAAGTTGAAATATTTAAGGGGAACATGAGGAGAAACCTGCTCGCTCAGTGGGTGTCGAGAGGGTGGAACAAGCTGCCAGTGAAAGTGCTGGATACAGGTTTGATTTCAACACTTAAGAGAAGTTTGGATAAATACATGGATGGGAGGGGTAGGGAGGGCTATGGTCCAGGGGCAGATTAGGCAGATTAATAGTTTAGCCAAAGGGCTGTTTCTGTGCTGTCGTGCTCCATGACTATTTTCTAAACATTTGGGTGATATGACAACTCTAGAAGGCAGTGGTGAGACCACATCTAGACTTCTGTATAAAGTTTGATTCCTGTTATATCCGTTTGAGGTGGTTCCGAAAAGGGTCATTAGGTTTTTTCTTAATGAGGAAGGGTGGAACAAGTTGGATCCATACTTATTGAAATTTAGGCATAAAACATATAAGTTTCAAAGGGGAATTGATGTGGTGGATGCTGAGAAGATATTATCCTTTAGTGAGGACTTTAGAACAAGGGAACATATATTTGGAAAAGATATTGTTGATGTAAGACAAAGACAAATCGGAAATTTCGATCTCAGAAACTCATGGACCTGTGGAATTCTGTACACCAGAGAGACTGAGTTACTGAATACAGTATATTTAAAGCTGAGATAGAAATTTTGGTCAGCAAGGAGTCAAAGTTAACAGGAAGGAAGGAAAGAGAGACTGGGGCCAAGGTTAGTTCAGCTCAGTTCTTTAAAAATGCTAGAGCAGAATTGAGAGATGATGTGATTTACATCTGCCCTTTTTGTTAAGTTTGTCTGTTAGCCATGGCTGCTGCTTCCCACTGCCATATGAGCACACACATGGGACGTCCCTCCTCTCCACTTCCTCTCAGAAATTCACAGAGTCCATTCCTTCCAGGACCGTTCCATTCTTGAATATCTCTTGAGTCAGAACAATTCCTCTTTTTGTTGTCATCACAATACATCTCTAAACTAGCTGTAACTGAAGTGAGCTCATTCTAACTGGTACAGACTAACTAACTCGTGCAAATAAGCTCCAATTAGTGCCAACCAGCTCTAATTTCTGCAGTCAAATTGCAAATGGTTCAGACTAGCTCTAACATCTGTAGATTAATTTTTAAAAAGTGCAGATTAACTATCTGGTACAGATTAGTTCTAACTGATTGATGCAAGTTAATTCTACCAGTTAGGTGGTACAGGCTAGCCTCACTCGTGAGCCATCCAGGTGTAGGCTAGCTTTAGCTGGTGTAGAATACCTCTAACTGGCTAGCTGCTCACAAAACAGGACAACCAGCTGGTGTAAAAGCAAACAAGCTGGACAAATAGCTCTGCCTGATTGCTAAAGCCATGTTAATATGAAGGTAGCACCAGTTTACAATTTACACGTGCTACTTACACTGAACCACGAGTTAAGTGTGTGATTCTACTCCTGTCTCTGTTTTTCAAGTTCCCCCTCCCAATATTTCACATTCTAGGAAGATATTTGGCCTGCCATATCTATGTTGACCCTTCAAGATCTGTGATGACCTAGTCCTTACCTCAATGGTACTTTTTAAAAAACTCCAATTAATTCCCATGCTTCCTTTTTCGAAGCTGTGCACTAATTTTTTGCCTGCCACATTGCTTCTATGTGTGCATACAAAACAAGACTGCCCAATCCAAAATGTTAAACTTTATTTCTCATTCCACAAATACTGTGCTGGAGGTAAATTCAGAACAAATCATTTTATATTTCAGAAATCCAGCATCTGTTGTTCATTTTCATTTACTATATGTACATGTCAACTTGTATTTGTGTCACAATTGTTCATTGTATGCTGCATTGTGTGTGTGTGTGTATATACGTGTCTGTGTTATGTGTGTCTACACTCCATGTGTGTGCATGTAATGTGTTCTGCACTCAGAATCAGAATCAGGTTTATTATCACTGGCATATGCAATGAAATTTGTTGTTTTGTGGCTGTAGTGCAGCACAATAAATTTTTAAAAATTACTATAAGTTACAATAAGAATATATTTTAAAAATGTAGTGCAAATAGTGAGTAGTGTCTATGAGTTCATGTTACTGGCCATTGTGCCTCCGGTGTTCAAGGCAGCAATGAAGGTCCTCCATCTCTGGTGGTGTTCAGAGCTTCCTTCATTGTGTCAGTAGCTTCCTCTCAGTTTTCACTACTGTCACTCATGCAAGTCCCGGGTGGAGACTCAGGAATACCGCCACACTCAGATGTAGAAGGATTCTTCATTGCTGTTTCTGTAACAATTTTGTTTTACCACTCAGGGTTTTTAGCCCTGAGCTGAACCCCCGAACCTGGAGGACCGGTGGACCACTCTTAGTCTGACCTCTACCCTTTGACCTGTATGGCATGGGTGACTCTCCCAAGACCCAAAGCATAAAGCCCTGACTCCAGCCAACATAGCTCTCTGGGTCATTGAGGCACACAAGCCTCCAAACCTCGACAAGATTGTGGTCCTCTTGGAGGAAAGGGTTCATGGGTTCATTCAGTAATCTGATAGTGGAGGGGAATGTATGTGTATGTGATATGTGTCTGCATTGTGTGTGCGTGTGTGTGTGTGTCTTTCTATCTACATGTCTGTTTGTGTGCATGCATTTGTAAAGCAACTGGATCTACCATAATGAGCTATTTGCTTTGATATTTCCTACACTTTTAAAGATAATACAATTACTTCACTAACTCACTTAATAAGCACATGCTGCCTAGAGCACCATGCCTACATAATTGCCCAGACTACTTGTTACAAACTAATATTTTCATGCTAGATGAATTTAAGCTGATAATTAGTAAATATAACGTTGTAAAACTCTGTTTATGTGTTTATATGAAACAGTTATTTTAAAATAGAAGCAGGGTTTTATTTTAACTGTTTAGGCCTGGGAACTTTGACTAATGAGGTAAATCTGTTTGCTTTGTTTCACCCCATTGTGTCAGGTTATATTAAATGAAACTAAAAATTAAAGAAAAATGTCACAGGCAAATGTATCAGGCTTCTTTCCAGCAAGGATGGAAATGAGGCTGAGTGCGATATTCATTGGGGTTGTTGATATTTAATGCTTACATTTTAACATTCTGGCGTTTTAAACTGTGGACCTTTTCTCCCTTCTGATGAACAAGTGCTGTGTTATTGAGGCCTTTCCAGAGGAATAAAGGCAGCCTTGTTGTTTGACAGGGGTGGAGGAGTAGGGTCACATTGCCTTAGGCAGGGCTAGTTTGAAAGACAACCCTCAGTCTGAGAGCTCCCATCCTTGCCAGTTCCCCCCTTCTCTCCCCTCCCTGCACTCTCACACTTGCACTGTCTGTCTGCATGCGTCCTGATTTGTGAGAAGGCTACGGGCAGTTGAGTCGGGCTAAAAAGGGACTGCAGAGAAGGTTAGCCATGGCTCGGGTGTTTGCATGAGCTTTTGGGGAATTAATTCAGGACAGGAGCACCCACGGACGTCCTGATACTGCCAGATTAATTCATAAAGGAGCTTCTGAGTGGAGTGAAAGGTACATTTTTTTCACCATCCAAATTATTACTTTGCATAATTGACGGACAAACTGCTTTCCTTCACAGAGTATTGTTAATCATTATGATGCTGAATTGAATTATAACATTAGAGCATCATCTCGAATCATGAGGGAGGCCATTTGATCGATTAAGATTGTGCCAATGCCAATATCAAGAATTAGATATACTAACGATGTCTCCTTGAACCCCATTTTCTTTATTCCATATTCTTTTCTATTTTTGGAGCTCAACTGTTTATCCCGTGTCTGGTGAAACATTCTGTGGCCTCGCTATGTGCTGGGCTGGACGACAATACGTAGGGTGCGTGTTGAGAGTAGGTCTGTTAGTAAGGGGTGTGTGAGGGAATCTAGGTTACATGTGTTTGTGTGGGATGTATCGAGGGATCCCGTGCGGGAGTGTGCTGGTGTGTGTATGGTTGTGTAGCATGTGTGCATGCCCAACTGGAGGAATGAGTGAGGTGAATGAGTGATGTTGTATTTGTGTACTTTGCAGAATTCAAGGGCAGATTGCATTCCTTCAAGCATAGTTGATCACTATTATACTGAACCGAAGTATAATATTATAGCATAATTGCAGCTCAGATCATGGGAGGACATTTGACCGTGAGTGGGCTTACATGAGTGAGTATGGGTCTTATCTGTCATGAATGGTGGTGGATGCTCAAGTATTGAAGTCCATTTGGTGGGGGATGTTAGTTGTGCCTGATACTGTAGTAACGAAAGTATGAGGGTAAACGTTATGTCGATGTGTTGGAATGATGGCATGTGAATGTATCTAGTGGTATTGTCTGTGATGATGTGTGTTGGGTTGAAGGTGTGAGTGTGTATGTTGGTGTGCTGGTGACATTGTACGGTAAGTGTGAGAGTGTGTGAATGCTTGCGTGCTGGATGGTGCTAAATGTGTCAATGTCTGTGCTGGTGCGCTGATGGGTGGCGAGAGTTTGCGTGTTGGAAAGACTAAGGTAAGAGTGTGCTTGGCCACACATTTCCGCTCACTGCTCTGTAGGAATGATGAGACTGCACTGGAGAGGGTGCAGAGGAGATTCATCAGGCTGTTGCCTGAGATGGAGCATTTCAGTAATGAGGGGAGACTGGATAGGCCTTGGAGAAGACCAGACTGAAGGAGACCTGGTTGAGGCATATAAAACCATGTTGACATAGATAACATTGAAAGTGGTAAAGTGTTCCTCACAGCAGAAGTGAGGGTTTGGCTATAAGGTAAGGGATAAGGATCCAAGGAAGAACATTTTCATTCAGAGATGCTTGGACTGCCTGAGTGGATGTTGCAGGCCGGTACTCTCACATCGAAGGCTATGGACCATTTGCTGGTTCATGGGATCAGCGTTGATGGGTGCTTAATGGCTGGCATGGACCTACAGTGCCAAAGGTTCTATGTCAGTGCTGTATGATTCCTCCTGTTGCCCCCATTTATTTAGAGATACAGTGTGGAACAGGCCTTCTGGCCCAACAAACTGTGCCACCTGGCAACCCACCGATTTAACACGAGCCCACTTGACAATTTACAATGACCAATTAAGGAAACCAGAGCATCCGGAGGAAACCCACGCAGTTCATGGAGAGAACGTACAAACTCCTTACAGACGGCTCCGAAATTGAACTCCAAACTCTGGCGCCCTGAACTGTAATAGCATCACGCTTACTGCTACACCACCATGGCGCCCATTTTTGTCAATATACCAGATCTCTCAGTATCTGCCACACAAATGCATCTCTCCTAACCTCATGACTTTTTCCTTTTTCTGCTGTCCCTTCCTTTCTTCCCTCATCATTCCAATCCAGGCTGCTTCAGACTTGGCTAAGTTTGCAATTGGCAACCCATCCTCACCTCAGCCAGGTCACAAAGAGTAATAGAAGCAGAAACAGGCCCTTCAGCCCAACTGTTCCATGCTGGTCACAGCATCCTCACTGCTAGTCCCAGTTACCCAGTCTCAAGACCCACTCCACCAGCTTCAAGAACAGTTACCACCCCTTAACCATCAGGCTCTTGAATAAAAGGGGAGAACTACACTCACTTGCCCCGTTATTGAGATATTTCCCACAACCAATGGTTTCACTTTAAGAACTCTTTATCTTGTTATCTCATGTTCTCGTTATTTATTGCTACTTATTTATGTTTGCATTTGCAGTTTGTTGTCTTCTGCACTCTGGTTGATCTTTCATTAATCCTGTTATAGTTACTATTCTCTTGATTTGCTCAGTATGCACACAAGAAGATAAATCTCAGGGTTGTATGTAGTGATATTAATGTACTTTGATAATAAAATTTACTTTGAACTTTGATAGCTTCATATCTCAGAAGGCAAACAGGAACACCAGAAGACACTGGAGAGTGGATAAGATGCTGCAGGTGACACACAGGTGTCCTTGTAACCAATACGAGAGCAAACCTATCAGGTTGCAGTTTGGCAGTTGTATTTTAAGTACTTTGATGACTATTGAGAATGGGTGCCTACTCTTCATGCTGGACCTTCACCAGTAACCCTTTCCATCCTAACTTGTACTGCATGTTCAACACCTGTAGCTTAAGGGCACAGGGGACCAGTCTCTGTCAGCAGTAAATACGCACGGTTCCCAAACAAATGTAAATGCAAGTTTTACAATGCCATCATGTGATTCATTGCTCGTGCTGTTGCAAAAGCTCGTGCAGGCTCACAAGTGCCAACGTCATGGATGGCTGCCAAATTGACGTGCACTGTTTGTACCAGTTCTTTCCCATTGGTATCCTCATCTATTCATTTGGCCACGATCTTCAGCATTTACCTCTTCACGTACTAGGCCATGTACAATTAGCAAGGCCTGCCCAGAGTACACCCAGAACGTGACACTGGTGTTTACCGAGGGAGTTCAAAGTTCAAAATAAATTTATTATCAAAGTACATATATATTACCATATACTACCCTGAGATTCATTTTCTTGCAACTTGCATGGTCCATGAATAAGTGATCTTCATCCACGTCAATCACCACTTCTTACCAACAGGGTGGCATGGTCGGGTAGCGGTAAGTATAACACTATTACAGCTCCAGTGACCTGATTCAGTTCCATCGCTGTCTGTAAGGAGTTTGCATATTCTCCCCATCATCATGTGGGTTTCCTCCAGGTGCTCTGGTTTCCTCCCACGTTCCAAAGGCGTTAGTATGTTAATTAGTCACATGGGTGTAAATGGGCAATGAGGGCTCATTGGGCATGTTACAGTGCTCTATCTCCAAATAAATAATTTATTTTCTTCTTCTCTCAACCGTCGATTGGGATTAAGGATGCCTTGCCTCCAGTATGGTTTCATGGGTTTTGCACTGATTGATTAGGTCAAAGAGGGAACCACTGATTCTTCCACAAATGGAGTAGGCAAAGACCAACAGGTGGGTACTTGCATACTGCTGACACACAATCTCACAGTCTTAAGCACCATTCCAAATGCTCCACTTTGAGTGGTGATTGGCCACAGGTTCCCAAGTGTGAGTGAAGATGTTGAACTTCATCAAGGAAGTTTTGAGTACTTCCATTAATTTTTTTCCTCTGATCTTCTGGCAGGCTCTTCCCATGATGAGGAATGGAGTAGTATGTCTACTTGGGGAGTCTGATGTTGACTGTGAAAACAATGTAGCCTGCCCAATTGAGCTGACCGAATGATGTAACAAGGACCTCAGTGTTGGTTTATGAGAAGACACTGATGTTAGTGCACTTATCCTTAAAGTGAATTTGAGGGATTTTCCAGAGATGGCATTGATGGTAACTGGGCAGAAGTTTTTTCCTGGAACATGGGCCACGTGCATAGCAGGTCAGGAGTCATTCATGATAATCTTGACAATTGTATTAGAAATCAATAATCTGTGGGGATGCCCTGTGTTCCTGCAATACCCCAGTCAACTGAGCACCACTGTGCTACTGCTTTCCACCATGGTCTCACAAGTCTTTTCGGCTCTACACCATGATTTCGCACTCTATTCAATCTATGATACAGGTAAAGAATGCTGTAGGTAAAGAAAAGAAAACCACTATTACTGTCTCTTGCTTGCTTGAACTTCACCACTTCACCTTGAGAAAATGCCTTCTGTTCTTAAGAAATTTCCACAGTCATCCTGGAATTCCATTGAACATTAAGGACTCCTTATAAATTCATCTGAATTCTCCCATCTGCTATTCCATCTCTAAGCAAACCCACGTTAAAAATTGTGGAAATTGTACCATTTTGCCAGTGTCTTTAACCTTGTCACAATTTCACCAGCTATTTCTTCTTGTCTCTGGTTTTGTGTCTTCCTCGTAGGCGGTCCCTCAGGATTAGAACAACTTACTTCCCCTCTTGAGTATGGGCTCTGGTATGACTATTGAGACCACCAAGGGAACCACAGAGGCCAATGCTAGATATTGCTCCACTAAATTTGTGGCGTTGCTGAAATAAAAATTCTTTTCTAGGTTTTCATCATGACACCCAATCAGTAGTTTAAGGTTATCAGAGAGATCACCAGCGTTCATATATATTCGGTCCTACTTGGGATGGCATATTGCTATTACAGCACCAGTGATACGGGGTCAATTCCACTGCTGTTTGTAAAGAATTTGTATGTTCTCCCTGTGACTGGGTGGGTTTCCTCTGGGTGCTCTGGTTTCCTCCCGCAGTTCACTAACGTATGGCTAGGGTTAGTGAATTGTAGGTATAATGGCACTGGAAGCATGGCAACACTTGTAGGCTGCCCAACACAATCCTCACTGATTTGCTTTGACGCAAATGACACATTTCACTGTCTTTTCTGATATTTCGATGTACATGTGACAATTAAAGTTAATCTTTAATCTTTAATTATTTCCACCACTGGGAAAAATCTCATCTTCTTTTCCTCACATACACAGGTCTCTGTTTTGTGTCCTCTCCCAAAGAGATAATTTCCCCTCTGGAATGTTTCCTTTTGTTCTATGAGAAGTGCAAATGGTTGTGGGTACTTCTGTCACTTGAGCTTAATGATGTACTGCCATACTTAGGTAGTTCCATGCTCTATTTTCTTCACACCTAAACTTTGCTGGCCTCTCAGTTAGCAAAACCCCAAAATCAGCACCAAGTTTCTTTTGTGTTGCTGCTTGCAGAGGCAAATAGCAGAAATAGAAACATTTTCAATAGAATCTCATTACAGGTCCCTTCCCTTTCACTTATTTATTCCAGCAGAGGGACTAGGAAAGAACCTGTGCCATCCAAAATGGAGGGCAGCTCAAATATCTCTATGTGGAGAATCTTATTTCAGTTTAGTCAGAATATCCATGACAACCACCTTGTATACACTTTGGATATGATGAGATTATTGGCAGCGAATTTGCTGTCATTGCTCATCATTGTTACTGAATTAGATCATGTCTGGCAGCGCACGCCTTTTGTTATTTGTCATGCTGCCCCTGCTTCATATTTTATGTCTATCTGTGGGTTGCGATGCTGCTCAATTATATCAATCAAGTGCACTTATGTTAAAGGCTGATCCTAAATTTGTCATAGTGCCAGAGTTCAAGACCTGCTCTAAACAGCTTGTGGACACACATCCGTTCATGTGAATGGTTATTGTGTCTTGTGCTGGTGTTGCTTCCTCTTTGTAGTATTGTTTGTGCCATAATCTCCAGATCAGAGACTGGTGAATAATTGTGTCTGAATGTTTTTTTTTAAATTCTATTTACAGACATTAGTATAGAGATACTGTATTTCCAAGAGTTTTTTTTTTACATGCCATAGGTGTAGGACTGTTAAAGAAATCTCCCTTCCATAAATTTAAAGTCCTCTGTTAATTGAGTCCTCAGTCTGTGCATGATAGTTCTAACCTCACAGTTCTGGGTTCACCTTTTCCAAAGCCTCTTTTATATCCTTTATATAGTGAAGAAACAAGAACGAAACACTTTCTGAAAATGGTTTAACTAAGACCTAAGACTCAGGTTTAATATCACTCACATAGTCAGGAAGTTTATTGTTTTACAGCAGCAGTAGAATGCATAAAAAATAATACAAATTGCAAAAGAAAACTTATTAATAAATACATGTATAATGCAAAAAGAGAGCAAAATTGTGAAGTGATGTTCGTGGACTGTTCAGAAATCTGATGGTAAAGGCAGTCTTTGATCAAGAAAATGATTTCTTGATAGCAAGCCTCCCCCCCCTTTTCATTTCTACTTCAGAAATAATCCAATGGCCTTCTTAACCCTGCTTCACTATCTTTATGGAGTTGCATATTTGTACTTTCTGTCTTTTAGATTATTATAATACTTGTCAACCAACACATGATCTTATTTTTTTTGAAATGCAAGTTAGTTGATTATCCCGTTTGGTCATTTATTGGGGGTGGAGGGAGGCTAACTAGAATGGTTGATCAGATTAACTGCTTGGGGGAAGTAACTTTTAAAATGGTGTGAAGCTTTTGTTTTAATCGCCCTATAGTGCTTTGAAGAAGGGAGCTTTTGGAAACCCAAAACTCAATAACTTGGCCTCCACAGCCATCTGTGGCAATGAATTCTATGAATTCACTCCCCTCTGGCTAAAGAAATTCCTTTTCATCTCTGCTCTAAAGGGACGTCCTTCTATTCTGAGACTGTGCCCTCTGGTCCTAAACTCCCCCACTAGAGGAAACATCCATTCTCTGTTGATCCCACTAGCTAATCTTGAATTGCTTCTATGCAAATGTGAAGTGACTTTTGCCCATACACCAAAAAATGATTGTTTCACTAATATATTCCTTTCAGATTTGCAGATTGTCCCTAATTCTTAGTGCTTCATACTGTGTGTGCCTAGATAGGAAAGAATGTATGATGTTTCCCGAATGAAAATGACTTAGAGTAATTCCTGGGAGATTTGTAATGATGTAATTAAATTGTAAATTGATCCTGGGGTTAAAATTAGTAAAGACTTCAATTGATAATAAGTTTTCTGAGTCATTTTCTGTTAGTTATATCACAGGAAGATAACAATCTCCATTTTGTCCCCAAGGCAGTGGATCACATTCTCCTCCATCTTCACAGAGTCTGACAAAACATCGATATACAGTAAACTGTTATGGGCAGTTACAGAAAGTGAGCAGAAATGTTAATGGAATACAGGTCTTTACACCTTGGTCACTGAGGTACAAAAGGGTCGGCTTGAAGATGGCGTGAAGCTTTTGTTTTAATAGCCCTATCGCACTTTTCAGAAGGGAACTTTTGAAAAAGGCAGTTTGCAGGATGCTGGCCGGTGGTGTAGTGGCATCTACACTGGACTTTGAGGCGAGTGGTCCTGGGTTCAAATCCGGGCAACTGCTTGCATGCTTTCCTTCAGCGCTGGGTTGAATATTGAGCTAGCAACTTGGCCTTGTAAAAAACAAACAAATGCTAAGGAAATGGCAAAGGATGCTGCCTGATGTGCCATAAGGCATGGAGTTGAACAACAAGTTTTCAGGATGCAGGTGAGGTGTAGAACAAGCTGACTATTCATACATTATTATGCAGTGAGTCAAATTTGGCATGATAGAACAAAAAACAAAGCTTGATGTTGTTCTGATTAAATTATTGCATGACACGATTCACAAAATCCCCTGATGACAAAATCTACTGATGTCCAGATTTACCATATATCCCTTAACAGATTAACTTTTCATTATTTAATTGGTGTTTATGGAGAAGCTCACTGTGCACAAAATAGTCACATTTCCTTACAGTGAGGCAGCCTCAAAAGCAATTCATTGAATGTGAAGCACCTTTAGTTTGAAAACTGCTGTATAAATGCAAACCTTTATAAGACCATAAGACATAGGAGCATAATTAGGCCATTCCATCAAGGCTGATATATTATCCCTTTCAACCCCATTCTTCTGCCTTTTCCCCGTAACGATTGACACCCTGACTAATCAAGAACCCATCAACGTCCGCTTTAAATATACTCAACAACTTGACCTTCACAGCTGTCCATGACAATGAATTCCACAGATTCATCCTCTGGCTGAAGAAATTCCTTCTCATCTCTGTTCTAAAGGGATGTCCTTCTATTCTGAATCTGTGCCCTCTGGTCTTAGACTCCACCACTAGAGGAAATATTTATTCTCCATTGAGTCCATTTGTTAGTCTTGAATTGTTTCTCTGCACAGGTGAAGTGACTTTTTTGCCCGTATAGAAAAACAAATGACTGTGTTTCACTAATGTATTCCTTTCAAATTTGCAGATTGTCCCTAATTCTTAGTGTAAAACTTGCTGCTTCATATTTTGTGTGCATAGATAAAAATGAATAGAGGGTGTTTCCCAAATGAAAATGACTCAGAGTGTGAGAGATTTGTAATGATTCAACTAAATTGTAATTTGATCTTGGGGTTAAACACGGTAAAGATTCAATTGGTATCTAAGTTTTATGAGTCATTTTCTGTCAGTTATGTCACAGGAAGACAATAGTTTCCATTTTGTCCCAAAGGTAGTGGATCACATTCAAAAATTCAAAGTACATTTATTATCAAAGTAGGTATGCAGTGTACAACCCTGAGATTCATCTTCCCACAGACAGCCACGAAACAAAGGAACACCATGGAACCGTGCAAACATAAGCATCAACCCCCCCCCCCCCCCCACCACCTTCACATAGTGCAACAAAACGTCAATATACAGTAAACTGTTATGGGCAGTTACAGAAAGTGAGCAGAAATGTTAACGGAATACAGGTCTTTACACCTTGGTCACTGAGGTACAAAAAGGTTGTACGAAGCCCTCCATTGCAGCACACCTGGAACATTGAATAGTCTGAGATCACAGTTCAGAAATGATGTATTAGTCTTGGAAGTTTAATCGAACTGGTGCCAAATGTCCAAGATTTAAATTATGAGGTGAGATTATATAAACTAGAGTTTGTATTCTCTGGAATTAGAAATTTAGGAGGTGACTTCACTGAAGTTTTCAAGATATAAAGGGAAACTGAATTGGTTAATAAAGCAAAGCTGGTCTGGAATGTATAATCTTAAATTAAGTCTCCTTTTCAGGAGTTGTTAGCTAATGCTTCTACATACAGTGATGGAAATTTGGAGTTCTCGAATCTCAGGGTTGTACACTGCATACCTACTTTGATAATAAATGCACTTTGAATTTTTGAATGTGATCCACTGCCTTTGGGACAAAATAGAAACTATTGTCTTCCTGTGACATAACTGACAGAAAATGACTCATAAGACTTAGATATCAATTGAATCTTTACTGTGTTTAACCCCAAGGCCAAATTACAACTTAGTTGAATCAAATATAGTTCTGGATGTGAGGGAAATTTGGGGTCAAGGAACTGGCACAGATCTGCCATAATCTAATTAACTATTTCTTAATCTGTTTTCCAATATTTTAATCTTTTCCGTGTTGTCCTGGGCTCCTTCGACACTGTCCATACCATTCAACACTGAAGAGAATTAACCCAGTAAGAACTCTAGAATGCGATTCATTTATTACTGGGCAACAAGATAGTAATGAGTGAACCATAAAATAGAATTAGATTTTGACCAAGAGCAATGTGCTATAGATGTTGGCAAAGCAACGGAAGCTCACTAACTGGGCAAACACTGCAAGAATGGTGATTTGGACTCTTCTATCCAGAGTGGCACTGTGGTACAGCTGGCAGAGTTTCCTTCTATATTCCAAAGACTCGCGGGTTGATAGGTTAGTTGGCTGCGGTGAACTTCCCCTTATGTCTTGAATGCTAGAATCTGGCTGGGAGCTGAGGTGAATAAGATTAATGTAAAGTGGGGGTCTGATGCTGGGTGTGGATTCGATGGGTCAAAGAGACTGTTTCTGTGCTGTATGCCTCAATGACTGAGGACCCAATGGAACCATCAAAGTTCCAAGTTCAGAGTAAATTTACTATCAAAGCACATATGGTTTATGTTACCATAAATTACCCTGAGATTCATTTTCTTGCAGGCATTCACAGTAGAACAAAGAAATACGATAGAATCAATAGAAAACCACATACAAAGACAAACAACCAATGTGCAAAAGAAGATGAACTGTGCAAATACAAAAAAATACTACGACTGATAATAAATAAGTAATATAGAGAACACGAGTTTTAGAGTCCTTGAAAGTGAGCCCATAGGTTTTAGCAATCAGATCAGTGTTGATGTGAGTGAAGTTGTCCACACTGGTTGAGGAGTCTCACGGTTGAAACATAACAACTGTTCCTGAATCTGGTGATGATAATAACAAGAGAGCATGGCATGGGTGGTGCAAGTCCTTGATGATGGATGCTGCTTTCTTGGGCAGTGATACTTGTAGATGTGCTCAACGGCAGGGAGGGTTTTACCAGTGGTGGGCTGGGCTGTGTCCAATACTTTTTGTAGAATTTTCCATTCTTGGGCATTGGTGTTTCCGTTCCAGGTTATGACCAGTCAGGATACTCTCCACAGTGCATCTCTAGAAGTTTGTCAAGTTTTTAGATGGCAATACATGCCAAATCTGCACAAACTTCTAAGTGCAGGACTTTGGGAGAAAATTGGAGGTAGTTGAATATCTGGGAATACTTCCAGTCCAGCTGTCATGTTAACAGTTGGCTCTTTCCTAGAAGTGGAATTCTCTGTTGTGCTTGGTTTCCATAGAGTCATTATATTTGAATGGCTACCTTCCAGGGTGAGGCTGTCTTACTCTAACTGTTTACATAACTGCTGTGTGGATTTTCTGAAAAGAAAATATAATAAAAAAACAAAATCTTTTGAGTTTTGGAGTCATAATCAGAGTATTTTCCAAAATGGTGAAAATTAACCTAACAAGTGCCACTTATGAAATAGAGCAGCAAATTTCTCCCACTAGCTGCATCTCGAAGTGTTTATCAATTACTGCTGCAAAGTCTGGCTCTATTTTGTATTGTTAACAGCAGCGGTGTATAATAGTCAATACTCCTCTGCTCATGTATAGGGAAATCAAACTTGCTTAAACACACTTTTTTGCATTTATCTGATCGCTGGTGAATCCCCACCATTGCTGCTCAGAGCATTCTGAGAACTGCCTCTCAAGTACTGTCAATCTTACTCAAGGCACCCTGAAGATTTCCCCTCCAGCGCTACTCAGCACACTTTTGGAGTTCTGCTATTGCTGCTTGCTGAAACTTTAAAATTCCCCACCGATGGTGTTATCCACACCCTTGATCTCTTTAGGTAGATTGATACTTTATTGATCCAAAAGAAATTATAGTGTCACAGTAGCATTACAAGTGCGCAGATTTACAAATATTAGAAGAGAAGTAAGAAAGAATTAAAAAATAACTTGCCTTAAACAGTCTAACAGGAGGGGGTCATCACTTCCCCGGCTATAGGTTGACTAATTATAGAGCCTAATGGCCGAGGGTAAGAATGACCTCATATAGTGCTCTTGTAGCAGTGCAGTGGCCTTAGTCTATGACTAAAAGTGTTCCTCTGTTCAGCCAAGGTGGCATGCATAGGGTGAGAAACATTGTCCAGGATTGCCAGGATTTTCTGTAGGGTCCTCTGTTCTACCACAGCCTCCAATGTGTCCAGTTTGACTCCTATAACAGAGCCAGCCTTTCTAATCAGTTTATTGAGCCTGTTGGCATCACCCGTGTTGATGTCATTGCCCTAGCACACCACCGCACGGAAGATTGTACTGGTGACAACAGACTGGTAGAACATGTGAAGGAGAGGCCTGCAGACTCCAAAGGACCTCAGTCTCCTCAGGAAGTAGAGGCGACTCTGGTCCTTCTTGTACACAGCCTGTGTGTTGGTGCTCCACTCATCCAGGTGCACATCCAGGTACTTGTAGGTCCTCACTACATCCACGTCCTCACTATTAATAGTAACAGGGAGCAGTGCAGGATTAGTCTTCCTAAAGTCCATCACCATCTCCTTTGTCTTACTGATGTTGAGCTTCAGATGATTCAGCTTGTACCATTTGACAAAGTCCTCCACCAGGACCCTGTATTCATCCTCCTGTCCTCCCTTTATTCACCCAACTATTGCTGAGTCATCAGAGAATTTCTGCAGATGATATGACCCAGTGTTGGATCTGAAGTCCGAGGTATAAAAGGTAAACTGGAAGGGAGCTAACAGAGTTCCCTGTGGGGCCCCAGTGCTGCTTATAGCCACGTCTGACACACAGCTCTGAAGCCGCACAAACTGTGGTCTGCCAGTCAGGTTGTCCATTATCCAGGATACAATGGAAGTACCAACCTACATTGAACAGAGCTTCTCCCCCAGCAATGAGGGCTGTAGGGTTTTGAAGACACTTGAGAAATCAAAAAAACATGATATCACAGTGCTGCCCTGCTTATCCAAATGGGACTAGGCTCTGTTCAGCAGGTAGATGACAGCATCATTGTCTCTAATGTACTCCTGGTAGACAAACTGTAGAGGATTGAGTGCTGATTTGACCAGGAGTCAGAGGTGAGGCATACCAGCCTCTCTAGGGTCTTCATGATGTGTGAGATCAGGGCCACTGGACAGTAGTTATTCAAGACTTTCAGGTAGCTCTTCTTGGGTACTGGGACCACACATGACGTTTTCCACACAGTCGGGTCCCTTTCCAGGCTGAGACTCAGATTGGAAATGCACTGGAGAAACACGCACAGCTACTCAGCACACCCCTTCAGGACCTTGGGGTTCACACCATCGGGTCCCAATGCTTTGCCGTGTCTGAGTTTCCCAGAGCCCTTCTCAGCTGCTCAGTAGTGAAGGTGAGTCCATGATGACTGGGGAGTTGGTGGGAGGTGAAGTTAGGACAATAACAGTTAGTAGGTGGAGGTGTGGATGGTAGGTGCAGGGCAAGGAGGGGATTAGACACTGGTAACCTGTGTTGTTCATCCACACATTAAACTGCAGGGGGGAGGAGGGGGAGGCATTGGGCGCCTTGGCACCTGGACTTTAATCTCCCCATCAACGTTCTCCTTGGACTACGCACTAACTCTGTTGTGCACTCCCAGGTTTCAGTTATGGGATAGGTTTTTGGAACATACACCATGCTTCCTGCTCAGAAACGTCCTGACCAATGAAAATGAATTCCCCCAATTTACACTATTAATTTCATTTTAATATTTTATCTTCAATCAAATCACCCCTGATGCTTTGGGTCTCTTGTTTACGTAATTGTTCCATGTTCAAAGTAAAATGTATTATCAGAGTATGTATATGTTACCATATACTATCTTGACATTCATTTCCTTGAAGGCATTTACAGGAAAATAAAGGAATACAATTGAATTTACATAAAACTATACACAAAGAGCCAATGTGCAAAGGAAGACAAATTACACAAGTAAAAAATAATACTGACACCTTGAGTTCTAAAGAGTCCTTGAAAGTGAGCCTGTCAGACATAGAATCAGTTCAGAGTTGAGGCGAGTGATTGTTACTTGTGTTTAACTTTAAGCCGGGCAGCAAACCAGGTTAGCTGGGCTCCCTCCAAGGCCAAGATATCCATTCTAAAGTGAAGGAGATCTTTCATTTCAGTTTTATCCAGTGCAGACAGCTTCCTTCCTTTTTATTCTAGAACTATTCTGATTTTGAATAGCTGATGAGATTGGGCAGAAAGTTCAGAACAAGGGAACATCACTTTAAAATTGTTGTTTTCCGTGGTCAAAATAAGAAACACTTTTTCACACAGGAATTGCACACACACTGGAATTCAGAAGAACGAGGGGTGACCCAAATGAAACCTAGCGAATGGTGAAAAGCCTCACTGGAGTGGATGTGGAGAGTATGTTTCCTATGGTGGGGGAGTCTAACACCAGAGGACACTGCCTCAACATAGAGGAACGTGTATATGTAACGGAGATGAAGAGGAATTTCTTTAGCCCGAGAGAGGTGAATCTGTGGAATTCTTTGCCACAGGCGGCTGTGGAGGCCAAGTCTTTATGTATATTTAAGGCAGAGGTTGATAGATTCTTGATTGGTCAGGGCATGAAGGGATACAGGGAGAAGGCAGGAGATTGGGGCTGACAGGAAAAATTGAACAGTCATGATGAAATGGTGGAGCAGATTTGATGGGCCAAATGGCCTAATTCTGCTCCTATATTTTATAGTGTTATGGTCTAAAATGTAAAAGTAATCTGAAACTCCTACCCTCTGAGGAGCTGAAGTTCTAACATCCAGGAACAATAGATCCTGGTGAGTGAACTTCAAAGGATTATAGCAAAATGTCATTGAGATAATATTCTATCTGCATTCAGCTTAATGGCAGAAAACTTTCGGGGGTGAATGGCTATCTATTGTCCCTCTAGCATTAAGTTGGAAGTTACTGGTACTTACTCAAGTATTTTAAAAATGACAATTAAAAAGCTGCAGATTTTGTAAATCTGAAATCGAAACAAGAAATGCAGGAAGCACTCAATGGGTCAGGCAGCATCTGTGGAAAGAGCAACATTTACTGTTTTAGGTTTGGTCCTTCTCTTTCCACAGATGCTACCTGACTTGCTGAGAGTTTTCAGCATTTTCTTTTTTTATTTTCTATTAATAAAATGACAATACATTAAAGAAACAGTTGTTTACATTGGATAATAAATCAAAAGAGATACAAGAGCTGTTGAATAATTTTATGTGCATATTGACAAAAGTATTCAAAAGGTGGTTTTGCACAGCCATAGTCCAATTAGAGAACCAGATCACCTCCTTGGATGTTCTGCCCTGGAGATGAACTTCAGGATTGGATTACCATCTGCCCATCATTCTTTGACAAGTGTCCAACATGATCTCTTATGAAGTCAAATTAATTCTCAATTGATTTAACAAATGAATAAGTCCACGGCCATGGTGCGATAATATGGAATTGACTAACACCACTTCACAGAAGGTATCAAGAAATGTTGGTTTGAAAGTTGCACAAAGAAAGTCACAATTATCTTTGATTTTGCAAAATGACTTTGACCAACAAATACAGTTATTTTGAGGTTGCAAATATGGATTCAAATGTAAAACAAACAAGGTTGACGATGTGTTCTACATTTCCTTCATCCCTTTGGTACACTCAACATTTTGTGCCAAATAGTGCAAACTAGTAAGGTTTCAATTTGGTACTCATATCTCAATAAGATTGACTTCAGGATCTCTCAGTGAGGAAGAATTGCATACAAATTTGTACAAAAATGCTGTAATAAGTTCTATGGCTTTTTGATGAATGGCACCAAGCTCTTTTATGGTGAGGATCTTCTTCTCTGAAAGTGTTGAATTCATATTACTTGAATTTACATTTAATTAAAATGCAATTGCAATTGTTCAAAGAAACTTAAGAAGGATTGCTAATGTCATGCAAAAATATTGTACAATTATTTTTGTGAGTATACAATTAAATCCCCTTTCTCTAAGGGGGTTTAATATTCACCAGTATGGACTTTATTAAAATGAAGACAGGTATTTGATGTTTAAACTATGACAAGTTACAACATAGATTCCTATTGGTAATGTCGTAATATGGGGACCTTGTCATTCAAAATTTGACAACATTTGGAAGTAGGAAAAGGACCCATCTGTGGAGAGAGAGGCTTGGAGACATTTGGTGATAAAAAGAGCCGGATAGTGGTAGAGCTGTTAAAACTGAAGACACACAAGAACTGGAGGAGAGCAGGGAACTCATAGAGCTTGAGGGCTGGAAGAAGCGGACAGGACTTGGGGTTTTGGATGAGCCTGTACAAGCTGGGAAGTTAACCAGGAGAGGGATAAATAAAGCATTAGTGCCACCTTCCTGCTCCATCAACAGCTCCAAGGAGCAACAATAGTGAGTTTACGAACTTGGAGAATAAAATAATTGTTGAGATGAAGGACGAGGAAGGCTTGAGGAGTGGATGATAAAGTACACGCTTATTTTGGACTAGCCATTGGAGAGAAATTTGACTTGAAATGGGCTAGAAGGAGTTAAGGGAATGCTTTACCAGCAGGCAAGTTTCTTTCCAACTCTTTCTCCACCCACAGTGTCCTGTTCCTGTCTCCTTCCGCTGAAAATTATTTTTAAAACTGCAGAAGGTGGAGAGAAGGAGGGAATAGAGACAGAGAATGCTTCACTCCTGAGCTCTAGCAGAATTTTCATTTGAAACGGTCTTATGATGTTAACATAAGAAACAAACTACTACAGTGGAGACCCAGTTCTGGAAATGAGAAATGTCAGTATTAGTCTGAAATGTTACATGAACAAACTGCGCAGTGAAATTCTAGCTCAGTTCCAGACTTCATGATCCACTCTTTGGTTACCCTGACTCTTATATTTGGACAGCAGCTTCTACACATCTGTGAATTCAACTTTTGTATCCCCTTCTATCTTTATGTGGCTCTGAAGGGGTGGCTGAGGTATGCAATTCTCACCGGCATTTAGTTACCTTGGCATCACTGAGGGGAAAAGAATCTTTCAGGTCATCAGAGATTGCCAGGTACCTGCCTGGCCTCTGCTAAGCCCAGTGGAAGCATGAGATGGAGTATAGAAAACTGACTCGAGCAACCTGCTCTCTGAAGCTAACCACCGCCTTACTGCCTAATACAAATGTGCAAGTTATTACCAGGGTAAGTGACAAACAATGTGTTAGAAATGCTTTGAAGGATTATTTAGAAAGGAATTTCTTGTTGTATATTGTTGAGAATTAGATGGGGAGTGAAGGGGAGTGAAGGGGAATGAGTTAGCAGCCATAGAAAAGAGAATGGAGAGGGATTAGAGAGATGGATACTTTATTGATCCCAAAGGAAATTACAGTGTCATAGTAGCATTACAAGTGCGCAGATAAACAAATGTTAGAAGAGAAGTAAGAAAGAATAAAAAATAAGTTACCACAAAAAGTCTAACAGTAGGGGGTCATCACATCCCCGGCTATAGGTTGACTCATTATAGAGCCTAATGGCTGAGGGTAAGATGACCTCATATAGCGCTCCTTGGAGCAGCATACGAAGGGTGATTGATAAGTTCGTGGCCTAAAGTAGAAGGAGTCAATTTTAGAAAACCTAACAATATATTTTTCCTATATTTACACACTTAGTCCACTGGTCTTGGAGCATACGGATCCCTTCTTTGTAGAAGTCGGCGTCTTGGACCTCCAGAAAGTGGTCCACAGCAGGGCTGATTGATAAGTTCGTGGCCTAAAGTAGAAGGAGATGAGTTATTAACTTCAAACTTTCTGCATTTTCATTCTGCATTTTCACTTAAAGAGTTGAACTGCACGTGCATGTAACAAGAGCTGTATAACTCATCTCCTTCTACCTTAGGCCACGAACTTATCAATCACCCCTGCTGTGGACCACTTCTACAAAGAAGGGATCCGTATGCTCCATGACCGCTGGACTGAGTGTGTACATGTAGGAGGGGACTATGTTGAAAAATAAATGTGCTAGGTTTTCTAAAATTGACCCCGTCTACCTTAGGCCACGAACTTATCAATCACCCCTCGTAGTTATCTTAGCCTATTACTAAAAGTGCTCCTCCGTTCAGCCAAGGGGGCATGCAGAGAGATGTTAATTAAACATCTATATCAAGGAGCCAGCACTGGAGTGATGGGCCGTTAAGTTCTTGTGTCTATTGTTCTCTGGCTTGGGATAGTTGGTATTCATGAGAAAATTTTAAATGTGCAGGGCAGAAGAGCAGTGTGATGGGACATTGGGAAAGTTACCCAGTAGCATTCTGTAAAGTCCTTACTCTTAATAATTTCTCCTTTGGCTCCTCCCACTTCCTCCAAACTAAAGGTGTAGCCATGGGCACCCGTATGGGTCCTAGCTATGCCTGCCTTTTTGTTGGCTTTGTGGAACAATCCATGTTCCAAGCCTATTCTGGTATCTGTCCCCCACTTTTCCTTCGCTACATCGATAACTGCATTGGCGCTGCTTCCTGCACGCATGCTGAGCTCGTTGACTTCATTAATTTTGCCTCCAACTTTCATCCTGCCCTTAAGTTTACCTGGTCCATTTCTGACACCTCCCTCCCCTTTCTAGATCTTTCTGTCTCTATCTCTGGAGACAGCTGATGTCTACAAGCCTACTGACTCTCACAGCTATCTGGACTATTCCTCTTCTCACCCTGTCTCTTGCAAAAATGCCATCCCCTTCTCGCAATTCCTCCGTCTCCGCCGCATCTGCTCTCAGGATGAGGCTTTTCATTCCAGGACGAAGGAGATGTCCTCCTTTTTTAAAGAAAGGGGCTTCCCTTCCTCTACCATCAACTCTGCTCTCAAACGCATCTCCCCCATTTCACGCACATCTGCTCTCACTCCATCCTCCCTACCACCCCACCAGCCTCCGGGTCCAACTTATAATTCTCCGTAACTTCCGCCACCTCCAACGGGATCCCACCACCAAGCACATCTTTCCCTACCCCCCCCCCGCTTTCCACAGGGATCGCTTCCCACGCACTCCCTTGTCCATTTGTCCCCCCCATCCCTCCTCACCAATCTCCCTCCTGGCACTTATCCTTGTAAGCGGAACAAATGCTATACATGCCCTTACACTTCCTCCCTCACCACCATTCAGGGCCCCAGACAGTCCTTCCAAGTGAGGCGACACTTCACCTGTGAGTCGGCTGGGGTGAAATACTGCGTCCGGTGCTCCCGATGCGGCCTTCTATATATTGACGAGACCCAACGCAGACTGGGAGATAGTTTTGCTGAACACCTATGCTCTGTCCGCCAAAAAAAGCAGGATCTCCCAGTGGCCACACATTTTAATTCCACGTCCCATTCCCATTCTGATATGTCTATCCACGGCCTCCTCTACTGTAAAGATGAAGCCACACACAGGTTGGAGGAACAACACCTTATATTCCGTCTGAGTAGCCTCCAACCTGATGGCATGAATATTGACTTCTCAAACTTCCGCTAATGCCCCACCTCCCCCTTGTAGCCCGTCCATTATTTATTTATTTATATTCACACATTCTTTTTTCTCTCTCTCCTTTTTCTCCCTCTGTCCCTCTCACTATACCCCTTGCCCATCCTCTAGGTTTCCCCCCTCCCCCTTTTCTTTCTCCCTGGGCCTCCTGTCCCACGATCCTCTCATATCCCTTTTGCCAATCACCTGTCCAGCTCTTGGCTCCATCTCTCCCTCTCCTGTCTTCTCCTATCATTTTGGATCTCCCCCTCCCACTTTTAAATCTCTTACTAGCTCTTCCTTCAGTTAGTCCTGACGAAGGGTCTCGGCCCAAAATGTCGACTGTACCTCTTCCTATAGATGCTACCTGGCCTGCTGCGTTCACCAGTAACTTTGATGTGTGTTGCTTTTTCTGTAAAGGTGTTTAGTTGACACATGACGACCTCCTGAAGAGCCATCCAAATGTGACAATTTCAATGTTCTGCTGGTCTGCTTCCCTCCTCTCACTATTCATAAGTTTTTGTTCATTTGTACATTTGCTGGCCACATTGTGACTTTTCTGTGGTCAAAGGTTTGCACTGGGGTGTTTAACTATGTCAGAGCACCATTTGTCATTATTTACAACACTGCTCAAATTGTTGTTGTTGTTACCTTAGAAATAGATTGTAATTGATTCACAAGGCTGCAGTAATTCGCAGAGGAGGCCTCAATGTAAAAGAGTTTCAGACAATTATTTCAAGACTTTTCATTTTGTGGATATTGCAAACATCAGCTGAAGCACATCTTTGAGTTATTTGTCTGTAAGGAGCAAGAAGGCAGATTTATGAAACATCTTTCATGAGCTAACATCACTCACAAGTACTTTACAGGCAAAAAAACTTCAACAATGAAGGGGGATCTGAATGAAACCTATAAAATATTGAAAGGCCTTGATTCAGTGGACGTGGAGAGTATGCCTCCAATTGTGGGGGATTCTAAAAGCAGAGGACACAGCCTCAGAGTGAAAGGAAGTCCCTTTAGAAAACAAATCTGATATTTGAAGACAAATATCAGAGTTGTATTATACATGCATACTTTGACAATAATATTAACCTTTGAACCTTTGAACAGAGATGAAGAGGAAGTTCTTTAGTCAGAAGGTGGTGAATAATTGCCACAGATGGCTGTGGAGGTTGTCATTGCTTATTTGGGCACTTAGCTCCCAGTGGAGCATAGGCCATTGATGACCTCCCGTCACCATCCTCCAAAGTTGATGGTCTGGTTGGAGTTCATCAATGTTTCTGTCATCCATTGTATCCACTGTACGGGGGATTGGCCTATACAGCTTCACCAAAGCCCTCTTGGCTGGCCTTACCAGTTTCTACCTCTCTCGATGGGGACCTATAGGGTTAGAATTTAGAATTAGAATTTATTTAAACCTTATCCCACAATGCAAGGGAGTAAAAATCTTTGCGTTATGACTCTGTCGCAATGTACAGACATGTGAATTTAATAGTCTAATGGCTTGTAGAAAGGAGCTGTCCCATAGCCTGTTGGTCTTGGCTTTAATGCTGTGGTAACGTTTGCCAGACTGAAGCAGCTGAAACAGTTTATGGTTGGGGTGACTGGTGTCCCCAATGATCTTCCAGGCCTTCTTTCTGCACCTACTGCTATAAATGTCCTCAATGGAGGGAAGTTTACATCCACAGGTGCGCTGGGCTCTCCGTACCACTCTCTGCAGTGCCCAGCGATCAAGGTTGGTGCAGTTCCTGTACCAGGTGGTGATACAGTCAGTCAGGATGCTCTCAATGGTGTCTCTGCAGAAGGTCTTGAGGATTTGGGGCCCCATGCAGAATTTTTTCAGTGGCCTGAGGTGGAAGAGAAGCTGTTGTGCTTTTTATGCCACAAAGCCGGTGTGTACAGTCCAGGTGAGATCATCAGTGATATGTATACCGAGGAACTTGAAACTGCTCATCCTCTCAGTTGCAGACCCATTGATGTTGATCGGGCCGAGCCTGTCTCCATTCCTCCTGTAATCCACAATCAGCTCTTTTGCTTTTTGGACATTGAGGGAGAGGCTGTTATCCTGGCTCCACTGTGTCAGGGTGTCAACCTCTCCTCTGAGGGCGGTCTCATTACCGCTAGAAGTAAGGTCGATCAAAGTTGTGTCATCTGTGAATTTGATCAGCAGATTGGAGCAGTATGTGGCAGTAGAGTCGTGGGTGTAAAGGGAGCAGAGAAGGGGACTCAGGACACAACCCTGGGGGGTACTTGTGTTGAGGGTCAGAGGGGCAGAGGTGAGAGAGCCCATTCTTACCACCTGTCGGCGATCCAGTAGGAAGTCCAGGATCCAGCTGCACAAGGCGGGGTGCAGGCCAAGGTCTCTGAGCTTCCTGTCAGGTTGGAAGGAACTATGGTGTTGAATGCTGAACTGTAGTCCAGGAACAGCATTCTAACGTATGCATCCCTCTTCTCCAGGTGAGTGAGGATGGTGTGTAGTTCTGTGGCTATGGCAAAATCAGTAGACTGGTTCCGTCGGTAGCCGAACTGTAGGGGGTCCAGTGTGGGTGGTAGCCTGCTGCAGATGTAGTCTTTAACCAGCCTCTCAAAGCATTTGCTTACTATTGAGGTGAGTGTGACAGGGCGCCAGTCGTTCAGACATGTTACCTGGGTTTTTTTAGGTGCAGGGACAATGATGGACGATTTGAAGCAGGAGGGTACTACACACTGGGAGAGGGAGAGATTAAAAATATCCGTAAACACACCAGCCAGCTGTTCCACACACACTTTGAGGACCTGCTCTGGGATGCTGTCCGGCCCCGCTGCTTTGGAATGTTCTACGGACCTTCAGCCTCGGAGATGACTAAGGGGCAGGTGGCGTTGGCGGCTCTCCTCAGGTTCAGTCCTGTCAACCTCGAATTGAGCATAAAAAAAACATTTAGCTCGCCCAGGAGCGAGGCGGCAATCTTGGCTGCACTGCTGCTGTTCCTCTTGAAGTCTGTGATTGTTTGCAGTCTTTGCCATTGTCGCAGAGTTGTGAGTGGAGTTTGAGAGGCAAGGCCAAGTCATTGGGTATATTTCAAGTGGAGTTTGGTAGGCTCTTGATTAGTCAGGATGTCAAAGGTTATGGGGAGAAGGCAGGAGAACAGGGATGAGAGGTATAATAAATCAGCTATGATGGAATGGCGGAGCAGACTTGATAGGCCAAATCGCCAAATGCTTCTATTCCTTATGGTCTTATGGGCATTACTACTGTAACATAGGAAGCATAGCAGACTCGCTACAGAGTCTTGACTTTTGCCCCCACAGACGCTGTTTGACCTGCTAAGTTCTTCCACTAACAACACACAAAATGCTGGAGGAACTCAGCAGGCCAGGAAGCATCTATGGAGGGGAGCACACAGTCAACGTTTCAGGCTGAGACCCTTCATCTGGACTGGAAAGAAAGAGGAGAAGTCAGAGTAAGAAGGTGGGGGGGAAGGGGAGGAAGAAGTGCAAGGTCGTAGGTGATCGGTGAAACCGGGATGGGGAGGTGTGAAGTAAAGAGCTGGGAAGTTGTTTGGTGAAAAAGATACAGGGCTGGAGAAGGAGGAATCTGGTGGGAGAGGACAGAAGGCCGTGGAGGAAAGAAAAGGGGGAGGAGCATCAGAGGGAGGTGATGGGCAGGTAAGGAGATAAGGTGAGAGAGGGAAATGGGAATGGGAATAGTGAAAGGAGGGGGCGAAACTACCAGAAGTTCGAGATATCGATGTTTAAGCCATCAGGTTGGAGGCTACCCAGATGGAATATAAGGTGTTGCTCCTCCAACCTGAGTTTGGCCTCACTGCAGTAGCAGAGGAGGCCATGGAGTGACATGTTGAAACGTGAATGGGAAGTAGAATTGAAGTGGGTGGCTATCGGGATATCCCGGTTTTACTGGCGGGTGGAGTGTAGGTGCTTGGCGAAGTGGTCTCCCAATCTGTGTCGGATCTCACCAATATGCAGAAGGCCACTCCGGGAGCACTGGATACGGTAGATGACCTGGAAGGACTGAATGGTAGTGAGGGAGGAGGTGTAGGGGCAGGTGAAGCACTTGTTCCACTTGCAAGGATAAGTACCAGGAGGGAGATCAGTGGGGAGGGATGAATGAACAAGGGAGTCGCATAGAGAGTGATCCCTGCAGAATGCAGAAAGAAGGGGGTAGGGAAAGATGTGTGTGGTGGTGGGATCCTGTTGGAGATGACGGAAGTTACAGAGAATTATGCGCTGGACGCGGAGGCTGGTGGGGCGGTAGGAACTACCCTGAAGTTCCTCCACTAGTTAGTTTTTTTGCTGCAGACTACAGTATGTTCAGTTTCTTGTGTGAACATTCCAGTCAAGTTGTTCAGAATAAGTTTCCACTGAGAAAGTACCTTACAAAATTTCTTCATGTCATAAGAGGCTGTTCAACCCATTGAGTCTATGCCAGTTTAGTGCAATCAATCCCATTCACCCACTCATTTCTCACACACACCCATCAACTCTTCCCACCCACCTACACCAGGGACAAGTTACTGTGGCCAACTATCTATCATAAAGCGCTTGCGACGTGGGAGGAAGTTGGAGCATCTTGAGGAAACTCACACGACAGAAGGATGAAGACACAAACTCTTCACAGTAGGCAGATGAGCTCAGATTCAAACCTGGGTCACTGTAACTATGCATCAATAGCACTAACTGCTGCATCACTGAAAGAATCATTCATCGATCAAACTTCTTGAACATGACATCTCTGTTAACGCCTTTGGTGAATAAAAACAGATGCATGTTCCTTGTTGTCCTGGAAGAGATCTCTAGAGAGAATTAGACCCAGATGTGCCACGTGTGTAAAGACGATCAAGATCCCACTATGACTTGGACTTCTGGTCCTCTGCAGTTTTCATGACAAAACATGGGTATCAAAAATTTTAAATGCTCTTTTGCCTCCTTTCTTCTGCTTCTCCACAGAAATCAAACCCCTAGTTCTCTTTGTTACTCAAAGTAACAAGGAGAGTTTATCCAGCTGCTGTTTAGCATAAATATTTGTGCTATGTGCCAGAAAAGAATGGAGCACTTGAGCGGTTGGGGATCAGTTCTACATCCATGGCTGACATGCCTTGAATTCCAGTAATCTTGAGAAATTGAATGAATTTTGAATGGTGACGGCCTATGAATAGCCCTCAGTCTTTGGCAGAAATTCCAATAAAAAAGCATGTATCGCAGCCTTCAGAAAGCACCAGCAGCAATCTGGGCCATTTCTGTGAAGTGAGGATTGTGCTAAAGGGCACTTGATCTTCCCTCAAAGCAGCCTTGTGTGTGGATGTTTGAGCAGCATCCCACAGTCCTGAAACAAACCCCACCCCAACACCTGACCCCTAAGCCTCTCTGCCTTGGCACTTTCTCTTCCTTCAAGAGGTATTTGTCTAGCCTCTGTCACAACCTGCAAATCATTCCTCAGCCAACAACTCCAAAGACAAGTTATCCATTCATAAACAGGAGAGATTCTGCAGATGCTGGCAATCCAGAGCAACAAACACACACACACACACACACACACACACACACACACACGCACAAAATGCTGGAGGAACTCAGCAGCCAGGAGTCCTGATGAAGGGTCTCGGCCCAAAAGGTTGACTTACTCTTTTCCATAGATGTTGCCTGGCCTACTGAGTTCCTTCAGCATTTTGTGTGTGTTGCTTAAATTCCTTGGTAAATTCCTTAGAACAAGGTTGTAAAAGGTGCTATGTAAATGTATGCCTGTTTTTCAGTGATGAAATCAGTGGGGAAATAGGGAATGCCAGACAAAGTTAGTGAAGGTGTTTGAAAGGGCAGTGAAATAAATTTTCCTGGTTATAATTCTCATAATCTCTGGAGAAAGTTCTTTGAGGTATACATGAGTAATTTCACTTTGTGCTTTGGGCATCTTACAGCATAATAGAGCTGATGGGGGTTTTCAATGAATGGGAGGGCTGATAACCAAAAGACACAAACTTAAAGTTACCTTATAATGACCTTGATGAGATTTGTAAAATTATGAGGGCCATAAATAAAGTGAATGGTCACAGTTATTTTACCAGGGTAGGGGAGCTTAAAACAAAGAGGCATAGGCTTAAGGTGAGGAGAAAGATTTTCACACAGAAGGTGGTGGGTACTTTTTTAAACGATTAGCGTTATTTGTCACATGTACATCAAAACATACAGTGAAGTGTGTGTTGTTTACGTCAATGACCAATGCAGTCCAAGGACATGCTGAGAGCAAGTGTCACCATGCCTCTGGCGCCAACTAGCATGCCCACAATTTACTAACCTGTACGTCTTTGGAATGAAGCAGAATACCCCAAGGAAACCCACTCCTTACAGAGAGCTGCAGCAATTGAACCCCAATTTCATAGCTGAATCTGTAAAGCATTACATTAACCGTTATGCTACTGTGACTTTTACTCTACTGGGTATATGGAACAAGGAAGTGGCAGAGGCAGTTACGGTTACAACATTTGGACAGGTTCATGGATAGGAAAGGTTTAGAGGAACCTGGGCCAAATGCAGGCAAATAGGACCATCTCCAAAGGCAGCTTGGTCAGCATGGATGAGTTGGGCCAAAGGGCCTGTTATGACTCCAGGACTAATCAAGAAAAGGGGAGATGGGAAAACTTCCTTTTATGCATTGAGTTTTTCTGAATTTGATCGACAAGTGGAACCAGATTTAGCAACTTATGAAAGGGATCTAAATAAATCCTTGGAAAGTGTGGCACAAGATGGTGGAATCCTTGGAAAGCTTTTCAGAGCTCTAGGAAAACTAGAGGGAACAGAATTAATTCCTACCGCAAAATCATTAAATACAATAGAACAGGGTACCACAAAGTAATCATTCAGAAAGCCAGTATATGTACTATGGGCTGAATGCCCTCTGATGCCATAGAATTCTAGACACATTGCATACTTAAACCTTTCAATGTATTGCATATATGTAGAAATAATGAAATAATAAGATACTACATCTCAAGTGGGTAGCATTTGTGACCAGTTTAGACAAGCAATCAGCATGAAATCGAAAGCACAGGCAGAAGTCTTGGTCTTCATCTTGTTTTGTGTTCCCAGGTATAAAAATAATCAAAAGTACTATTCTGAGATGTGTCGTTCTTCAGTTGAGTAGTTGGTGCTGTTTGGAATACTGAGCAGGGTGGAGCGCTTTTCAATGGAAGGAAGAAGAATGAGAGGGGACTTCAGGATTTAATTTAGACTGTCAAGTACTTTATGAAGATTACCAGGGTTCCAGGGATTTGAGAGTGAACCACAGGTCACTTCAGGCAGCTGGTTGACAACTGAATTCCTCTCAGTCACATACAGCACAGATATGCACTTGGCATCAAAGCTGCATGAAGACACAGTTAGAATCTTGGAGCTGAATGTTCTCAGGATAAGCTGCCTGCAGGTCTGTTTTCAGATGTCTAAAACAATGTTTAAGGATTTGACAGTGTCGAGGCAGAGTAAAATTTTCTACTTGTGAGATTGTACTGAACCAGGTCTCATCACGAAAACTTATTCACTGATGTCAGTCAGGTCTTCAGGAGAAATTTTTGTATCCATTGACTGATTATAATATGGCATTTGACTGATTTATAATATGGAATAAAACAGAAAATGAGGGAAATACTCACCATGTCAGCCAGCAACTGTAGAGAGGAACAGGACTAATGTTTCATGCTGATAAAACCTCATCAGAATTGCTGTCACATGGAGTAACTGAGGTGAACAGCAGCAGACTCATTTAAGAAAACACTAGATAAACATGAAGGCAAAAATAATGAATATAGAAAAAGCATGAGATGATGTCGAGTAACAGGCGGCTGGGGCGGAGCATAACCTATGGGAAAGGCCAGTTGAACCAAACACTGATACTGCTCTCCTATCTGGGATGAAAGCCACATCATTTCTGGGAGGCCGTTCTTCTGTGCTTGGTCCATTCCATCTGAAAACTTCCAGTAGCCTGCATTAAAGTTACACAGTTAGAACTTGCAAGCAGGAGGCTCCTGCTTCTGTTGACTTAGCATGGACTCCAATCCAACAGATAGATTTTATTGAATTGCCGCCAGCACAAGATACAGCAAGCATAGTAGCAAAAGATACTTTTTCTTCCATATTTCTGAAGATTTTAGTGTGGTTTGGTTTTGTGTTTTGGTTTTATCTGTGGCTTACTGGATACCACTCTTGATCTAGTGAGTTATGGAACTCTACAGCACAGAAACTGGTCCAATAGCCAGTAATGACCAAGCTAACCATTTTGCCCTCTACACTAATCCCATTTGCCTGTGTAAGGACTATATCTTTCTAGCCTTTTCTGTTTAAGTGTATGTTATAGAAACACAGAAAACCTACAGCACAACACAGACCCTTCAGCCCACAATGCTGTGCCAAACATATACTTACTTTAGAAATTACCTAGGGTTACCCACAGCCCTCTATTTTTCTAAGGTCCATGTACCTATCCAAGAGTCTCTTAAAAGACCCTACTTAAGTGTTACTTAAGTGGTTGTCTACACTGTGCTGCTGCCGCAAATCAATACATTTCCATGTCATATAAGGCAGTGATAATAAACCTGCTTCTGATTCTGTTAAGGAAAAAGATCTTGATTATATACACTATGCTTCTCATAATCTTATATACTTCTCATCCCCTTTGTTCCAAGGAAAGCAGCCTATCCAATCTTCTCCCATAACCAAAGTCCTCCAATCCAGATGACATCCTCTGTGTCCTCTCTAGTGCTGTTACATCCTTCCTATGGTGTGGCAACCAGAAATGCAGAGAATATTTCAAGTGCAACCTACCTAGTCTTTCGTAGAGTTATAATATATCCTTCCAAATGTTATATTCTATGCCCTAACCTATGAAGGAAAGCATGCCACGTGCCTTTTCAACCACTCTGTCAATCTACATTGCCAATTTCAGGGAAATATGGACTTGAACCCGGAGGTCTACCTCTTCGTCAACACTCCTTAGCACCATACCATTTACTATATATGCTCTGCCTCTTTTCAACTTATCAAAATACATTATTTTGCACTTGTAAGGATTAATTTCCATCGGCCAACACTCAGTCAGCTTTTCATCTGATTGATATGGCTTGGACCCACATCTCACTGAGGTGTGGGTTCAAAATCCAACCTGAGTTTTGAAGACAAAATGGCACTCCAGGGTATCAAGGGTTGCAACATTGTCATTTGGATAAAGTGTTAAACCTTCTGAGCAGACATAAAAGGTCCAAAAGCACTCTTTGAAAAAGAGCAATAGCCTTATTCCAGTGCCTTGGCCAATAATTATTCCTCAACCAACTTCACTAGAACACTTACCTGTTCATCTCCACATGCTTGTTATGGGACCTTGCTGCTTGCATATTGATTGCTTTGTTTAACACACTTCTGGCACTTCAGCACACGTTTACCACCGGGCTGATGCATCAGACTGGCTTATGTACTCATGACTAAGCTTTGGATCCGTAGAGGGCTAAGAAATAAGAGTGTTACTACAGATCCAATCTCTGAAGGGCAGCACGGCAGTGTAACAGCGTAACACTATTACAGTACCGGTGACTTAGCTTCATTTCCTGCCACTGTCTGTAAGGAACTTGTACGTCCTCCCCGTGGAATGTGTGGGTTTTCCATGGCTGCTCCAGTTTCCTCACACAGTCCAAAGATGTACCAATTAGTAGGTTGGAGGAACAACACCGTATATTCCGTCTGGGTAGCCTCCAACCTGATGGCATGAACATCGACTTCTCTAACTTCCGCTAATGCCCCACCTTCCCCTTCGTACCCCATCCATTATTTATTTATATACACACATTATTTCTCTCTCTATCCTTTTTCTCCCTCTATCCCTCTGACTATACCCCTTGCCCATCCTCTGGGTTTCCCCCCTCCCCCTTTTCTTTGTCCCTAGGCCTCCTGTCCCATGATCCTCTAATATCCGTTTTGCCAATCACCTGTCCAGCTCTTGGCTCCATCCCTCCCCCTCCGAAACGTCGATTTTACCACCTCCTAGAGATGCTGCCTGGCCTGCTGCGTGCACCAGTGACTTTGATGTGTGTTGCTTGAATTTCCAGCATCTGCAGATTTCCTCGTGTTTGCCCAATTAGTAGGTTAATTGGTGTCATGGGTGGAGTGGGCTCATTGGGCCGGAAGGGCCTGTAACTGTGCTGTATCTCATTGTCTTCTCTCAACCATCAATCGAGATTAAGTATGCCTTGCCTCCACCATGGTTTAGTGGGTTCTGCACTCTGGGTATCTTTAAATGAAATAAATAAATAAATCTCCCTTTAGGGACTTGTTTGGTGGCTCAGGACGTTTGCTTCTGTCAAGGTTCTTTGCGATTGCTTGTAAGTAAACACTTCATAGAATCACAGAAACATACAGCATGGGAACAGGCCCCACGGCTAACTCACCCATGCAGACCAAACTGAGCCAGTCCCATCTGCCATACCTCCCTCGAACTAGTCTATCCATGTCCCTGTCCAAATAGCTCTTAAACATAGTAATTGTGCCCACTTCTGTAGCTTCCTTGGTGTTTCATTCCCTTGGGTCCCTTTCAGATTTTTATCCTCCCCTTAAATCTACTTCGTCTAGTTTTAGACTCCCCTAGCCTTTGAAAACATTTGTGACTGCCCACTTACTGAGTATACAGTACGTCCCCATGATTTAATATAACTCTGTAAGGTCCCCTCTCAACATCCCATGCACCAGAGAATGAAGTCCCAGTTTATTGAGCTTCTCCTTATAAGTCAAGCCCCAAATCATAGTAATAATTCTCATGAATCTTTTCTGCATCCTTTCCAGCTTATGACATCCTTATCTTCAAGCAGTTAGTTTGCAAAGGTTCCAGGAACGTCCTCAATGACAAGAGATTGCTGTCACAGATTACATTTGAAACACTGAGTAAACGCAAAGGAAAAATAACGTGTATTTTATAGACGGAAAGGTCAGTTTTCCCCTTAAATCACAACGTGTTGGCTGGCTGGCCTGCAACCACAGGGAGCTATGTATGTGACCAAGTGAATCAGGTGGCCTGCTCTCCAGGCAACCAGTCAGAGTTGTTTTAAAATAAACAGACCCTTTTTTATACTGTAAAAGCTACATGAGACATTTGACATATGCACCGCATGTCTGCTGTCTGAAAGAAATCATTCATGAAGCAAGATTTTGGGAATGCCAGAAAAATTCCATTTAGATCTCAAACTTAATTACTAACATAAGAGTTCCCCAAGCTCTGAACATTTGAGTGATACTTAATTTTAAAAGATTTAAATAAAATCTTTTGTGTCAGCAAAAAAACTCTGGGTCAGGCAGCATCCATGGAGGCTGATGGCTACATCTGTACCTCTTTTGTCTCTGTTATGCAGGCTGCTTGATGATAACTTTACAAACGCATTTTCAAATCTCAGCACATATGATGAATTATATTGGCTGTTGTGTGTTACTTGGTATGCAGATAGATTCCACTGACAGTAATACAGCAAATGATCAGGTTAACGCTACGGAAGGTGGGCTTTGTTGAAGGATATTAGCCAGAGACCCTTAGCTTTTGGATCTGTCTCCAATTCCTCAGAAAAGTACTGATGTAACTCTGGGGAGAATCCACATGAACCATATGCCATCCTTCCCCACCTGATAAAACGAATATGAGTTGAAGCATACTTAAGTCGTCAGTTCCCATAAAGCCCCCCCACTAATCCTCTCCCGCATCCGTACACCCCATTCTACAATGTTTCCATTTCCCTCTGATGTACAGGGTTGGATGATTCATGTTCATCACCTCAGGCAGCGCAGGGAAGTGGCTCTCAGCTCCAGGGACACAGGTTTAATTCTGACCTTGAATGCTGTCTGTGTGGAATTTGCATGTTCTACCTATATCCCTGTTGGTTTCCCCTTGGCATTCCAGTTTCTCCTTGCATCCCAAGCACATGCTGGTTGGTTAATCAGGTATTGAAAATTACCCCTTAGTGTTGGTAAATGGCAAAAAGAAACCACGGAGAGTAGATGGGCATATGTGAGGGAGGTAAATTATAGAGGTGCAGGGAAATAATGTGAAGGAGAATGGGATTGCTCCCTTGGTGCTGGTAATGACCTAATGGGCAGAAATGTCTTCTGTATTATTATTATTATTGTTATTTTAAAAATATTTTTTTCTCAGCTCCATCCAGTAAAACATGAGGTATGGGCATAGCCAAGCACATTCATTTCTAAATTACTAGGAATTTTCAGACTATTCTAGTGGTGTTTAGTATCTTGGCTTTCTGAAGATTTACATAAATATTGCCGTGTAGGCCTAAGTGTTTAATGCTATTTTGTAGTGACTTTGGGATGATACCAGTTGTAGACATTACTATTGGGATAATGTATACCCTGTTCATGTTCATAGTCTTTCAATTTCCTCTTTTAATTTAACATATTTCTGGTGTTTTTCATTTATTGCTTTCTGTATGTTGTGTGTGTTTGGAATGGCTATATCTATTCAGAAAGTTGTTCTTGCTTGTTTATCCCATAATATAATATCCAGACAGTTATTATAGATTGTCCTATCTGTAATAATGGATCAGTCATAATATAATTTTTGAGACTTTGACTCTAAAACTGGACCAGATTTGTATTTATAGTAAGGTATGGTATCTTCTATTATCAGTTTGTATTTTTAAAGAAGATTTTGATGAATGATGTTTGCCACTTGATTGTGCCTGTGTTAGTAATCAGTTTGAGTTAAATTGCCTCAGGATCCTGTAATGTGTTGGATTTGTCTATGAAGGTTCTCAGTCAGCCAGGTTATTGTACATCATTCAGTAGTAAATCAAGGCAACTGGACTTCCTGTGTTGTCTAGAAGATGTTTCACCACTCATCCGAGAAAGCTTCTTCCATTCTAATCTACAGTGGATAGTTTTCCAATTTATGAACTCTGTGAGTTGTTTAAAGGTATAGCAATCATATGAGGATCATTAAGAGTCGTAGAGATAATGAGAGGATGATTAGTCTTATCTTTGATGAATGGAAGTGTGAACTGTTGTGGATATGCTGGGGTAGAGATGTCAGATGTTAGGAAGTTCTTTATTTTAAAGAAGCCATCTTTGTTAAATTGGAAAACTCATCCCTGAACAGAGGGGGTGGGGTATGGCACCACCTATCAGCTACTTACAATGTAGTCCTCTAACATCTCTACCCCTGGTATTAGAACAGATTAGAACTATTATTAGAGCTTCTCGGATGAGTGGTGAAATGTCTTCCAGACAACACAGCAAGTCCAGTTGCCTTGATTTAATACTGATTGATAAATATGTTAGATTGTTACTGGCATGGCTTCTCTTGGCATTTTCTGCATTTACTATCTGGAATTTGTTGGTCTTTTATTATGTATTTTTGATAATTTTTAAAATATTATTATTAGAAGGCAAGATACTTGTTAGAAGTTAGCTATAGGTAGAAGTAACTACAGGAAACATTTAAGATTATTGTTAATGAAGAGAAATTGTTTCCAGTGGTAACCAACTCAGTAACAGTTTTTTAAAAAATTGATATAAAGATAAAGCAAAGGAAATTGTGTTTCTGCAATGTGAAAGCATCTGTCTGAAAGGGTGATGGAAGCAAATGTAATAGTACCCATACAGAAAGGAAGTGGAGAAACAATCTAACGTCACACCAGAATGGCCATCTTGTGACCAGATTAGTTCCACTCCCCTGCCTTTATCCTATATCTCTGGAGACATTTTCCTTCCGCATGTTTGTCCAGTTCCCTTTTGAAAGGTTATTATTAAACTTGCTCACTGCCTTCCAGACAGTAACATATAGTTTAAAAAAAATCTCCCATGCCTGTTCATTGTATAAGACCAGAAGATATAGGAGCAAAAGTAGGCCATTCAGCCCATTGAGTCTGCTCCACCATTCAATCAAGGCTGATTTATTATTCTTCTCAGTTCCATTCTCCTGTCATCCATGTCCCTGTAACCTTTGATACCCTGACTAATCAGGAACCTTTCAACTTCTGCTTTAAATATACTCCATGACTTGGCCTCCACAGCCGCCTATGGCAATGAATTCCACAGATTCACCACTCTCTGGCTAAAGAAATTCAACCTTATCTCTGTCTAAAGGGATGTCTTTCTATTCTGAGGCTGTGCCCTGTGGTCCTAGACTATTATTTTAATACTTGCCACAGTTACTTGCCACTGAAAACTATTCTATTACCTCCATCAGAAGCCCTCAAACATGATCAGCTCTATTAAAGCTTCACTTAACCTTCCCTGCTTTAAGATTCAAGATTGTTAACTAAAATCCCTGACTAGAACCTTTGAAACACTATCTACAAATTTCAGACTAGTGCCACTCTTTGGGAGCTGGAGAAGCCACAGCATTTCTGTGCACCAACATTTCTGCTGTTTAAGGAGAATAATCCTCATTGCTTCATCCTCTCCTTCTACCCCAATTCCCTCAATACCTTGTTTCTGAGTATCAGGGAATTATTCTTGGAGGAATTATTTCACTGGGGTAGTGGAGACTTCCTTTCATACTTGGAATTGGCACCTTATCTTGTGAAGAGAAGCTGCTGAGGCTGTCTGACAAGATAGAAGATTCAAGGTTCAAGGAGGCTTAATGTTGTTTCAATGTCATTTCCTGTAGACCAGTGTAAGGAGAACAAAATATTTGTTACTCTGGATCCGATGCAGCACAAAAAACACAAGTGGCTAAGAACACAATAATATAATAATAATTTTTTGACAAAAGGTATAACATATCTCTTAACTAAAGGAGAAATCACAAACGGCCCATCAAAATATTGTCCTTTTGCTTGTTTACAAACTATGTATAAAATAGTATCATCATGTATCTTGCAACTAATCACACTCACTTAGATAACCACAATATACTTTCGGAAGAACAGAAAGGATAACCAAGGACAACCAATAACAGATTCTAAGATTCTGAAATTCTAAGTCAAGCTAGGTGGAAAAGCAGAAATCTTTCATGTTGTTATATTGACTACCAAAAAGCATTTGATCCTGTCCCACACTCATGCTTGATAGAAGCTCTTAACAAATACAATTGATACTCAATACTTGTGAAATTCCTTCAACATCTGATGAAGCATTGGTGTACTATAATCACCCTATCTATGAACAACAAAAGAACAACCAGCATTATCAATAAACTGGGGTATTTCCCTGCATGATTCGCTTAAGCCAACTACGGTTTTGTCTAGCTCTAAACTCGCTCTCCAGTTTACTGAATCAGACAAAAATAGGGTATCAAATCAGAAGTGACCGAACAAATTCTACCTTGTCACACCTTCTATACATGGATGATTTGAAATTACATGCTCCTTCATCATTATATAGGCATCCATTAGTCTCGTGAGACCATGGATTTGCGCCTTGGAAGGTTTCCAGGGCGCAGGCCTGGACAGTGTTGTATGGAAGACCAGCAGTTGCCCATGCTGTAAGTCTCCCCTCTCCATGCCACCAATGTTGTCCAAGGGAAAGGTACTAGGGCCGAGACAGCTTGGCACCGGTGTCGTCGCAGAGTAATGTGTGGTTAAGTGCCTTGCTCAAGGACACAACACGTGGCCTCAGCCAGGGCTTGAACTAGCAACCTTCAGATCACTAGACCGACGCCTTAACCACTTGGCCTCGAGCCAACATAACCTTCATCGTTAAAGCTAAAGCAATTAACACCAACAGTAGAACTATTTTCTAAAGCTATAAACATGAACTTTGGACTAGATAAGTGCAGAACGTAAGTATAAAGAAAGGTACAATAGAAAACAAAGCAGCAGGATACAACACAACCAATGGATAAAAATGAAACATATCTGGGATATCAACAAACGAAGAAAATAGATCATACTGCGATAAAGGGAAAAATTTCAACAGAATTTACTTCAATGCTTAAGAAAATCTGCCAGAGAGAGCTCAATAGTAAAAATATAACCATACACACTTTTGCTATACCCATATTAATGTATTCTTTTGATGTAATAGCTTGGTCCAAAACCGATCTGAAGAATTTACAAGAAATGTAAGAACTGAAATGACGAGTTTTAGAAAATGCTATGCACACTTGAGCACACTCATATTAACACTGCCTAGGACAGAAGGAGGAAGAGAAATAACAGACATAAAAACTTTACACAACGGTCAGATAAAACTTCTAAGGATATATTTTCACCAACAAAAACAGGATTCAGCACTCCACATGAGCATACGCAATTCTGATAAAAAGTACACACCACTAAACTTAAATGAAAACACAACCCAGAAAAATGAAGAAATTATCACTATAGAAGAAAAAAAGTTAACCAATGGAAGAGCATAACCCTCACGGAAGACATCCCCACAATCTGAACAGACTAGATGTCGATAAGGAAACATTGAACGCCTGTCTCAGAGTCGGAGACCTCTACCCAGAAACAGAGAGGTTCCTTGTGGCAATCAAGGACCAGGTGGTTAACACAAAATGTTCTCAAAAATGCATAACAAGAGACCAACAAATTCAAGACAATAAATTCAGAGAATGCCAAGAGAAACCAGATACAATCCAACACATTACAGGATCCTGCAGCAGTTTAACTCAATCTGATTACGTACACAGGCACAATTAAGTGGCAAACATCATTCACCAAAACCTTGCTTTAAAATACAAAAAACACCATAGCTTACTATAAATACAAGCCTGAACCAGTTACAGAATCAGAGTCACACAAATTATATTGTGACCAATCCATTATTACAGATAGGGTGATCCATAGTAACCATCCAGATATAATAATACAGGATATACAAGTAAGAACAACTTACTGAATAGATATAGCCATTCCAAACACACATAACGTACAGAAATCAATAAGTGAAAACACCAGAAATATGCTGAATTAAAACATTCCCATGAACAAGGTCACCACTGTAATCATTTCCAAGAAGTACCATTGTATACTATGTAACCTACTTTAAGATCAATCTAACCCTTCCCTTCCACGTAGCTCTCCATTTTTCTATCTTCCATGATGGATCTTTAATTCATCATCTTCAAGTAGGTTAAAGGGCCAGCACTACGTCATGGGCTGAAGGGCCTGTACTGTGCTGTAGTGCTCTATTTTCTATAACAAGCACAATGGTGGTCGCTAGCCATAGTTAATATTAATTTTCCATCTGGGGTTCTGTTAATACTTGCATGATGTAATGGGGAGTTTTAATAATATTTACAAAGAGACCCCCCCCCATCCTAGGAGTGAGTCATTATCTAAGTTTGTCTTTGGGTCTGTTAAAAACGATTATTCTCAATGCAATGGAGGTTGGATCTCTATATTGTCCCCATGTAAGAAAATGGCCTCAGGAGTTTAATATATATATACATGGAAAACATACTGAGCCAGGAAGTATCAGAGAGCTGACTGAAAGGAGTTGGTTGATCACATGTACAGTATAACTTGTTGTTTGTATTTATACATTTGCCTCCAATATAAAGAGACCATTCTAATTCCTTGGTTTACCCAAAAAATACATTGGTTGGTTTCAAATTTCACACAATTATGGTAACTTCTTCACAAACAGTTCATTACTTGATATGTTCAGTCTCTGGAAATTTACCGTGGCATAATACGGCTTTATAACTTAAACTTATAGCTTTTATTTGAACAATCGAGAAATGTGTGTGTGTATTACACTAATAGAACTACTGGATCTCATTATAAAGTGATTCTTCCTTTAGGGGTTTTATGTAAAGTTTATTTAACTAAATTTGAAAGAATGAATTGTTAATGTGTAGAAATCGATCCAGTGTAATGCTGAGTGAAATTAAATGGACATTTCCTGGCTAGAATGGTGCCAGGTCCTGTTCTTTTTAATCTCAGGTGAGGCATAAAGAGGGGTTAAAGCAACACATATAAAAGTTGCTGCTGAACGCAGCAGGCCAGGCAGCATCTCTAGGAAGAGGTACAGTCAACGTTTTGGGCCGAGACCCTTCGTCAGGACTAACTGAAAGAAGAGCTAGTAAGAGATTTGAAAGTGGGAGGGGGAGTGGGAGATCCAAAATGATAGGAGAAGACAGGAGGGGGAGGGATGGAGCCAAGAGCTGGACAGGTGATTGGCAAAAGGGATATGAGAGGATCATGGGGGACAGGAGGCCCAGGGAGAAAGACAAGGGGGGGGGAACCCAGAGGATGGGCAAGGGATATAGTGAGAGGGACAGAGGGAGAAAAAGGAGAGAGAGAAAAACAATGTGTATATATAAATAAATAAATAACAGATGAGGTACGAGGGGGAGGTGGGGCATTAGCGGAAGTTTGAGAAGTCAATGTTCATGCCATCAGGTTGGAGGCTACTCAGACGGAATATAAGGTGTTGTTCCTCCAACCTGAGTGTGGCTTCATCTTTACAGTAGGGGAGGCCATGGATAGACATATCAGAATGGGAATGGACCGTGGAATTAAAATGTGTGGCCACTGGGAGATCCTGCTTTCTCTGGCGGACAGAGCGTAGGTGTTCAGCGAAACGATCTCCCAGTCTGCGTCAGGTCTCGCCAATATATAGAAGGCCACTTCGGGAGCACCGGACGCAGTATATCACCCCAGCCGACTCACAGGTGAAATGTCGCCTCACTTGGAAGGACTGTCTGGGGCGCTGAATGGTGGTGAGGGAGGAAGTGTAAGGGCATGTGTAGCACTTGTTCCGCTTACAAGGATAAGTGCCAGGAGGGAGATCAGTGGGGAGGGATCAGGGAGATGAATGGACAAGGGAGTCACATAGGGAGTGATCCCTCCGGAAAGCGGTGGGGGGGAGGGAAAGATGTGCTTAGTGGTGGGATCCCGTTGGAGGTGGCAGAAGTTACGGAGAATAATATGTTGGACCCGGAGGCTGGTCGGGTGGTAGGTGAGGACAAGGGGAACCCTATTCCTAGTAGGGTGGTGGGAGGATGGGGTGAGAGCAGATGTGTGTGAAATGGGGGAGATGCGTTTGAGAGCAGAGTTGATGGTGGAGGAAGGGAAGCCCCTTTCTTTAAAAAAAGAATGGTTACTTACCTTGACCTTATCACTTGTGTGTTAGAGTTGTTTTGGGCTTCCTATACCACATCATAATGTGACTTATACTGCAAAGTACATATGAGAGGAGGGCATCTTGGCTTGGCTATGATGTTGCATGCATCTGCTGTTTAATATGGAGAACAGTGCTGGTCTGTGCTGTTAGTGATAAATGAATGCTTTTTTTTAGAGATACAGCACAGTAACAGGCCTTTTTGGCCTAATGAGCCCTCACTGCCCAATTAACCTACTAATTATACGTCCTTGGAATGTGGGAGAAAACCCACGTGGTCATGGGGAGAATGTACAAACTCTTTCATATAGAATTAGGTATTATAATCCTACTGAGTAATAGGTCGGTACAACATCATCAACCGATGCTGTAATGTTCTATAATCACCTGTGAAACAGAAAAACACAGAGGAAGATGCTATATAATGATATAACAATTACAGCACGGAAACAGGCCATCTTGGCCCTTCTAGTCCATGCTGAACACTTACTCTCACCTAGTCCCACCGACCTGCACTCAGCCCATAACCCTCCATTCCTTTCCTGTCCATATAGCTATCCAATTTTACTTTAAATGACAATATTGAACCTGCCTCTACCACTTCTGCTGGAAGCTCGTTCCACACAGCTACCACTCTCTGAGTAAAGAAGTTCCCCCTCATGTTACCCCTAAACTTTTGCCCTTTAACTCTCAACTCACGTCCTCTTGTTTGAATCTCCCCCATTCTCGATGGAAAAAGCCTATCCACGTCAACTCTATCTATCCCCCTCATAATTTTAAATGCCTCTATTAAGTCCCCCTCAACCTTCCAGGCTCCAAAGAATAGAGACCCAACTTGTTCAACCTTTCTCTTTAACTTAGGTGCTGAATCCCAGGTAACATTCTAGTAAATCTTCTCTATACTCTCCCTACTTTGTTGACATCTTTCCTATAATTCGGTGACCAGAACTGTACACAATACTCCAAATTTGGCCTGACCAATGCCTTGTACAATTTCAACATTACATCCCAACTCCTATACTCAATGCTCTGATTTATAAAGGCCAGCATACCAAAAGCTTTCTTCACCGCCCTATCCACATGAGATTCCAGCTTCAGGGAACTATGCACCATTATTCCTAGATCCCTCTGTTCTACTGCTTTCTTCAATGCCCTACCATTTGCCATGTATGTCCTATTTCGATTAGTCCTACCAAAATGTAGCACCTCACATTTATCAGCATTAAGCTCCATCTGCCGTCTTTCAGCCCACTCTTCTAACTGGCCTAAATCTCTCTGCAAGCTTTGAAAACCTACTTCATTATCCACAATGCCACCTATCTTTGTATTATCTGCATACTTACTAATCCAATTTACCACCTCATCATCCAGATCATTAATGTACATGGCAAACAACGTTGGACCCAGTACAGATCCCTGAGGCACACTACTAGACAGCGGCCTTCAATCTGACAAACAGTCATCCACCACTACTCTCTGGCATCTCCCACTGCTGAATCCATTTTACTACTTCAATATAAGTACCTAACGATTGAATCTTCCTAACTAACCTTCCATGTGGAACCTTGTCAAAGGCCTTACTGAAGTCCATATAGACAACATCCACCGCTTTACCCTCGTCAACTTTCCTAGTAACCTCTTCAAAAAATTCAATAAGATTTGTCAAACATGACCTTCCACGCACAAATCCATGCTGACTGTTCCTAAGCAGACCCTGTCTATCCAGATAATTATATATACCATCTCTAAGAATACTTTCCATCAATTTACCCACCACTGATGTCAAATTCACAAGCCGATAATTGCTAGGTTTACTCTTAGGACCCTTTTTAAACTATGGAACAACATGAGCAAGATGCCAATCCTCTGGCACCATTCCCATTTCTAATAACATTTGAATTATTTCTGTCAGAGCCCCTGTTATTTCTACACTAACTTCCCTCAAGGTCCTAAGGAATATCCTGTCAGAATCCGGAGACTTATCCAGTTTTATGTTCCTTAAAAACACCAGTACTTCCTCTTCTTTAATCATCATAGTTTCCATAACTTCCCTACCTGTTTCCCTTACCTTACACAATTCAATATCCTTCTCCTTAGTGAATACCGAAGAAAAGAAATTGTTCAAAATCTCCCCCATCTCTTTTGGCTCTGCACATAGCTGTCCACTCTGATTCTCTAAGGGACCAATTTTATCCCTCACTATCCTTTTGCTATTAATATAACTGTAGAAACCCTTTGGATTTATTTTCACCTCACTTGCCAAAGCAACCTTGTATCTTCTTTTAGCTTTTCTAATTTCTTTCTTAAGATTCTTTTTGCATTCTTTATATTCCTCGAGTACCTCCTTTACTCCATGCTGCCTATATTTATTGTAGATATCTCTCTTTTTCCGAACCAAGTTTCCAATATCCTTTGAAAACCATGGCTCTCTTAAACTTTTAACCTTTCCTTTCAACCTAACAGAAACATAAAGATTCTGTATCCTCAAAATTTCACCTTTAAGTGACCTCCATTTCTCTATTACATCCTTCCCATAAAACAAATTGTCCCAATCCACTCCTTCTAAATCCTTTTGCATCTCCTCAAAGTGAACCTTTCTCCAATCAAAAATCTCAACCCTGGGTCCAGACCTATCCTTCTCCATAATTATATTGAAACTAATGGCATTGTGATCACTGGACCCGAAGTGCTCCCCAACACATAACTCCGTCACTTGACCTATCTCATTCCCTAACAGGAGATCCAACACTGCCCCTTCTCTAGTTGGTACCTCTATGTATTGCTGCAAAAAACTATCCTACACACATTTTACAAACTCCAAACCATTCAGCCCTTTTACAGTATGGGCTTCCCAGTCTATGTGTGGAAAATTAAAATCTCCCACAATCACAACCTTATGCTTACTACAAATATCTGCTATCTCCTTACAAATTTTCTCCTCCACTTCTTGCTCCCCATTAGGTGGTCTATAATACACCCCTATAAGTGTTACTACACCTTTCCCATTCCTCAATTCCACCCAAATAGCCTCCCTAGATGAGCCCTCTAATCTATCCTGCCAGAGCACCGCTGTAATATTTTCTCTGACAAACAATGCAACACCTCCCCCTCTTGTCCCTCCAAATCTATCACACCTGAAGCAATGAAATCCAGGAATATTTAGTTGCCAATCACACCCCTCCTGCAACCATGTTTCACTAATAGCTACCACATCATACTTCCAGGTATCATTCCATGCTTTAAGCTCATCCACCTTTCTCATAATGCTCCTAGCATTAAAATAAATGCATTTAAGAAATTTTCCACCTCTTACTCTCTGTTTATCACTAACGGTGCAAACAACTTTACTATTTTCTTTTTCTTCCTTCTCCCCTACATCTGTTCCTACACTCTGGTTCGCCTCCCCCTTTGTATCTAGTTTAAATCGACTGTAGCCTCTCTAGCAAACCTACCTGCAAGAATATTTGTACATCTCCAGTTCAGATGTAAACTGTCCCACTGGAACAGGGCCCACCTTCCCTGGAAAACTGCCCAATTATCTATAAATCTGAAGCCCTCCCTCCTGCACCATGTCTTCAGCCATGTATTGATCTGTGCTATCTTACTATTTCTAAATCCGCCTGCATGTGGCACTGGTAGCAATCCTGAGATTGCTATCCTGGAGGTCCTGTCCTTTAACTTGGCGCCTAACTCCCTAAACTCACCTTTCAGGACCTCTTCACTCTTCCTACCCACGTCATTGGTCCCTACATGGACCACGACATCCGGCTGCTCACCCTCCCTCTTGAGAATACTGAGAACTCGATCCGAGATATCGCGGACCTACCCCCATAAAACTCTAGCTTGGCAGTCAGGTTCCGTATGGAAGGAGTACGGCACTATCAGAAGTGTGGCTTCCCCAGATAAGACATTTATCCAAACTTCTCTATGTTTTATATCTGCCACAAAGCTCTTATGGGCAGATATGAAAAACTGTACAGCAATAATTTTTTAAACACCCACATTATCTGGGGCTATACTAAGTCATGAATTTACATTCCTATGATGGATTATGCCATTGTGTGTGGCCCTTGCCGGGTGCAAAGTGAATGTGATCTCCCTCATAGCACAACAGAGAGTGTACTTCAAAAAATACAGTCAAACACTCTTCGATTATCTGAAGTGGAGAAGAAAGTTGTCATATAGAACGCAGAACAGCACAGCACTGTACAAGCCCTTCAGCCCATGGTGCTTTGCCACCGTCTCCTACTCTAAGATCAAACTAATGCTTCCCTCCCACATTGCCCTCCAAATTTCTGTCATCAATGTGCCTATCTAAGTGACTCTTGAAGGTCCCTAATGTATCTGCCCCGACCACCACCCTTGACAGCATGTTCCATGCACCCACCACTCTCTGTGTGGAAAAATAATCTACCTCTGATATCCATTGATACTTTTCTCCAATCATCTTAAAATTATTCCCTCTCATATTAGCCGTTTCCACCCTGGGATAAAGGCACTGGCTGCCCACTCTAACTATTCCTCTTAACATCATATAAATGCATATTTATCATATTTATCAGACAAATGCAAGCTGTTCTTTATTTATTACAGCAAGGGGCCAAGGCCTCTGAAGTTGAAGGTGTGAATGGGGCTGAGAAGGTGTAGCAGGAATTAATGATGAAAAGTGTCACATGAGTTATTAGAAAGTTGTCGGTTTATCTCTCCGGTGGGGGGGGGGGGGGCGGTTGGGAGAGTTTGGAGGCAACAGTATTCACTTCTGTGAATTAGCTCTGTTAGTCAGTATATTTTTTCATCTGCACAATCATTTATTTCTTTTTCAACCCCTCGTTTTCTCTTCTCCTCTTGTCCCACACCCTGCTGAGAGCTCCAACTTGGAATATTTGAGTTCCTTCTTCCTTGGCTCCCCACCCCTCAATAACCTTGACTTCAGCTTTCTGGGCCCTAAATTCTGCAATTCACTCCCCAGACATTCACTTGCCATACCCCAACTTATCACCTTTAAGACTTTTTTTAATGCCTAGCCTGTTTACCTGTTAATGCCTACCGATACACTACATCTTCTTATGCTGCCCGGTGTCGCTCTTGTGAAGTGCCAGGAATACCATTACTATTTGCGAGCATGATGGAAATGCAGTTTCTTTCAGCAGATGAACAATGAGATGTGAACACAAGAGATTTTGAAGATAATGGAAATCTTCAGTAACACACAAAGTGCTGGAGGAACTCAGCAAGTCAGGCAGTATCTATGGAGGGAAATAGTCAAAGTTTTGAGTTGAGATCCATCATCAGGACTGGAAAGGAAGGGGGAAGAATCCAGAACAAGAATATGGTGGGAGGGGAAGGTGGGGTAGGTGGGTGGGGTAAAGCCAGATGAGGTAGGTGGTGGGGGGTGAGGGTGATGACATAAGAAGCTGGCAGGAGATAGGTGGAAATGGTAAAGAGCTGAAAAAGAAGAAATCTGACAGTAGAGGAGTGTGGACCATGGGAGAAAGGGGAAGAGGAGGTGATAGGCAGGTGAGGAGAAGAGAAGGAATAAGAAGGGAGCCAGAGTGATGAGTGGAAGACGAGAAATGGGGAGGGGGGGGTAAGAAATTGCCGAAAATGGATGTTCATGAAGTCAGGTTGGAAGCTACCCAGAAAGAATATGAGGTGTTGCTCCTCCAACCTGAGGGTGTCCTTATCATGAACAATAGGATGTATTTGAGGTGGAACTTGTGAACCGCTGTTTCTGATTTGTTTCTTCTGCTTAGCAGACATTCCACCTCTCCCGAAAGTTCCGGGAGTCTCCCACATATTAATAGTGGCTCCCTGATGCCCGCAAATTATATACAATGTCCCGGAAATCAATTTTTTTGAGAGCAAGCAAGAGAGCGACCACGAGAGAGAGAGAGAGAGAGAGAGAGAGCAAGCACGAGAGACAGATCAAGAGAGTGCCATGGCAGAGTGTTCCAAAAAAAGAAAATATAAAATGTACTTCACCCCAGTCTACACTAAAGTGTACCCCTGCCTAATAGGGGTCAAAAATAATGACAGTGTTGCTCGCTGCACTGTTTGCAACAGTGACTTTTCTATTGCCCATGGTGGGTTAAGACTGTAAAAGACATGTTGAGGTGAGTTTAACAGGTGTCATTCGTTCATTAGCATAGCTAATATTATTTAAACTAGCTGGCTAGCTGCTAAGGAGCTACTCTATTGCAGACATCCCACCTCTCCCAGAAGTTCCAGGAGTCTCCCGCAAACTGATGGTGCTACCTCCCTGAAATGAGTTTTTGCAGGGTGGGATGTCTGCCCTTAGACTAATTCCCAATCCCTCTCCCCCACTATCCACCCTTCCTACACCAGCCCAGGTTGTTGTTGGGCAGAAAGTTTTAACAATGCGATCTCCCTCACTAAGCTACAAAATATCAGACATCATGTAATGTTACAAAAGCAGTCGTTCCTAAACCTGTGAACAAATTGTCCATTCCTCCATAAATGGCACACTCTCACATTCCCTCCTGCATTGTGGATCCAACTAGCTCTCAATGCAATTCCCAAAGGAACTTGTGGTGGACTTTTCCATTTGAATCATGAATAGGGAAGGTTTCTGTTCAGGCCACTCATGAGAGCTGTATGCAACGCTCTCACCCTAAGAACAAGGAGCAGTCCTGTTTGCACGATTGTGCTACGGAATGCACAAGCTAGTTGCATCATTTCCTGTTTTGCAACAGTGGTGGCCATATTTCAGAAACCTCAAAATATTAGGTCAGGAAAGGTACAGAAAAATAGTTAAATGTATGTTGAGCTATTTTTATAACTGAAGACTTTTCTTGTATTTTCTCCCAGCTCCTCTGATAACTATTTGTTCAGAGATCTCAGCAGTGACTATCTGTTGGTGAATTGGAAGTAGCATGGCTGAGCTGATTTAGTAGCACCCCAACCACAAATCACTTCAGACTTCAAACTCAACCAGAAGACATAAGAGCAGATTTAGGCCATTCAGCCCATCAAATCTACTCCATCGTTTGATCATGGCTGCTTTATATTCCCTTGACCCCATTCTCCTGCCTCTGCCCCGTAACCTTTGATGCCCTTACTAATTAAGTACCTATCAACCTCCACATAAGTTACCCAATGACTTGATCTCCCCAGCTATCTGTGGCAATGAATTTCACCACCCTCTGGCTTAAGAAATTCTTCTTCATTGTAGCTGTAAATGGATGTCTGTTGTGTATTTCATATTTCAGTAATATTGTAAATATATTGTTTGATTAAGTATTCTTTGTTGTTTACATAATGCACCACAGGGTGTAGGTCAAAGTATGTAAATGGCATATGTCATCACACCACCACATGTTAAGTGCGTGTCTTGCTTAAACTGAAAAATAAGAACATAAGAAATAGGAGCAGGAGTAGGCCATCCGGCCCATCGAGCCTGTTCCGCCATTCAATAAGATCATGGCTGATCTGTCCGTAAACTCAGCTCCATCTACCTGCCTTTTTCCCATAACCCTTAATTTCCTTACTATGTAAAAACCTATTTAACTGTATCTTAAATATATTCGGTGAAGAAGCCTCAACTGCTTCCCTGGGCAGAGAATTCCACAGATTCACCACTCTCTGGGAAAAACGGATTCTCCTCATCTCCATCCTAAAACTTCTGCCCTGAATCTTGAGGATTCTCCTGAATCATCCTCAACAATTTATGCAAATGCCCGATCAATTACAATGGAAGAGGAACGCCAATTATGTTGTTGAGAACTTGGTGTTCGCTGACGGGAGCACATGGAAGCCCAGTGAAAAAGCAGGGTGTTAACCACCTAGAGTATCCTCAATCACCTCAGAACAGACAGAACTAGAGGGGAAGCATGTGGTCCTAACCATAAGGGAATACCAGAGATGAGAAGGAAAAATACAGACAACAATGACCTTGAGATGAGACAGGGACAACCTTAGTCAATAGGGGTAGTGAATTAGCATCTGAACAAAAGTGGAGCACATCAAAGGAATAAAACTCTTGTTAAAAATATAACCTGATATCTTAACATAACTATTAGGGATAAAGAATGAGGCCATTCAACCCATCTGATCTCTGCCATTTTATGTTCAACGAGTCAATACACAACCTCCGTCATTCTGTCACCAGGTCTCTCTATTTTGTTTCTCTCTTCTGTTCTTATCTATCATTTCCTTCACTATATCTGTACAGATTGCCATGGGTAGTCCACGTAGCAAGTTCCATATTCTTATCAGTAGTTATTCCTATTGTGGATTTATTGTTGAGTATTTCACTTTGATGGCAACCAGTTCCAAGCTGTAATTTCTCTCTGTCCTCCATATTAAACTGCTTCATAAATTTAAAGGGTATCTGTCAGGTGATTCCTTTCACCTCTCTAGAGTAAAGAGCTTTAGAGGATTCGGTGATGTTTCTGACTTCTGATAAAGCATCAACAATTTTCATTGTTCCTGAAATTTATGGGCTACTTCCGTGGAATTTTCACTTTGTTTACCTGCCACATTACCCCATTTCCTTTGCATCTTATCCCGTCGTCAACTCAGTTGGTGGAACCTGAGGGGTTGTTGATGGCTGTTATGTCCCTGTGGGATGGATTGGAGGAATACATATCCTGCCTGCTCTGTTTTATACTTCCTGTGAGGCTCCAGTACATCAAAATAACTGCTAGCCGCATCAATTAATGTAGAAGCACATTTCACTTCAGGTCAGAGGGACACACCTGCAGCCAGTTAATTGATTAAGTCACGGAACAAAACAAAAGGAAAAGACTATTTTAAAAAAAGCCATTCTGAGGATGTGGGATATCAGGGAAGATCAGCAGTTATTGCCCGTTAGTTGTCCCTTGAGAAGATGGCGAAGAGCAGACATCCTGAACCACAGAGCTTGTATGGTGAAGGTTCATGTACTTCCAGGTCTCCTTACCCAGTGGCTTTACCATATTATAGCAGCAGGTGAATCATAATCAGCTTTATTATTACTGACATGCGTTGTGAAATTTGTTGTTTTGCAGCAGCGGTGCAGTGCAATACAAAAGAAATCACTCTGAGTTGCGATAAAAAATATTAAAAAATAAGTACTGTATTGCAAAAAGAGAGCAAAGAGTGAGACAGTGTTCATACCATCATGGGCCATTCAGAAATCTGATGGCAGAGGGAAAGAAGCTGCTTTTAAAATGTTAACTGTCTAACTTTCAGCTCCTGTACCTCTTCCCTGATGGCAGGAATGAATTGTGGGCATGTCCTTGATGGCGAGGGTCCTTTATAATGGATGCCACCTTCTTGAGGCACTGGCTTTGGAAGGTGTTCTCGATGCTGGGGAGGCGAGTGCCCATGATAGAGCTCGCTGAGTTTGCAATCCTTGGCAGCTTTTTCCAATCCTGTGCAGTGGCCTCTCCATACCAGACGGCGATGCAACCGGTCAGAATGCTGTCCACGGTACATCTGGGGCAATCTGCTGGAGCCCTTGTTGACCTGCCAAATCTCCTCCGACTCCTAATATATGAAGTATAGTTGCTGGCATGCCTTCTTTGTGCCCAGGTAGAGACTGGCTCACTATTTATTTGTTTATTGGGATACAGCACTGAGTAGGCCTTTCTGGCTCTTCAAGCTGCACCACCCAGCAATCCCCTGATTTAATTCTCGCCTAATTAATGGAGAATTTACAGTGACCAATTAACCTGCCCACTGGTACATCTTTGGACTGTGGGAGGAAACCGTAGCACTTGGAGTTGGACTGTGGGAGGAAACCATAGCACTTGGAGTTGGACTGTGGGAGGAAACCATAGCACTTGGAGGAAACCCACGCAGTCGCAGGGAGATGATGCAAACTCTTTACAGGCAACGGCGGGAATTGAACCCAGGTCACTGGTACTGTAAAGTGTTGTGCTAACCACTACACTATCATGCTGCCCTCAGTGATAACTAGAGTGGGGTAACATATGCTGACTTTGCTAGTCAGAAGATCATGTTTATATAAAGCTTGAGCATCGGATCAAGCCTGGTTTTCTTGCTGTCCTCTGTGAAATAGTCCACCATCCAGGACTGCACTTCAAGGATCAAGGATCAACTTTGTTCGCCATATACAATTATAGACAATAGACAATAGGTGCAGGAGTAGGCCATTCGGCCCTTCGAGCCAGCACCGCCACTCACTGTGAGCATGGCTGATCATCCACAATCAGTATCCAGTTCCTGCCTTATCCCCATAGCTTTGGATTCCGCTATCTTTAAGAGCTCTATCCATCTCTTTCTTGGAAGCATCCAGAGACTTGGCCTCCACAGCCTCCTGGGGCAGAGCATTCCATATATCCACCACTCTCTGGGCGAAAAAGTTTTTCCTCAACTCCATTCTAAATGGCCTACCCCTTATTCTTAAACTGTGGCCTCTGGTTCTGGACTCACCCATCAGCGGGAACATGCTTCCTGCCTCCAGCGTGTCCAATCCCTTAATAATCTTATATGTTTCAATAAGATCCCGTCTCTGCCTTCTAAATTCCAGAGTATACAAGCCCAGTCGCTCGAATCTTTCGACATATGACAGTCCCGCCATCCCGGGAATTAACCTTATGAACGTACGTTGCACTCCCTCAATAGCAAGAATGTCCTTCCTCAAATTTGGAGACCAAAACTGCACACAGTACTCCAGGTGTGGCATATGTATTAGGGATTCACTGTGGCTTGTTGGTGTCACATGCAACAAAAAAAAATTCAACAATGATAAAGAATTATATAAGAAATTAAGTTAGAATTGAAGTACAGACATGGAATAAAATATGCATAATTTCCCAAGTACCAGCATGTATTTACAATGCAAACAACATTATAAAAAATGGCTTGAAGTGTTTAAGTGCAGTGCAGTGACTGTGGTAATAGATAGAGGGGGTGGGGTGGCTAACTAGAATGGTTGATCAGATTACTGCATTGGGGAAGAAACATTTAAGATAGCATGAAGTTTTTGTTTCAATAGGATTTTGTCTTAACTGAAGAGTAAAATGATGCCATTAACCAGTGCTTGTGAAAATGCTCTGCAAGAGGCAAGTCTTTTATGAGAATTCGGTAAAATAATTGGAAAAGAGTAGACGAGAGGGCTTCCATTTCAGCAATACCACGGCCTCAAGTAATTCACAGCTAATGAAGGACCTCTGAAGTTTGCCACTGTAGCAGTGTAAGAACTTTAGTAGCCAGTTTGGAAAGCAGCAAGATCCCACTGACAGAAATATGCGAGTAACAGGACCAGATGTTTTTATGATGTTAACCATGGAACCTGGCCATGCTTATACACACATCACTGGTGGCTAATGCGCAATTGCAGCAGGGGATGAGGAGGGTAAATGTTAACCTTTGAAGAGAATATGAAGAAAGGAGAAAGGAATTTTTATTGCAGTTACACAGGATGGAGCAGGCCCAAAGGGCTGGTTGGACAACTACTGCCCATAATTCCTACAATTCTTATGACCCAGGATTACTGACCTGTTCTTCTTCAAAGAAGAACCATGGAAGTTGTTGTATGGTTCAGGTGTTGTTCCCCTGCACTTAGAGCAGCACTGGAATACCAACCACGGTTGTTGTGCAGAAGCCCCTGAAGAAGGCCAAAGCCCCAAACATCTGATTTGGAGATAAGTGTGCTGCCAGCTAAGGTGCAGCTGACAGATGGACTGCAGCTCAAGGCATGATGCGATGATGCCACTGTGCTGTCCATGTTTGTCAGCTTTCACTCACCCGTCATTCACTAAACTATATTTACTTTGGCCTATTTATAACTCTTGAAGGGAAGGCGGTGCAGACAATGGCTGTCAGTTTGTTGGTGTGGCTGTTCCGTCACTGAAGGTTTGTTTTAGCCCAGTGCCCAGTAATCGAAACAGATGTGGCAGCTGATTCCCGTCAGCCCCCACACAGAGGCTGAAGCCTTTCCATGTGTTATTTATTTTGCTACAGCCACAGAAAGGATGTGTTGTGACTAAACTTCCAAACAGTGCCTCAGTTGACGGTATTTCCATTGGTGAGTAGCTCAAGGCAACGTGAAAGCCTTGATTATTTTTCAGTCCCAAAGTCTGTGTGCTGATTTTAGCTGGTGTCAGCCAAGGTGGTAATATTGACACTATGTTTGGTTTTAGTAATGCAGGACCAACAAAGCAGAATTTTCTTCTAGCTCTGTCACAGCATTAAGATGTCCCAGAGAGCTTTACAAATTGATTTTGCCATGTAATGTTAACTACCAAATGGCCAATTTACTCATAGCAAGTTCCCATCAAGAGCACTGGGACAAATGAACAGATACCCTAGTTTGCGGTGGTTTCTGTCGATGCCTGGAATGAACCTCTGGCATTCCCTTCTCACCTTCCTTCCAGTGAGTCTGGGAAGAGTATGGAGAAAGGTCCACCTCATAATGGGCTGCAAAGAGTAGTGGTGTCAGCCCAATACATCTCAGGTGTATCCCTCCTCTCCATTGGTAGTATCTATATGAGGCCCTGCCTCTCGAAGGCAGCATCCACCATCAAAGATCACCACTATCTGGGCCATGCCTCCTTCTTGCAGTTGCCATTGGGCAGAAGGTACAGAAGTATATTGCCCCACACCACCAGGTTCAAGAACAGCTACTTCCCTTCAACCATTCAGTTCTTGAACCAACCAGCACAACCCCAATCATTACCTCAGTAAAGCAACACCATGACGACAGAGGGGTAGGAAGATCCTGATGAAGGGCTTCGGCTCGAATTGTCAACTGTACTCTTTTCTATAGATGCTGCCTGGCCTGCTGAGTTCCTCCAGCATTTTATATATATTACTTTGATTTCCAGCACCTGCAGATTTTCTCTTGTTTGTGACTACGATGACATTGATTATTTTGCAGATAATGGACATAATTTTTTGTTCCAATTGTTTTCTTCCTTGTAAAAGTTGTGTATAATTTTGATTTTATTTATGTTTTTCTGATGAATACTGCTCACGTGATGCCAGATGTGCTTGTGAAGTGGCTGCCAGTGAGTTTTTCATTACACCAGTGCAGACATGTACTTGTGCATGTGACAATAAACTCTACTTCGACTTGCGCTTAAAATTGCACCCAGTAAAATTACTAGAGTCGACCCACTTTTGGTGCTGTAGCCCTTAGCTCTGTGGACTGGGCAGCCTGAGTGCAAATGTAGTACCATGTAGACTGTGGCTGTATGGTATCTTCCAACTCCAACAATAACACCCCGCATTCATGTAGCCCTCTTAACACTGAACACCTGATGGATGGGTTTGAGTGGAACAGGAAAGTTGTTAGTAGGGCTTGAAAGAGAAAGGGGTAGGAGGAATTTCTAGAATTTTGGCTGCTTCTTCAATCTAATGCCTAGTTGAAGTCCCTCATCTCTGGAACCACTCTAGTAAATCTATTCCATTCCCTTAGTAGGAATTTCACATCCTTCCTGAAATGTGATTAATGGAACTGGACACAGTACTGCATTCAAAAGGAATTCCATGTTGGTTTAGCCAGAATTCCTCCCTCTTATACCCTGTGCGTCTATTTATGGATCCAAAGGTCCCAAGGTGTACGTGTTGGGACTACTTCTGGTTGTTTGGTTACTGGTCCACTGTAAATTAACCCTTGCACAGGTGACTATTGGGTGAATCAGAGGAGATTTTGGTAGACGTGTAAGAGAACAGTTTACAGGAGAATAATTAGGAGAATGGAATTGACAAGATTACTCTGACAGCCACTATAGATTCACTGACTGCTTGGCCAATTTCAACATACTTGTAATAACAAATAGAATAAGGACATGGTTTCATTGGTGTGGAGAGGGGGTACAGGGGAGATTTTTTTAGGATGGAAGGATTTAGTTCTATGAAGAGACTGGGTAGACAAAATGTTAAGGGCAGAGACAGGGTAGATAAGATGAAGTTTTTTTTCCAACAAGAGCGGTATCGAAAATCAGAGTACCCAGGTTTAGGCCAAGAGGTTTAGAGGTGATCTCAGAAAGAAGTTTTTGACTGAGCGAGTGTTTAGAATGAATGAGTATTGAAGGCAGAGACTCTCACAACACTTCAGCTGTGGACAAAGTGGTGGAAAATGGGATATGTATAAATTATTCTGTGATGTACTGTATGGCCTGAGTGCAGTGGAAAAGGGTTTGTTTCTGTGACAATATTGTAAGGAATCTGAATCAGAGACAGAATCAGGTTTAATATCACTGGCGTATGTCGTGAAATTTGTTGTTTTGCGGCCCCAGTACATTACAATACATAATGATAAAAATTATAAATTACAATAGGTATATATAATAAATGAAAATTAAATTAAATAAGTAGTTCAAAAAGAGAGGGAAAAATAATGAAGTAGTGTTAATGGGTTCACTGTCCATTCAGAAAACTGACGGCAGAGGGGAAGAATCTGTTCCTGAAACATCGAATGTGTGTCTTCAGACTCCCATCCCAACATAATGTCTAGGTTGGCTGCTTCAGAGGACAAGAGTCAATCCCATTGGACTGGGAATGAAATCAGTTTGAGCTCTTGTAGACCAAAGAGTCTGGTGAACCATTTGGAGATTTACAACTCTCCACCCAGATGAAGGGTCTTGAATGTCAACTGTCCATTTCCCTCCACAAATGCCTCCTAATACACAAAGTTCCTTCAGTAGTTGATTTTTTTCCACAGATCCCAGCTTCTGCAGCCCCTTACACATCCAGCATGATGGTTACTTTTTCTCTGTCACCTTGTTTTAACTTTCACATATTTAAAACCTAATTCAATTCCTTACAACAGTCTGCATGGAATTTGAATGCATTCTCTGGATCAGTCAAACAGGAGAACCATGGTATTGCCCACACTTAATTATGACTGAAATGAGAAATAGTTATTCTCCAGAACTGACCAGTCAGCATAAAATTCACAAAAACAGTTAACAAAAGATTCTCTCAGTTAAAGTGCTCAATGCACAGAGAAACAAAAGGAGCTTTATTACAGATGCTGGTACATTAGCAGTGGAAAATATCAGTTGCGTTGTTGAATGGATAATGGAAGGTTTGTGAGTCTGAAAGCCAGAGGCTCTGGTACAGTGTCGGAAAATAAAATAAGAGCAACCTCATCAGTTGCCTCTCTCAGGGTGATAAAGAAAATAAATTTGTAAAAGGATTGAGCACCCTTTCACATATCAAGTGAGGTCCTCGAACTGACTGTTGTGATTAATGTTGAAGACATGCCAGATATTTTTAAAGAAAGCCTTGCATTTATGTGGCACCATTTAAGATCTTATGATGTCCCAAACTGATCTACTGCTATTTGAAATGTTTTGAAAGTATTATACAATGATCGGGAAATTTGTTATCGTAATTGAGAGTTACTGGAGAATGGTGCTGTTTCAAATATACATGCCGTAATGATGGAAGGGACTGGGGGAGGGACGATGCTCACAGGGGCTCTGAGGGATCTGGGCCAGCATGTGTAGAACATTACCCAGAAAAGGCACACGTTATTCTTTGTGAAAGGTGACTGCAAAGGCTGCTCCTGGTATGAGAGTGCCAGGGTCGACCACATGTGAATGCAGTGCCAGAAATTACTGGGGCACCAGCACAGTGGCAAAGCATTGGAGGCCATTTGCTTTCTAAAATGTGGTCTGAAGGAAAGGTAGGTGAAGTTTTCTCTTCTTAGGTGGCCTCTCTAATGCAGCACTCAGTCAGGTAGACCAGTGGCAGCTGCTTGGAATGATCCTGTTCGGATTCAGACTCAGATTTATTTATCGCGTGCACATCGAGACATAACAGTGAAATGTGTCATTTACTTTAACAATCTGAGGATGTGCTGGGGGCAGCCTGCAAGTGGAAAGAAAGATACAAGTGACCTCCACTGCCATGCGAGAGGCAGTCCAGGAACATGTCTGAAGCTGCCTTTGAGATTGCAGGAAGTCACAGATCTCAGTGAGGACAATTTTGGTGAAGTCCATCTTCTATAGGCATCAATCCTCAAAGAAGTCTGGGACAAGGAACATGGGTCTCTGTAAACTTTGATACACACAGTTTTGGATGATGAGGCCTCCTATATCTCCCAAATGGTCCACACGGCTGCCTGTCATTCTTCTGATGTTTATAGTCCATCCCCATCTGGCTAAGGTCAGATCTCCTGGCAAGAGGTTTCCAGAGAGATTCCTGTAAGGGACAATTGCAGCATTGCGAGGAGCAACATTGTGGTGCATTAGTAAAGTTGTTGCCTCACTGCGGAAGTGACATGCTTTGACCCTGGTAGCTGTCTGTTTGAAGTATGTGTGTTCTTCCTGTGATTGGTTAGGAACCTTCCCACAGCTCACAGGCAGGCGGGTTGGCCGTTCAAAATTCGGTGCTGTGTTCAGTTCTGGCCACCTATCGACAGGAATATTTTCAAAAAGGTTGAACGAGAGCAGAGAAAATACATAAGTATGCGAGGACCTGAGTTATAGGGCAAGGTTCAATAGGTTTGGACTTTATTCCTTGAAGTGCAGGAAGATGAAGGGAAATTTGGTAGAGGTACACAAAATCTTGAGGAGTATGGAGAGGGTGAATGCATGCAAGCTTTCTCGCCTCAGGTTGAGTGTGAACCAGGTAGAAAAGGATCGAATTTCACCCCACTTTATCACCAGGAGCCAAGAAACCCAGAAATAGCCATGATTTTCCCCTACTCCTGGATTAAGTCTATTTTTAATTACACAGCATAGTTTTTCTAAGTCTCTGAGAAGGAATTTCCAAGCAGTAATTCAGGTAGTGTCTAAATTGGGCTAAATAAAGAGACTTTGTTCGCCAAAACAGATACTTCCTTCATTTCGAGTTACCTTTCCTCTCCTAGCTCTCTGTTCTTACAGGGTTTTTGACTATGTAAACTGGGCTAGGGTTGCATTTCCTCAGGAGAATGTGTGTCCACTGATTAGCTTCTGAAGTCAAGGGCTCCATTTGTCGAGGGTTTCAGAGCTTTCATCAGTCCTGGAGCAAACATGATGTTGCTGGAAATAGAAGTCAGGCAGAAAAGAGGAACAGAGTTAACACGCAAACACGAAGAAATCTGCGGATGCTGGAATTTCAAGCAACACACATCAAATTTGCTGATGAACGTAGCAGGCCAGGCAGCATCTCTAGGAAGAGGTACAGTTGACGTTTCGGGCTGAGACCCTTCATCAGGACTAACTGAAAGGAGATCTAGTAAGAGATTTGAAAGTGGGAGGGGGAGGGGGAGATCCAAAATGATAGGAGAAGACAGGAGGGGGAGGGATGGAGCCAAGAGCTGGACAGATGATTGGCAAAAGGGATATGAGAGGATCATGGGACAGGAGGCCCAGGGAGAAAGACAAGGGGTGGGGGAGCCCAGAGGATGGGCAAGGGGTATAGTGAGAGGGACAGAGGGAGAAAAAGGAGAAAGAGAAAAAGAATGTATCTATATAAATAAACAAATAACAGATGGGGTACGAGGGATATGACCATATGACCATATGCCTAGCATTCGATGCCCTTTCTAAAACCTTGCAACTCTTCTTTCTACTACACACGTGCAAAATGATGTCACCGTTTTCTCCTAAAAGCACAGGCAACTATTTTAGCATTACCAGGGTGAATACATAAATGTTCTTTAATAATAAAAATGACATTCAATGTTCACCTGGTTATATGTTTATCATTAGATGTAGCAGATTCTGATTACTGGATGCAGCATCAATTTTATACACTGGTCTAAACAAAATGCATACCGTATCCTTGGGTAACCTAGACAGCAGCGACACAGATTTATGTAGTTTGTCATACACAGCCAACACCTCTATAGTATGTAAGCTGATGGGAAGTAAGATCATGGTGAAAACAGAAAATAAGGACAGGAAATTAGAACTCTTGGAAGTTAGGAGAATGATTCAAAAATAACCCGAGGGCCAACCTTTACTTTGCAGAGAGTGATGAGTATATGGAACGAGCTGCTTGTGGAAGTGATTGAGTCAGGTAAAATAGTAGCATTTTAAAAAAGCACTTGGACAGGTACATGAAGTGGGGGGGGAGCCTGAATGCAGGACATTGCGACTCACTAGTGGACAACATGGTCGGTACAGACTCATTGGGTTGAGGGGCCTGCATCCGAGTTTTATTGCTCTAAGTGAATAGCCTTCAGGGAATATTTGGGGAGAGAAAGAATGTTCACTGTGGGCTTTTCCGTCCGCTTTTTCTGGATTGTTACTCAATCTCAGAATTTTATTTTAAATTTGGGATGGATTGATTTTTGACCACTGAGCAATATTTAAGCCAAATGATGTTCAGATGCAAATCAGGGCCAAAGGGCAGAGTGGTTTCCTGTTGCTTCTCTTATCTATATCACACACAGCTCCTTACAAATCTGGATTATTGGACCAGACCTGATTACATGCTCTGTAGGAATCCACCCCAAAACATTGTACCATGGATTACAAAAGATGTATGAAGCAAGACTATAATGTAGATTGGCTGTCTGAAAGAATTGCAGGACACAGTCACATTCAGCTGAGTGAGAGATTTGCATTTTACAGTGCAGCTGTTGTAAAGTGAGCCCACCTTCTGGGCAAAGAGCCCATCTCTGCAGATTGATCTGACTGATGGGAAATAATTGGATTAGTTAGTTGTGAAATTCTGCCCATCTGAGTGTAATTATTTGATATGAAAGTGTCATGATTAGTGCTGACGTTTCAAGGCTACTGCTTGGTGAAGGATTGAGTAAGTTGTTGTAGTGTCTCAAGTTTCGAAGGATTTTGCACGAATCCCAGAGCTCTTGAGTGCTTTCCAGACAATGAAGTATTTCTAGTGAGGTTATTTTGGTCATGTTGGAAAAATCACAGCCAAATTTGTGCACAACAATCTCCCACAAGCCCCAATGCTGTGAAATCATTTTGTTTTCAGTTATGAGTGAACTGAAGGATGAATATCTGTCATGTCACTAGGAAGACTTTTCCTGCTCAAAGTAGCATTGGAAGATTTCTTTATGTCTATTTGAAGGGGCGAAGTTGGTCTTACTGTAAAGACTCATGCAAAATATGGCGTCTCTTCAACTTGGTGCTGAGGGATTATTTTCCCTCTTGATAAATGGTTTATGATTGTCACATATACCAAGATAGAGTGAAAAGGTTTTTGTTTGCATGCCATTCAGACATATCATTTCATGCATACATACAGTGAGATCATGGAAAAGCAAAAAAAAATAGAGTACAAAGTTACAGAGAAACATATTAAAGTGATAAGGCTTTATTTACTTATGAACATTGAAACATACAGTAAAGTGCATCAATTATATCAATGGCCAGTACAGTCTTAGGATGGGCTGGGGGCAGCCCGCAAGTGTTGCCACGCATCCAGTGGCAACGTAGCATGCCTGCAACTTACTAACTCTCACCCATACATCTTTGAAATATGGGAGGAAACCAGAGCACCCGGAGGAAATCCACGCAGTCACAGGGAGAATGTACAAACTCCTTACAGACAGCAGTGGAAATTGAAACCCAGTTGCTGCCAGTGTAAAGCGTTATGCTAAGTGCCAAGCAACACACATCAAAGTTGCTGGTGAACGCAGCAGGCCAGGCAGCATCTCTAGGAAGAGGTACAGTCGACGTTTCGGGCCGAGACCCTTCGTCAGGACTAACTGAAGGAAGAGCTAGTAAGAGATTTGAAAGCGGGAGGGGGAGGGGGAGATCCAAAATGATAGGAGAAGACAGGAGGGGGAGGGATAGAGCCAAGAGCTGGACAGGTGATAGGCAAAAGGGATATGAGAGGATCATGGGACAGGAGGTCCGGGGAAAAAGAAAAGGGGGGGGTACCCAGAGGATGGGCAAGGGGTATAGTCAGAGGGACAGAGGGAGAAAAAGGAGAGAGAGAGAAAAAGAATATATATATATATATATATATATATATATATGTGTGTGTATATGTATATATATATATATATATATATATATGGGATGGGGTAAGAAGGGGAGGGGGGGCATTAGCAGAAGTTAGAGAAGTCAATGTTCATGCCATCAGGTTGGAGGCTACCCAGACGGAATATAAGGTGTTGTTCCTCCAACCTGAGTGTGGCTTCATCTTTACTGTAGAGGAGGCCGTGGGTAGACATATCAGAATGGGAATGGGACGTGGAATTAAAATGTGTGGCCACTGGGAGATCCTGCTTTCTCTGGCGGACAGAGCGTAGGTGTTCAGCAAAGCGGTCTCCCAGTCTGCGTCGGGTCTCGCCAATATATAAAAGGCCACATCGGGAGCACCAGACACAGTATATCACCCCAGCCGACTCACAGGTGAAGTGTCGCCTCACCTGGAAGGACTGTCTGGGGCCCTGAATGGTGGTAAGGGAGGAAATAAGTGTAAGGGCGTGTGTAGCACTTGTTCCGCTTACAAGGATAAGTGCCAGGAGGGAGATCAGTGGGGAGGGATGGGGGGGACGAATGGACAAGGGAGTCGCGTAGGGAACGATCCCTGCGGAAAGCAGAGAGGGGGGGAGGGAAAGATGTGCTTGGTGGTGGGATCCCGTTGGAGGTGGCGGAAGTTACGGAGAATAATATGTTGGACCCGGAGGCCGGTGGGGTGGTAGGTGAGGACAAGGGGAACCCTATTCCTAGTGGGGTGGCGGGAGGATGGAGTGAGAGCAGATGTGCGTGTTGATGCTAAGTGCCACCCCAACTTTGTAGATTGCAACAGGTGGGAAGTGCAGGTAGACAACTAAAATATCAGGGGTATGACTGAGAGATTAAGAGATCACCTTAAGCATGTAAGAGGTTGATTCAAGAGACTTATAACAGCTGAATGGAAGTTGCCCTTAAATCTGGTGGTATGTGTTTCTCAAGCTGTGTTGAGGACAATCATGGTGGAGCTATTGCTGCCTATCCTGACTGACTATGGTTTGCTGGTCAAGAATCAGAATCAGGTTTATTATCACAGGCATGTGTCACGAAATCTGTTACCTTGGCAGCAGCAGTTCAATGCAATACATAATCTAGGAGAAAATAAATAAATAAATAAATAAATATGTATTTTGTATTCAGTATATGTATATTGAATAGATTAAAGATTGTGCAAAAACAGAAATACTACATATTTAAAAAGTGAAGTAGTGTTCATGGGTTCAATGCCCATTTAGGAAATGGATGGCAGAGGGGAAGAAGCTGTTCCTGAATTGCTGAGTGTGTGCCTTCAGGCTTCTGTACCTCCTACCTGATGGTAACAGTGAGAAAAGGGCATGCCCTGGGTGCTGGAGGGAGGGGTCATTAATAATGGACACTGCCTTTCTGAGACACCGCTCCTTGAAGATGTCCTGGGTACTTTGTAGGCTAGTACCCAAGATAGAGCCAACTAAATTTACAACCCTCTGCAGCTTCTTTCGGTCCTGTGTAGTAGCCCCTCCATACCAGACAGTGATGCAGCCTGTCAGAATGCTTTCCACGGTACATCTATAGAAGTTTTTGAGTATATTTGTTGACATACCAAATCTCGTCAAACTCCTAATGAAGTATAGCCGCTATGCCTTCTTTATAACTACATTGATATGTTGGGACCAGGTTAGGTCCTCAGAGATCTTGACACCTAGGAACTTGAAACTACTCTCTCTCCACTTCTGATCCCTCTATGAGGATTGGTATGTGTTTCTTCATCCTGCACTTCCTGAAGTCCACAATCAGCTCTTTTGTCTTACTGACATTGAGTGCCAGGTTGTTGCTGCAACACCACTCCACTAGTTGGCATATCTCACTCCTGTACACCCTCTCATCTCCATCTGAGATTCTACCAACAATGGTTTTATCATCAGCAAATTTATAGAAGGTATTTGAACTGTACCTAGCCACACAATCATGGGTGTAGGGAGAGTAGAGCAGTGGGCTAAGAACACATCCCTGAGGTGCGCCAGTGTTGACCGTCAGCGAGGAGGAGATGTTGTTACCAATCCGCACAGATTGTGGTCTTCCGGTTAGGAAGTCAAGGATGCAATTGCAGAGGGAGGTACAGAGGCCCAGGTTCTGTAACTTATCCATCAGGAATTTGGGAATGATGGTGTTAAATGCTGAGATATAGTTGATGAACATAGGTATTTGTTGTCCAAGTGGTCTAAAGCCACGTAAAGAGCCATTGAGATTGTGTCTGCCATTGTCCTATTGTGGCGATAGGCAAACTGCAATGGGTCCAGGTCCTTGCTGAGGCAGGGGTTCAGTCTAGTCATGACCAACCTCTCAAAGCATTTCATCACTGTAGATGTGAGTGCTACCGGGCGATAGTTATTAAGGCAGCTCACATTATACTTCTTAGACCTGGTATAATTGTTGCCTTTTTGAAGCAAGTGGGAACTTCCACCCGTAGCAGTGAGAGGTTGAAAATGTCCTTGAACACTCCCACTAGTTGGTTGGCACAAGTTTTCAGAGCCTTACCAGGTACTCCTTCGGGACCTTCTGCCTTGTGAAGGTTCACCCTCTTTGAAGACAGCCTTACATCAGCCTCTGAGACAGAGATCACAGGGTCTCACCGGGTGCAGCAGTGATCTTCACAACTGTAGTTGTATTCTCCCTTTCTAAGCAGATATAGAAGGCATTGAGTTCATCTGGTAGTGAAGCATCGCTGCCATTCATGCTATTGGGTTTTACTTTGTAGGAGGTAATGTCTTGCAAATCCTGTCAAAATTGTCGTACATCCGATGTTGCCTCCAACCTCGTTCAAATTTGTCTCTTCGTCCTTGAGATAGCCCTCCACAAGTCATACCTGGTTTTCTGGTACAGACCTGGTTTGCCAGCCTTGAATGCCACCAATCTAGCCTTCAGCAGACGACATGCCTCCTGGTTCATCCACGGCTTTTGGTTTGGGAATGTACAGTGAGTCTTGGTAGACATACACTCATCCACACAGGATCTCCACTGAACGTCAACGACTCCTCCGTAGAGATCGTCAAGAGCACCAAATTTCTCAGTGTTCACCTGGCGGAGAATCTCACCTGGTCCCTCAACATCAGCTCCATAGCAAAGAAAGCCCAGCAGCATCTCTACTTTCTGTGAAGGCTGAGAAAAGTCCATCTCCCACCCCCCATCCTCACCACATTCTACAGAGGTTGTATTGAGAGCATCCTGAGCAGCTGCATCACTGCCTGGTTCAGAAATTGCACCATCTCGGATCGCAAGACCCCGCAGCGGATAGTGAGGTCAGCTGAGAAGATCATCGGGGTCTCTCTTCCCGCCATCACAGACATTTACACCGCACGCTGCATCCGCAAAGCAAACAACATTATGAAGGATCTCACGCCCCCCTCATATAAACTCTTCTCCCTCCTGTCATCTGGAAAAGGGCACCGAAGCATTTGGGCTCTCACAACCAGACTGTGTAACAATTTCTTCCCCCAAGCCATCAGACTCCTCAATACCCAGAGCCTGGCTTGACACCAACCTATTATACCCTCTACTGTGTCTACTGTGTTGTTTATTATTTATTGTAGCGCCTGCACTGTTTTGTGCATCTTATGCAGTCCTGGATAGGTCTGTAGTCTTGTGTAGTTTTTGTGTTTTTTATTACGTAGTTCAGTATAGTTTTTGTATTGTTTCATGTAGCACCATGGTCCTGGAAACATTGTCTCATTTTCACCATGTTCTGTACCAGCAGTTATGGTTGAAATGACAATAAAAGGTGACTTGACTTTTAATGAAGTCAGTAACAACCGCAGCATACTCATACAGGTTTGAAGATGAATCCCTGAGTACAGTCCAGTCCACCAATACAAAGCAGTCCTGTAGACGCTCCTGTGCTTCCCTTGTCCATACCTTCTTGGTCCTCACTACTGGTGCTGCAGTCTTCAGTCTCTGCCTATACTCAGGGAGTAGAAGTACAGCCAGGTGATCAGACTTCCCGAAGTGAGGGTGTGGAATAGCACGGTAGGCATTCTGGATGGTGGTGTACAATGGTCCAGTGTGTTGTTTCCTCTAGTATTGCAAGTGATCTGTTGATGGTAGTTGCTTAGTGATTTTTTCAGACTGGCCTGGTTAAAATCCCCTAAAGCAATGGTGAAGTCAAGGATCCAGTTACAGAGGGGTTGCCAAGTTTTGGATCAAGGAGTTTGGAGATGAGTTTGTTTGGCAGTGTGGTATTGAAGGCAGTGCTCTAATTAATAAATAGGAGTCTGATGTAAGTGGCTTTGTTCTCCAACTATTCCAAAGATGAGTGTAGGGCTAGGGAGATGGTACCCAGTGTGGACCTCTTTCATCTGAAGGTAAATTGCAGTGGATTGAGGTTGTCTTGGAGGCTGGAGTTGGTGTGTGTCATGACCAGCCTGTCTGACATAACAGGAATCAGAGAGGTCAAGCTTTAGCACACAAAAATGGGGAAGACTTCCCACCTGATGAATTCTTCAAAGTTTAATGTGATAGTTCAGCTATTTTTAGTTGGTTCCTGATTGGCCAATGTAAAGACAGTACACACATTTACCACACAAGACAGGTGAAATCCAACTTCTAGACAAAATTATATACATGGTCTTTCTTAATTTTACCGTTTGTGAGACTGAATTTGGCTGGCTTGTGGTGAACCTCTTTTGTAAAAGGGCTGTCTGTAATCACCACAAAATTAAACAGACATCCAATTGCCTGTCTGGCAACTTGCTTGCTTCATACTTGCAGAAAGCAGGTCTAAATGCCTTATTTGCACAGTTGTCCACTGATTCATGGGCTACATTGTGTTTCCAAAATTGTTGCAGGTGAATGCAGAAAAATAATTCTGTGTAGGCAAAGGTGCAAGAGATCGTGCAAGAAGTGGCAGATATGGGTCATTTTACAACGTCTCTGAATTTGCTGCTATGATAACGGTGAAGGAGATAGTGCTTTGATGTTGTTATTGCCTAAACTTGACAGCTGCTTCTGGAGTCTGCCCATGAACAGTGAAATATCAACTGTTTTTGTTAGTTGTTCATGATGTATGGACATTACTGGCAATGCCAGCAATTATTATCCATCCTTAGTATCATAGCTAAGAGTCAACCACATTGGTGGGTCGACAGTAATGTTTTATGTATTTATTTTTGTTTAGAGATATCCAGCTACCCTTGACAACCCCAGTTTAGCCCTAACCTAATAGTTGGACAATTTACATTTCACCTAAACGATATGTCTTTGGACTGTGGGTGGAAACTGGAGGACCCGGAGAAAACCCACACATTCCACAGGGAGAGCGTACAGAGTCTCCTTACGGAGGACACTGGGATTGAACTCCAAACTCCAATGCCCTGAGCTGTAATAGCATCATGCTAACCACTATGCTACCATGCACCCCAATGTACACGCCAGAATGGGTAGGATGGCAGGCTCCCAGTCCTGAACCAGATGGGATTTACAAAAACCCGTTAATTTTATTATTAACATTATTGAGTAATGGTTCATTTTCAGGGAAGTTTCCGCTAGTGAATCCCTGCTTCTTACAGAATGCTGCTGGTGCAGAGTCACAATGATTGCACTGAAGAACTATTTAATGCAAAACAATTTTCATGGGGTGTTCTCCCTTAAAAATGTTAAGCATTGAAGGACAAACCACAGTTTTAATATTGCACAAATTATAGTCGCTAGCCCACCTTACTGGACCTGTAAAATACGTTTTATATGCATGAAATTTCATTCCACTTACTAGATGATAAAGATCTTTCAATGCATAAAAACATATTTTAATCTAATTTGTTCATATTTCATTTTTGTATTTAATGCCACATGAATGCTCCTGTTTTTATTGTGATTCATTTTAATATAACTAAATGTTATATTTTTCCTCCCTGGTTTGCTTTCTTAATTCTTAACTCAGATTTCCAACTCAGGCTTCTGATGACTTCACCTGGATGCCACAAATTCCCATAGATCAGGGGTTCCCAAGCTGGGGTTCACGGACCCCTTGATTAATGGGGTAAGCTCCATGCCATAAGAGAGGTTGGGAACCCCTGTTATAGACGATACCAGACTAAATAGAGGAAATCAATGCCACAAAACTCACTGAACCTTTGTGGGTAGATCCCTTCTCTACAAAATCAGGGAAAAGTCAGAGTTCTCTCTTCTCCACAAAATCAGGGAAAAATCAGAAGCTCCATGGCTTGTTTCCACACTGAAAATCTCTGTGACTAGACGACACCGTGTTAGCTTAGTTTTGGAGTATGCTTTCTTTTGGATTGACTTGGAAAGCTTCATTAGGTTGTAAATCCCTGCTTCCATGGAATTCCTTTGAAAATAGTATACAGCAATCAAAGTAAAATTTATCTGGCCAAGTAATATCCAACCTCAAATGTGCAATTCATAGTTTCCTCTGTGTCAGTAACTCTTGAGTGAACCAGTTAGCCAATGATGTTGCAAATACGTTAATTGATGCTCAGGACTCAAAGCTTCAAAGTATATTTATGTATACAGTCTACAGCCCTGAGATTCATCTTCCTGCAGGCAGCCACAAGACAAAGAAACACCATAGAACCTGTTTAAAGAAAAACCCCACACAACAAAAACCATCGAACACCCAACGCGTGATAAAAAGAACAAATCACGCAAACAGCAAAAAGCGAGCAAATAACACACAGAACATTAAACAACAAACTGCAAAGTCCCCGAAAGTCAGCCCACTCCCACAAGCTGCCGAGGTGAGTGAAGCCACAGCTACCGAGTCAGTCAGTTCAGTGTTGTGTCTATGGCTGCAGGCCACAGAGCGCAGAGCCAGTTCCACGCTGAAGTGTCTCAATCAAATCGCTTAGTCGGCTCAAAAATACATCCTTAAGGTAGAAATTACAGGCTGCAATTGATCACAGTTCAGGAGAAGTATATTTAAAAGAAGAAGAGTATCTAGTAGTTTCCTGAGTTGCCTGCAGGATGTCGCCGTTGTTTGCTGGCGCCATCTTGCCAGAAGAGCCCCTTGTCTATTATACATCCATTCAGATATATTAATTGAGGATTTTGTAATCTGCCAGCTGTTCAAACTGTTTATTTCCATGGGAACTTTGGAGAGTTTAATAGCAGCTCTATGCCTGACCTGGTTACAGTTAATGCACTGCTTGTTAGTTTGGCATTTGCTCACTCATGTGGCAATCTGAGCATCCTTTAAATAAATCCCCTTTCCAACCAATTGTGTGCACCCTTTAAATAAATCCCCTTTCTAATACATCGCGTATGTCATTTAAATAAACCCCTGTACAATTAATATAAGTGACATAACTAAATTAATATAAGTGACATAACTAAGACCCTTTTCAGCCTTTTTGTGGACAATTTAAAGTATTCTACCAACCAGTTGTGTGTGCCTGTTAAATTAATCTTCCTTTCAACCAATTGTCAATTCTTTAACTAGATACCCCTCCCATCCAAGTGGAATGAGCTTAAGATTTTGAAACTTATGAATTATTTAGATTTCCATTCTGTGGTGTCAACATTAAAAACATCACATTTATTTATATGAGTAAAGCTCTTGTTTGTTTCATACTAACGATATTGTTTAAAGTATGAAAACACCCCTTACCATCATCCACTGACCTCAGTTTGTCCACTATGGACCTTCTGGCCTAAAAGGCATAATTTAGCTTAACAGTGGAGTCATGGAGTCATACAGCCTGTAAACAGGCCCTTCAGCCAACCACTCCATGCTGACCAAGATGTCCATCTAAGCTAGTCCTATTTGCCCATGTTTGGCCCACATCCTTCTAAACCTTTCCTATCTGTGTACCTGTCCAAATGCCTTTGAAATTCTATTGATGTACCAGCCTCAACCATTTCATCTGGAAGCTCATTTGAGCCCCCCTCTGGGTGAATGAGTTGCCGCTCAGGTTCCTGTTAAATCTTTCCCCTCTCACCTTAAATCTCTACTCTCTATAGGATGGCTTTTCTCCTTGCAAGATCTTAAACACTCACCCGAGAGTAAAAAAGCTTTGCTTTTCGGTAGTGCTTTTCAAGATCTATGAAGTCTGAAAGTACTTGGCAGCAAATGAAGTCCTTGGTGTCAGGTATTCACCGAGCATTGCAAGCTTCCACAGACAGTAAGCAGACATCCCACCTCTCCCGGAAGTTCCGGGAGTCTCCTGCACATTAATAGTGGCTCCCTGATGCCCGCAAATTATATACAATATCACGGAAATCAATTTTTTGGAGAGCGAGCGAGCGAGAGAGCACGAGAGAGAGAAAGCAAGAGAGAGTGAGTGTGAGAGCGACCACGAGAGAGAGAGAGCGAGAGCACGAGAGAAAGAGCAAGAGCGACCACGAGAGAGAGAGAGAGAGTGCGCCTTGGCAGAGTGTTCCAAAAAAAGAAAATATAAAACGTACGTCACCCCAGACTACCCTAAAGAGTACCCCTGCCTAATAGGGATCAAAAATAATGACAGTGTTGCTGGCTGCACTGTTTGCAACAGTGACTTTTCTATTGCCCATGGTGGGTTAAAATGTAAAAGACATGTTGAGGTGAGTTTAACAGGTGTCATTCATTCATTAGCATAGCTAACGTTATTTGAACTAGCTAGCTAGCTGCTAAAGAGCTACTCTATTGCAGACATCCCACCTCTCCCAGGAGTTCCAGGAGTCTCCCGCAAATTGATGATGCTACCTCCCTGAAATGAGTTTTTGCAGGGTGGGATGTCTGCAGTAAGGCTAGGTGATGTTTTACTGAGGTTGCACAAGGAACAGACGTTAAGCCGGGAAGCTAGGCAGACCTTCCTTGCCCCATTTGGAATAGTGCTATTCAGTCAATACCTATAGGAGTTGAGAAGGAATATACATTTACGTTTGAAGGATTAGTGTGGAACTAAGGAAAGGAATTTTCTATGAGAGAATGGTAAAGGTTTGTAAAGTTGCTAGAGGCAGAATCCCTCATTGTCATAGCATCAGAGACTTATTGAGTTTTATAGCATGGGCCCAATGATGACTTCACCATGAATAAATTATGATGGCCCTGTTCATCCATGCCAAATGTGTTGGTCAATAAGCTGGCTGCATCTGTCCACATTTGGCCCATAAACCTCTAAACTTCTCCTGTCCAGCTTATCTAGATGGATTTTAAATGTTGCTAAATGTGCCCACCTCAATATCTATTTCTGGCAGCTCATTTCAAATACGCACCCACACCACCCTTTGTGCGAAGAAGCTGTCCCTGATGTCCCTTTTAAATCACTTCCCCTTGACCTTAAACCTCTGTGCTCTTGTTTTTCACACTCCCTCCCTGGGAAAAAGACTTCATGCTTTCACCCTGTCTTACATACCTCCACCAGTTCACCTCTCAATCTCCTACATTTAAAAAGGATCTAGAAAACGAGAATAAAAAGAGTAAAATAGGGGCAGGTATAGACATCTGACCCCTCAAGTGTCCCCTGGCATTCTATATGATCATGGCTGATCTGTGTTGGCCTCAACCCCTCTTCTGTGCCAGTTCCACATTGCTCTTCTAAATACCACTACCAATCTGTCTCTGCCACCCTCAAGGCAGAGAGAAGAGCAACACACGAAGTGCTGGAGGAACTCAGCAGGTCAGGCAGCGTCTATGGAGGGGAATAAACAGTTGAGGTTGTAGGCTGAAACCGTTTGTCATGAGTCCTAATGAAAGGCCTTGGCCTGAAATGTCGACCGTTTATTAATCTCCATAGATGCTGCCTGGCCGGCTGTGTTTCTCCAGCATTTTGTGTTTGTTACACTGGATTTCCAGCAGCTGCAGAATCTCTTGTGCCTTTGAGAGAAGAAATTTATATTTGCTGTGCTGATGTCTTCAAGGATACAGAAGGAAGGACATGGGATGTGGCTCAACAGCTCTATTAAGACTGGCAGACCGTCCTCCCCTTGTGGTGTAATATCAATAGAGTGCTGTAGGACCCTGCGTGCTGTCTGAGTGGCTAGATAAAGCGTTGAGCTGAAATGCCTTCTGAATAACAGAACCTCTGTTAGTGTTGCACTCTCTCAATCCCACTCCACTGGGACTGACAGCCTGCTGTTTATGCTGTCACCCCTAGAATGGGACTTGAACTCTTGGTCTCCTGCCTTAGGGTGAGAGTACTATCTGCTGACTCATGGCCACAAGGGAAGGACTAACAGCTCTACGATATTTCCTTTGGCTGAAGCAGCCCACAACACCCACTCAGAGAGCATCCAGTGGCTTTAGAACAGATGATATTAAAATTGGCTCCAATTCCATTCATTTCAAGAATAAGCAAAGATTACTGAGTTTAGCACAAGGTATCTTAAATATTTTTAAATGAAAAATGATTCAGGGCGAAGTCTTGAGTTGTGCTACTCAGAAGGATGAATTCCTCTTCTTCTAGCTTTTCGAGTAAGGCGTGGTTTTGCTTGACTAATTCCTGTTCAAATGTGTATTTTGAATTGAATTGACTTTATTACTTACATCCTTCAAATACATGAGCAGTAAAAATCTTTGTTATATCTCTGTTCAAATGTGCAATGTGCAATTTATAGTAATTTGTAATAAATATTATGTACAACAGGATAGCCAATATAACATAGAAATACAGTTGTGTCAGCATGAATTAAGCAGTCTGATGGCCTGGTGGAAGAAGCTGTCCTGGAGCCTGTTGGTCCTGGCTTTTATACTGTGGTACCATTTCCCGGTTGGTAGCAGCTGGAACAGTTTGTGGTTGGGGTGACTCGGGTCCCCAATGATCCTTCGGGCCCTTTTCTCACACCTGTCTTTGTAAATGTCCTAAATAGTGGGAAGTTCACAACTACAGATGTGCTGGGCTGTCCACACCACTCTCTGCAGAGTCCTGTGATTAAGGGAGGTACAGTTCCCGTACCAGGCAGTGATGCAGCCAGTCAGGATGCTCTCAATTGTGCCCCTGTAGAAAGTTCTTAGGATTTGGGGGCCCATACCAAACTTCCTCGACCTTCTGAGGTGAAAGAGGCGCTGTTGTGCTTTTTCACCACACAGCTGGTGTGTACAGACCACATGAGATCCTCGGTGATGTTTATGCTGAGGAACTTAAAGCAGTTCACCCTCTCAACCCCAGATCCATTGATGTCAATAGGGGTTAGCCCGTCTCCATTCCTCCCGTTCAACCAGCTCCTTTGTTTTTGCAATGTTGAAGGAGAGGTTGTTCTCTTGATTCTTCTGTTTCAGGGTGATGACTTCCTCTCTGTCGGCTGCCTCATTATTATTTGAGATTAGGCCAATCAGTGTAGTATAGTCAGCAAATTTAATTAGCAGATTGGAGCTGTGGGTGGCAACACAGTCATGGGTACATAGAGAGTAAAGGAGGGGGCTTAGTACACAGCCCTGAGGGGCACCTGTGTTGAGGGTCAGAGGGGCAGAGGTGATTCAAAATAAGGCAAATTCACTCTGCAGCAGAATTTACACTTTCCAGCTCTCCAAAACTGCCAGGGATCTCCATTATTAAACTAAATCACTTTATCATCCTTTCCTTTGAGCTTTTCATTTTCAAAGTTCAAAGTTCTAAGTAAATTTATTATCAAAGTACTATCTGTCACCATATACAACCCTGAGGTTCATTTTCTTGTGGGCATACTCAATAAATCCATAATAGAATAATAACCATAACAGAATCAACGACAGACCGCACCAACTTGAGCATTCAACCAAAAGATAACAATCTCTGGAAATACAAAAAGAAAGAAATAATAATAATAAATAAATAAGCAATAAATATTGAGAACTTGAGATGAAGAGTCCTTAAAAGTGAGTCCATTGGTTGTGAAAACAGTTCAGTGATGGGGCGAGTGAAGTTTTGTTTGTTATCAAACACTGAGGCATGGATGAAGTATTTAGTCTGAGGTTAATCCGGTTGGCGAGCAGTGAGATTATTCATGATTGGTGATGGGGAGAAAGATGGAGCAATGGCAGGAGTATGAGGGCTGTCCAGGTACTGCTGGCAAACCCAGCAGACTGCAGCATACCAAATGTGGGATATCTACTCAAGAGGAAGAAGGAAGCATACTTGTATTTTAGAAATCAAAGATCAAACAGGGCTTTTGATCCTTACAGAGGGAGCAGAAGTGAAGGGCGCGCAGTTTCAAGTTCCTGAATGTTAATATCTCTGAGGACCTAACCTAGTCCCAGCATATCAATGCAGCTATAAAGAAGGCAAGACAGCGGCTATGTTTCATTAGGAGTTTTAGGATTTTTGAAATGTCACCTAAAACACTCGAAAATTTCTACAAATGTTCCATGGAGAGCATTCTAACTGGCTACATCACCGTCTGGTGTGTTGGGAGGGGGGACACTGCACAGGATCGAAATAAACTGCAGAGACTTGTAGAATTATTCAGCTCCATCATAGGTACTAGCCTTCGTGATATAGACAATAGGTGCAGGAGTAGGCCATTCGGCCCTTCGAGCCAGCACCGCCATTCACTGTGATCATGGCTGATCATCCACAATCAGTACCCTTTTCCTGCCTTCTCCCCATATCCCTTGACTCTGCTATCTTTAAGAGCTCTATCTAACTCTTTCTTGAAAGAATCCAGAGAATTGGCCTCCACTGCCTTCTGAGGCAGAGCACTCCACAGATCCACAACCCTCTGTGTGATAAAGTTTTTCCTCAACTCCGTTCTAAATGGTCTACCCCTTACTCTTAAACTGTGGCCTCTGGTTCTGGACTCCCCCAACATCGGGAACATGTTTCCTGCCTCTAGCGTGTCCAATTGCTTAATAATCTTATTTTTTTCAATCGGATCCCCTCTCATCCTTCTAAATTCCAGTGTATACAAGCCCAGTTGCTCCAATCTTTCAACATATGACATTTCCACCATCCCTGGAATTAACCCAGTGAACCTACGCTGCACTCCCTCCATAGCAAGAATGTCCTTCCTCAAATTTGGAGACCAAAACTGCACACAGTACTCCAGGTGGGGTCTCATCAGGGCCTTGTACAACTGCAGAAGGACCTCTTTACTCCTATACTCAACTCCCCTTGTTATAAAGACCAATATGCCATTAGCTTTCTTCACTGCCTGCTGTACTTGCATGCTTGCTTTCAGTGACTGATGAACAAGGACACCCAGATCTCGGTGTACTTCCCCTTTTCCTAACTTGACACCATTTAGATAATAATCTGCCTTCCTGTTCTTGCCACCAAAGTGGATATTGAACTTTTTACTGTTGGACTTCAGCCACATTCCACCGTGATACAACACTGGCAGCATGGGAGGTCGTTCCTGCCTGTGGCCATCGAACGTGCAGCTCCTCCCGTGGAGGGTCAGACACCCTGAGCCAATAGACTGGTCCTGGACTTATTTTCCATCTGGCATAGTTTGCATTTTGTTGTTTGATTGTTGGGGTTTTTTGTATTGCTATATTTACGCTCTATTCTTGGTTGGTGCAGCTGTAATGAAACCAAATTTCCCTCAGGATTAATAAAGTATATCTATCTATCTAACTATCTATTAAACTGCATCTGCCCACTCACCCAACCTGTCCAAGTCACCCTGCATTCTCATAACATCCTCCTCACATTTCACACTGACACCCAGCTTTGTGTCATCTGCAAATTTGCTAATGTTACTTTTAATCCCTTCATCTAAATCATTAATGTATATTGTAAATAGCTGCGGTCCCAGCACTGAACCCTGCGGTATCCCACTAGTCACTGCTTGTCATTCTGAAAAGGACCCATTAGTTCCTACTCTTTGTTTCCTGTCTGCCAACCAATTTTCTATCCATGTCAGTACCCTACCCCCAATACCATTTGCTCTAATTTTGCCCACTAACCTCCTTTGTGGGACCTTATCAAAGGCTTTCTGAAAGTCCATGTACACTACATCCACTGGTTTTCCCATGTCTATTTTCATAGTTACATCCTCAAAAAATTCCAAAAGATTAGTCCAAGCATGATTTCCCCTTCGTAAATCCATGCTGACTGGGACTTATCCTGCTACTGCTATCCAAATGTGCCGCTATTTCATCTCTTATAATTGACTCCAGCATCTTCCCCACCACTGATGTCGGACTAACTGGTCTATAATTGCCTGTTTTCTCTCTCCCTCCTTTCTTAAAAAGTGGGATAACATTAGCTACCCTCCAATCCGCAAGAATTGATCCTGAATCTATAGAACAGTGGAAAATGATACCAATGCATCCACAATTTCTAAAGCCACCTCCTTAAGTACCCTGGGATGCAGACCATCAGGCCCTGGGGATTTATTAGCCTTCAGTCCCATCAGTTTACCCAACACCATTTTCTGCCTAATGCGAATTTCCTTCAGTTCCTCCGTTACCCTAGGTCCTCTGGCCACTATTACATCTGGGAGATTGTTTGTGTCTTCTCTAGTGAAGACAGATCCAAAGTATCTGTTCAGCTCGTCTGCCACTTCCTTGTTCCTCATAATAATTTCACCCGTTTCTGTCTTTAAGGGCCCAACTTTGGTCTTAGCTAATTTTTTTCTTCTTCACATACCTAAAGAAGTTTTTACTATCCTCTTTTATATAATCATATATAACAATTACAGCCCGGAAACAGGCCATCTCGGCCCTTCTAGTCCGTGCCGAACTCTTACTCTCACCTAGTCCCACCGACCTGCACTCAGCCCATAACCCTCCATTCCTTTCCTGTCCATATATCTATCCAATTTAACTTTAAATAACTTTATATTCTTGGCTAGCTTACCTTCGTACCTTATCTTTTCCCCCTGTATTGCCTTTTTAGTTATCTTCTGTTGCTCCTTAAAACTCTCCCAACCCTCTGGCTTCCTGCTCATCCTTGCTATGTTATATTTCCTCTCTTTTATTTTTATACTGACCTTGACTTCCCTTGTCAGCCACAGACTCTCCTTACTCCCCTTAGAATCTTTCTTCCTCTTTGGAATGAACTGATCCCTGCACCTTCTGTATTATTCCCAGAAATACCTGCCATTGTTGTTCCACTGTCATCCCTGCTAGGGTATCTTTCCAGTCAACTTTGGCCAGCTCCTCCCTCATGGGTCCATAGTCCCCTTTGTTCAACTGTAATACTGACACTTCTGATTTTCCCTTCTCCCTCTCAAATTGTAGATTAAAACTTATCATATTATGGTCACTACCTCCTAATGGCTCCTTTACCTTGAGTTTCCTTATCAAATCCGGCTCATTACACAACACTAAATCCAGAATTGCCTTCTCCCTGGTAGGATCTAATACAAGCGGCTCTAAGAATCCATCTCGGAGGCATTCCACAAACTCCCTTTCTTGAGGTCCAGTACCAACCTGATTTTCCCAGTCTACCTGCATGTTGAAATCCCCCATAACAACCATAGTATTACCTTTGCGACATGCCAGTTTTAACTCTTGATTTAACTTGCACCCTATATCCAGGCTACTGTTTTTGGGGGCCAGTAGATAACTCCCATTAGCGTCTTTTTGCCCTTACAGTTTCTCAGTTCTATCCATACTGACTCTACATCTCCTGATTCTATGTCACCCTCAAAGGCACGTTCAAGGAGCGGTGCTTCAAAAAGGGGGCGTCCATCATTAAGGACCCTCATCACCCAGGACATGCCGTCTTTTCAGTGTTACCATCAGGAAGGAGGTACAAGAACCTGAAGGCACACAGTGATTCAGGAACAGCTTTTTCCCGTCTGCCATCCGATTTCTGAATGGACATTGAAACCATGATTTTTTAAAAATTTAACTATTATATATATATATACACACACACTATACACTTACTGTAATTCACAGTTTTTCCCCTATATTGATCATGTATTACATAGTACTGCTGCCGCAAAGTTAACATATTTCACGATATATGTCGGTGATAAATAATAAATTTGATTCTGATTGAGAGTTATAAGGTAGCCAGTAAGAAGTGAACTAGGAGAGCTAGCAAGGGACATGAGAAGTCCTTGGCGAGTAGGATTAATGAAAACCTCAAGGCATTCCACATATTCATGAAGAACAGAAGGATGACTAGAGTGAGAGTAGCACTGGTCAGGGATTAGAAAGGTGAAATATATACCTGGAAATGGAGGAGGCAGGAGAAGTCCTTAGTGAATACTCTATTTCAGTATTCACCAGTGACAGGGTCCTTGACAAATGTGAGCTTAGCGTAGAACAGGCTTAATATGCTGGAACATGTTAAAGTTAAGAAAGAGGATGTGCTAGAGTTCTGGAAAAACATTATGATAGTTAAGTCAAGACAGGATATACCCCAGGATACTACAGAAAGAGATGGAAGAGATTGCTACACCTTTGCCGGTGATCTTTGCGTCCTCAATGGCCACATTGAGCATTTAGAGAAGCATGGTCTGATTAAGAATTGTCAGCATGGCTTTATAAGGGTCAGGTCATGCCTCATGAGCCTGATTGAACTTTTGAACAGGTGATAAAGCAAATTGATGAAGGTAGCAGTGTGGAGGAACAGAGGGATTTTGGAGGTCCAAATCTATAGATCCCACAAAGTTGCTACACAAGTTGTTCAGGTGGTTAAGCTGTATGGTGGGTTGGGTTCCATTAGTTGGAGAATTGAGTTCAGGAGCCACAAAGTAATGTTGCAGTTCTATAAAACTCTGGCTAGATCACACTAGGAATATTGTGTTCAGCTCTGGTTGTCTGTTAATAGGAAGGATATGGAAACTGTAGAGAAGGCACAGAACAAATTTACCAGGATGCTGCCTGTATTAAGGAGCATGTCTTATAAGGGTAGGTCGAGCGAGCAAAAGAGGATGAGAGGTGACTTGATAGAGGTGTAGAAGAAGATGAGAAGCATTAATAAAGTGGACTGCCAGTGCCTTTTTCCTAGTGCAGCAATGGCTAATATGAGAGGGCATGATTTTAAGGCGACTGGAGGAAGGGAAAGGAGAGCATCATAGTCAGGTGTTTTTACACAGAGAGTGGTAAGTGTATGGAGCACACACCGCCAGTGGTATTAGAGGCAGAAACATTAGGAACACTTAAGAGACTCTTAGATGGGCCTGTGGATGAAAGAAAAATGGAGGTCTATGTGGGAAAGAAGGGTTAGATTGATCCTGAAGTAGGTTGAAAAGTCCAGTTCATCGTAGTTTTATGTTCTTTGTTCAAATGTTTTAAGAACAGTTTTTTCAATATCTTGTTTTATTTCCTCTGAGGGTACAGGGGCTAGTTCTGGCTTCCAGCACCAGTGTAAATACACTGGGTGGCACCTTAGCCAGTGCTGGGCTCTCACTGGGAGCTGAATGAAGTTAGGGACATTGGAAAGTGGAGCGGCAGTAGGTAACTGAACCCCTCAAGCCTGCTCTGCCATTCAGTAAGATCACCCGCCTCTCTCTCACTTTCCTGCCTATCTTCCTTGATTTGCCTCTGGACTGAAGTCAACAGAATTGAAAACAATAAATCCAAGAGCAACATCTCAAACAAAGCCAGAGAGGAGATCAGTTAACTGAACACAGACAGGGTATCATTTTAAACAATTTTTATGTTGACAGAGAGATCAAGATACTTAACTTGAGTGTCAGCCTAATTGAATTTTGTCATCGACATTTTGTACTGAATTCCTTCAGGTCTTGTTTTCTTAACAAAGGATATTGGAAAGTTGGACAGCTTATCTGAAACACAGTCTTTCAATGGAAACAAAGGATAAACTTTAGTTTCTATAAAGCTTTTCACAACTGCAAGAAAATCCAAGTTGCCTTACAGCCACTGAAGCACTGTTAGAAATGCAACAGCCAGCTATGCTCGGTATGATCCCTCAGAATGCAATGTGATAAGTGTCAGAAAATCTCTTTTTTAATGAGATTTTTGAGGGATAAATGTTGGCCAGAACACTATTCTACTCTGCTTTGTAATAGTACCATTGAATATTTTACATCCATATTAGAAAGCAGACTCAGCTTAAAATCACATCAACGTTAAATCAATAAATTGGTTTATTATTGTCACATATACCGAGGAACAGTGAAAACTTTGTTTTGTATACCATCCATACAGATATCTTTATTACAATGGTGCACTGAGATAGTACAAGGGAAAGCAATAAAAGAATGCAGAGTAAAGTGTCATGGTTACAGTGAAAGTGGAGTGTGGGCAAGGCCATGATGAGGTAGATGGTGAGGTCAAGAGTTACCGTACCAGGGGGCCATTCAATAGTTTTATAACAGGACAGAAGCTGTCCTTAAGCCTGGTGGTATGTGCTTTCCAGCTTTTGTATTACCTCTAACACTGCAGCCCCTCTCCGGCAATCCACTGCAAACAGCAGACTATATCAGAGCCATACACGGAAAATGCTGGAGGAACTCAGCAGGTTAGGCAGCACCTGTGGAGAGGAATAAACAGTCAATGTTTTGAGACTCTTCATCAGGACAGGTGATAGGGTTGATACGCTGCTGCCTGACCTGCTGAGTTCCTCCAGCATTTTCTGTGCGTTAATCTGGAATTCCAGCATCTGCAGAATCTCTTGTGTTTATGATCAGACTATACCACTGTGCTCGTCTCTAAGATACAGAACAAACCTGCAAGCTCCTGGTTCCAATGTAAATGTGCTACCCCTGCTCAGGTAACTAAGTACATGTCTTATACCTGGGAGCTCTCTAGATCTGACCTGGAATCTTGAGTAATTCAGTACAATTGTTACATCTCTGTGGACAATTACTTGGACTGACCATCCCTGTATGTGTGTTTTTGACTCCAGGCCCATGAATCTGCTCCCAATCCACTGCTGGCTTCAATCAGACTGTGAGGCCCCTGGTAATCCAGTGTACTGGCCTGTTGATCCCAGAGACCCGAGTTCAAATCTCACCTCAGCAGCTGGACAATTTAAATTCAAGTAATTAAATAAATATGGAATCAGAAGTTAGTCTCAGTATGGTGAATCTGAAACCATCATATTGCTGTAAAAACCCCATTTAGTTCACTGATGTTGTTCAGGGAGAAAATCTCACGGAATAGTACAACACAAGAACAGCTCCTTCAGCCCACGATGCTCTGCCAAATGAATTAAACTAGTTTATTTAGCTAAAATGCCTAACTAAAGTAAACTGTTCTGCCTAGCCGATATCCATATCCTTCCATTCTTTTCACATTCATGAGCCTATCTAGAGTCTCGTAAACATCTCTATCATATTTGCCTCCACTAGCTTGGCAGCTTGCCCAGCACAACTTACCCCCTCTCACCTTGAATGCATACCATCTGGTAGTAGATACTTTGACCCTGGAAAAAAGACGCCAGCTGTCTACTTTCTCTATGCCTCTCATAACCTTGTAAACCCTATCAGATCTCTCCTCAGGCTCTGCCGCTCCAGAGAGAACAACCCAACTTTTCCAACCTCTCCTTATAGCACATGCCCTCCGTTCCAGGCAGCATCCTTGTAAACCTCTTCTGCACCCTCTCCAAAACCTCCACATCCTTCCTGTAATGGGGTGACCGGAACTGAATGCAAAACTTAAGATGCGGCCTAACTAGAGTTTTATAAAGCTTCAACATAACTTCCCAGCCATTGAACTCAGTGCCTCAACTGAAGAAGCGAACTTGCCATGTGCCTCCTTTACCACCGCATTAACCTGGCCAGCCACTTTAAGGGAGCTATGGATCTGGTCCCCGAGATCCCTCTGTACATCTGTGAAGGGTGTTAAACATTGAAATGTTTGGCTTGTTCTATATCTGACTTCAGACTACTCATTGTAGTTGACCCCAGGCAGCCCTATGGAATGCCCCAGTAAACCACTAAATTCAGATGACAATTAGAATAAATCCCAGCCTTGCCCATGACACCTACATCCAGTCGGGGAATGTCAGATATCCCAATAAATATCAGATTCTGTTCACCAGAAAAGGCAGGATCTCCAAGTGGCTACCCATTTCAATCTGACTTCCCATTCCCATTCTGACATGTCTGTCCATGGGCTCCTCTACAACCATAACGAGGCCAAATTCAGGTTGGAGGAGCAACACTGCATATTCCGTTTGGGTAGCCTCCAACCTAATGGCATGAACATCAATTTCACTAACTTCTGGTAATTTCTCCCCTTCTCTCTTTTTCCATTCCTCTTTCTGGTTACCTCTTCTCTTCCCCTCGCCTGTATATCAACTCCTCCCTCTGGTTCTCCTCCTTCCTCCCTTTCTTCCATAGTCCACTATCCCCTCCTATCAGATTTCTTCTTCTTTAGTCCCTTACCTATTCCACCTATCCCCTCCCCAAACTTCTTACTTGACTTCCCTCCCCCACCCATCCACCTTAAACCTCACCTGGTTTCACCTATCACCTGCCAGCATTCCTACCTTCCCACACCACTTCCACCTTCTTATTCTGGCTTCTGCCCTCTTCCTTCCCAGGTCTCAGTCCAAAACCTTGACTGTTTATTCCTCTCATAGATGCCACCTGATTTGCTCAGTTCCTCCAGCACTCTGTGTGTGTTGCTAAAGATTTCCAGCATCTCCAGAATCTCTTGTATTTAAGATATTCCACATTGTTCCTGTAGATGGCATTGTGTCTGAGCTAAATGCAGCTCTCCACAGAAAAGTTTAAGGGATAAAGGAAACAGGAACAGCGGAATCAAGTAGCAGTAGACCAGCCAGACTGACGGTATACATTCCCATGGCCTCTGCCTCTAGAATTACTGTTGGTCAGTGTAATGATGCAGTCTGCCTATTTATACTGCAGGCTCTTTATCTGTACTGCAGAATGTATCAAGAAAGGTCATTTCAACTGGGCAAAAGCATGAAGAGTCAGTGACTAATTTTTTGCATGTTCTTCAATACTGACCCCTCATACTTTCTAAATTCTAATTGCTTCTCCATGGGCAATAGGCCTTAAGTTTCCTGGGCTCTCAGTCGTTCCTTAAAGTGTTCAAATCAGTGTTGACCGAGCTTGTGATCATCTCCTTTATTCCACTGTATAATGCGTACTACAGTGCCAAGTGTGGAACACACTGACTGGGAGTTAAATGATACCACGTCTGCCCTCCCACTGCGCTGCTGGACGTTCAGGGGTTCTGTAATGTACTGAGGTGAGGGACCAGGAACACTCCTTTTCTGTTCCCTCGGCTTAATGCATACAAACAGGCCCATTTGTTTGTAAAGGGCTAGACTTTATTTACTCAAATTAAATTAGTATCAACATTTTTCAGTCAGTAAGTTGAAAAGGGCTTTTAATATATTAGAATTACAGAGAAGTACAGCATAGAAACAGGCCTTTTGGCCCATCTAGTCCATACCAAAACCATTTAAACTGACTACTCCCATTGGCACCAGAGCCCTCCATACCCCTACGATCCATGTACCTATCCAAACTTCTCTTAAATGTTAAAATTGAGCTCGCATGCACCACTTGTGCTGGCAGCTCATTTCACACTCTCGTGACCCTCTTTGAGTGAATAAATTTCGCCTCATGTTCCTCTTAAACTTTTCACCTTTCACCCTTAACCTTGACCTCTGGTTGTAGTCCCACCCTGCCTCACTGGAAAAAGCCTACTTGCATTTACCCTATCTATGCCCCTCATAATTGTGTATACCTCTATCAAATCTCCCCTCAATCTTCTATGTTCTAAAGAAAACAGTTCTAACCTATTCAATCTTTCCTTATAACTCCGATCATCCAGATGCAGTAAAATCATTCTTTTAATTATTTTAATTTTTAAAACTAGCTGTATGTTTTTCAGCAGTTTCTAAATGCCCTCAATGTCTCTGATCACCCGAATGTGATTAGAAATAGAGAAAAGGCCTTTGACAGCAATAGATATCAGAGGATTATCTAATGATCTGTGAAAGGGGCCTGAGTTTCCTGTAACTGTGGTCAGGCAGCCATGGCAACCATGAACATCTTACTAGTGGTGAAGCTGAGTCATGGGCTGTGTTCAGAATGATCTAGTTCTGTTTCCTTCTGTGAGTTGTTGTAAAATTTTTGTCTGGTGACAGTAATGTGAAGTGCCCTGGGAAAATTTACCCTGTTGAAGGTGGCACAGGAATACAGATATTGGTTTCTTTTTAGTTTGGAAGTGTGCTTTTGGTAGTATTTCCAGACATCCCACCCTGCAAAAACTCATTTTAGGGAGGTCTCAACCAGAAGTCTCAACCTCATAGCAGTCTGTGTCATTGAATTTGTTAATTTTGCAAGACATCAGATTCACAAGTGTTTTGTGAGACAGCTGACTTCTGAATTCTGCCTTAATGTGCCATGTTCACAATAGCTGCTGTCTTGGTTGATGAGCAGGCATAGTTTTTTGCTGTTTCTGAATCAGGAAACATTTTCTTGAATAGCTTGCCTGTGTGCTGACACACCTGGAATGGCAGGTTATGCTCAACGATGAAAGATGTAAAGTACACCTCAGCTCTAGTGACCTTCTCTGTCAGACTTTGGTTTTCTGCTGAAAAGAACTGAAATACTTGAGCAGCCTTCCCTGCGCTTAGCCTCCCTAATATGTTGTGGTCCCTGAAAGAAATAAAAGCATAAGGTGTATCATTATTACAGGTGTGCACTGCTTAACGTCCATTCGGACAACGTCCGATCGCATATACGTCCGTAGTCACACACACACACACACACACTGCCTGCAATAGTCGGGATCAGAACTTACTTTTTTACATCGAAATGGGGGATTTTAAATGAGTGATTTAGAAGTTCTCTATCTTCAAGTTCAAGTTTATTGTCATCTGGCTGATTGTCCACAAATGAAACAACCTCTGTCCGGACCACGGTGTAGCCACAATACATATATCACGCACACCACATAAAACAATATATTACCATATTATTTAATAAAGTGTAATTCAAAATGCACATAAAGTGCACAGCACAGGTAAACAGTTTGCTGGGGGCTGGGTATTTATTAAAATCATTTTTTCTTCTAAAAATGGCTGCGCTTAAACCCAGCCCATCTTGGGCTTCAATGTACCTGTAAGTGGAAGTGTTTCAGGAAAAAAAACCCGAAGAATTTGCTTGCTGCGAGCGCGTTTTTAAAGATGTCGTAGCGGACGATTTTGGAATTTTGCTCCAATTTAAACCCTGCTCTAATCCCCTTTAAGACGCCAACACGCCCTGCCCATATAGGTCAGCCTCGCGTAGTCAGGTTGTCACTGCCAGCCTTGGGAATTTCTTCGCCAGGCTTTTGTACTTCATCACCGACGGTTGTCCGGATGATTTCATCGTCATTACAAACGGCAGTAACTGAACTGATGGAATTTGGAAGAGAGAGAGAGGTCGACTGTAAAGCACGCCCACAGAGAAAACTGATAGGTCTACTTAGCACAAAGAGAGATCAAGCAGGATTCATTATTTTCTTTCTTTCTTTTTTCCTTCTCCCTCTCTAAAAAATTCGATTTCTGGAATATTGTACATCAATATCGATATTGTACATCGCTATCGATATGCAGGAGACTCCCGGAACTCCCGGGAGAGGTGGGATGTCTGTATTTTTAAAATTTTACTTAGAGACACAGCACGGTAACAGGCCCTTCCGGCCTAGTGAGCCCTCGCCAGCCAGTTACACCCAATTAACCTGCAAACCCGTACAGCTTTGAAATGTGGGAGGAAACTAGAGCACACAAAGGAAACCTATGTGGTCAAGGGGAGAACATACAAACTCTCAACAGGCAGCAACAGTAGTTGAATTCAAGTCGTTAGCGTTATGTAAATCGTTACGCCCCTGTGCTGCCCACAATCTAAGCTGGAAGGACTGAACTGCCTCTCTCAGTGTAATGATAGTTATATCATTTCTATGATCTGCCCTAGGTATGGCTCTGAACGTTAAGTTATATGATGCACCAGCACTTTGTGTCGTACAAGGTCAACTACATGAAGCATTAACTGTTTCTCTCTCCGCTGGTGCTGACAGGCCTCCTGAGTATTCATATCACTTTCAGATTTCTAGCAGCTGGAATAATTAACTTGTGTAATGTTGGGTTTCACTGAAGTCATTCCTTTTTCTGGTTGAACTTTGCATGACAAAGAATTCTAAAACTGGTTCTAAACTGAAAAACAATACCGCTCACATCACCAAAGCCAACACTTAACATCTGTTCCCGGAAACCAGCCCTTGGGGTAGGTCTCCACTGAATACAATAGGACCAGATCTATTGCTCCCTCATGCAATCCTTTCCAGCTGCTAAACACTTCTATGTTTAGTTGTGCCAAACATGTCATTCCTGAGTTGAAACAATTCACTTGCATTGATGTTTTGGAAAACATAGTTCTGCATTTATCCTATACCTTTAAGTAACTGATGTGCCATTTTTATTTAGAGATACAGCGTGGTAACAAGCTCTTCGAGCCCACGAGCTCACACTGCCTAGTTACAATCACATGACTAATTAACCTACTAACCAGTGGGAGGAAACCAGAGCACCGGGAGGAAGCCCATGCTATCATGAGGAGATTGTACAAACTCCTTACAGACAGCAGCGGGAATTGAACCCATGTTGCTGGCGCTGAAATAGCGTGACACTAACTGCTACACTACCAAAAGACCAAAAGTGCCTGAGTTTATACAGCAGTGATGTAACCTGGGGTCATCGGGTGTCTCAGTTCTTTCAACATTGGACACTCTCGCCCGGACGATCCAGCCAGATCAGACCCTGGCTTCTGTCCCAGCAGCACTGATCCACGACTCACACCTCTTGATCCATAGCCATCTGGAGGCTCACTCAGCAGCCTCTTCTCCTCGCAGCCCTCGTAACGCCAAGGAGAGTGTAGGTTCTGCAGAGCGAGCAACCAGCAAAGCCTCTACACCCCACCACTATAGGCTCACATCATACCTTCCACCCCTGCCTCTGGGACTGCCCTAACAGCTCTTGGTATTTGGCTTTCTTACACTCAAACATCTCCTCAATCTGGTCTTCCCAAGGCACTGTCAGTTCTACCATAATCACCTGCTTTGAGGTTTCTGACAGAATGACCATGTCAGGCCTCAGTGATGATGATCTGATGAAGTCAGGGAACTTTAATTGCTTGCTAAGGTCAACTTTCAGTTGCCAGTCAGACGCCGCGGCAAGCAAGCCTGCTGGTGATCTGGGCTGAGACTGTGGTTGGTCTCCAGCTCTGGAATGGGTCTTGAATCAGTGCAGAGGCAACAGAACAGCACGATCTACAAATCCTTGTTCTCAAGCCAATATTAAATTTGCATGCAAATATGCTTTTGTTTCATTTGTCATTTAGACAATCCATAAGTATTGAGCTTTCAAATTTTCCACAACGGGTTTTGTTCCAAAAAAGTAGGTCTTTATTTGAGATGCAGTGACTTTTTACATCAACAAGCAAGTTGCTTTCATGCAAAGGTCATATTTGATCAGTTTTCTCATTTTGGCTTCAATTTACTTAAATCCCTACTGCACGTCCATCCCATCTCTTCATTACTTCCTCTCATGGAATTGGGAAATGCAGGAATCTCCTTTGCTGTATGCTGGGCAGCATAATTACTTCACTCTCACTCTCACGTTTAAGTAGTTGACAGCATCTGATAGTTCGAAGATGTGTCTCTATGGACACTGGAACAATGAAGGTCGGCTGCCTGTGATTTTGAGTGTTGCAGGGGTGAATAGGGAGGAGGCTTCCATGAACTGGCACTTTCTGATTTGGAACCATTTCCTGATCAGCTATTCCCACGGTATAATAACTATCCATCTGACTCCTAGGTACAAGCGCTGGTGCTGGAGAGTGTCGTAGTGTCAAAAGCTCAGTTCAGGCTGTTGATTCAGCTGCTAATTCAAGAGGCCTCATAGACACTGCCATCTAAAGCAGTAATTGAAGATCATTAAGCAATATTCTCCACCCACAACACAAACAAGCAAAGACAGATGGAAGTGAAACAATATTACTCATAATTATAATCCTTCCTAATAGTGTATGTTGCTGGTGCGCATACCCATCTGGTATGGGAATTGCGAGGCTTCTGACCACAAGACCCTACGAAGGATGGCGAGGACTGCTGAGAGGATCATCAGGGGTCTCGTTTATCACGAGCGCTGCGTACGCAGGGCCCTTAGCATTGTCAGTGATCCCTCCCATCTGTCCAACAATCTCTTTCACCCCCCCCCCCCACCATCAGGCAGGAGGTACCGTAGCATTAGGACAAGGACTGTTAGGATGGAAAACAGCCTCTTCCCCCAGTTCATAAGACTACTGAACTTCCTGCCACCACCCAGATCTCAGCGAACACTGTTAGAAGCGGCAGTAGCGTTCTACTGGTTACTTTTTAACTTGAGTCATAAATGCACCTTATTATTTGTTAATTTATTTGTGGTAATATTACTTTATGCATTGTGTGTTACTATATGCACTGTGTTGTGCACCCGTGGTCCCGAGGAACATTGTTTCGTTTGGCAGTATATATGTATACAGTTAAAATGACAATAAACTTGAACTTGAACTGGAATATTTAGAATAATAATACACAGGAGGGGAAATAATTGAACTGAAGTGAGGGAATTTCAGTTTAGTTGGTATATCAGTACAGGACACTAGAGCCCCACACAGTCAGAGGTGGCGTCTCCTGGATCGTACACTCAGTGGCCACTTTATTAGGTACACCTGTACACCTAGTCGTTAATGCAAATATCTAATCAGCCAATCATGTGGCAGCAACTCAATTCATAAAAGCAGGCAGACATGGTCAAGTGGTTCAGTTGGTGTTCAGACCAAACATCAGAATGGGGAAGAAATGTGACCTAAGCGACTTTGACTGTGGAATGATTGTTGGCGCCAGATGGGGTGGTTTGAGTATCTCAGAAACTGCTGACCTCCTGGAATTTTCATGTACAATAGTCCCTAGAGTTTATAGAGAATGCTGCAGAAAACAAAAAAAAAGCATCCAGTGAGTTCTGTGGGTGAAAATGCCTTGTTAATGAGAGAAGTCAGAGGAGAATGGCCAGGCGGGTTCAAACTGACAAGAAGGCAACAGTAACTCAAATAACCACGTCTTACAAAAGTGGTGTGCATAAGAGCATCTCTGAATGCACAACACATTGAACCTGGAAGTGGATGGGCTACAGCAGCAAAAGAACACACCGGGTACCACTTCTTTGCCTAATAAACTGGCCACTAGTGTACATTAAACCGATGCCTTGGCTGCTCTTTGAAGTAGGTGTGAAATGTTCCCATGCTACCATTCAAAGAAAAGCAAGCCAACTCTCTCTGGTGTCCTGGCTAATAATTTTTCCTCGGCCACTTGTTTGATTATTGGACCATTATCTCATTGTGGGCAAATTAGCAGCTCTATTTCCAACTTTACACCAATGGCTATAGGAATGTCTCAGGAATGGATTGTCTGGTAAGTGGTTTGGGATGATTGGAAGCCATGCGAATTGACAGACAAATGTGAGTCTTTCTTACATCTTATGCAATGTACATTAAGTGATCCTTTCAAAGGGTTCTTACCAGAAAGGGACCAATAGGTATCAAAACATAGTCAAACATGTGGGATAGGTTGAAGGGCTGAATGGCCTACTCCTGTGCCCCTCTACTTCACAGTCCATAATACACTGTCTAGACATGAGCTTGGGTTTGGAAGGCCACATCTTAACCCAACTAACCAAATTTCTCTGAGTTTAAGTATGAATGTTCCACATCACTGCACTCCGAAGGGTAGTCGGGGCAGAAACTATGAATAGTTTTGTAAGAAATTTGTAAGATTTGTAGAAGATTCTTCAGTGCTTGCCTTGCATGGGGGAAGGAGGTGAGAACGATGAGTGAGAGAGGGGAGAAACAGATGTTGACTGGGCGTAGTCTGCTTCGAGGATAAATTTAGTCACTTCAGTGGTTCATGGGTTTGGCTTCAGTTTGCAAGGAGCAATTTTGTTTATGACCACACAGCTCCAAGTCCAGGGAAGTCGTACTTGCTGATATGTATTTACTTTAGACAGTAGAAGTGAGTTTCCTCTCCCCATCCCTCCTTTCTCATGGCCAAATGAATAATTTCAGATCGCAATAGTAAAATACAAAAATTAGGAAGGAAAGGATGAAATGTTGCTCGTTTGAAGCAAACCCACAATTAACAACCACAATCTGTCTTTGCATAGAGGCTTAACATAGTACATTGCCCAAAGTGCAGGGCAGGGTATTATTAAAAAATCATACGTTATGCAATTGAGGGGGAATAATTTTTAAAATTTGAAAAGAGTTTGTGAGAGTTTGATTATCAAGACAAGATGCTGAAGAAGGTATTTTGAGTATCATGTACAGTACAGTTTTAGTTACACCTTGTTATAGGAAAGACGTCATTAAGCTGGAAAGAGTGCAAAGGATATTTACAAGAATGTTGCCAGGTCCTGAGGGCCAGACTTATAGGGAGAGGTTGAGCAGGCTTGGATCTTATTTAGACCATAGGACATATTACAGTCCTGAGAAAGTACAGGCCCCTTGGCCCATGATAGTGTGCCGATTTTTTGACCTACTCCAAGATCAATCTAACCCCTCCCTCCCACATACCCCTCCATTTTTCTATCATCTATGTGCCTGTCTGAGAGTCTCTTAAATCTCCCTAATTATTTCTTGGAGTTTGGAAGACTGAGGGGTAATATTATAGAACTGTTATAAAACCATGAGGAGCACAGATAAGGTGAAGGCAGACAGTATTTTTTCCATAAGGCCATAAGTCCACGCCACTTGCCCATTGAGTCTGCTCTACCATTCTACCATGGCTGAATATTATCCCTCTCAACGCCATTCTCTTGCCTTCTCCCTGTAACCTTTGACACACTTATTAATCAAGAGCCTATCAACCTCCACTTTAAATATACTCAATGACTTTTCCTCCACAGCCATCCGTGGCAATGAATCACATTCCAAAGACACACTGTTGTGCCCGCTTGCCTTAACACCTCCCTCTTGAAGACGATTATCTGTAGGATGTGAGCCAAGGGCTGATTTAAAGTGGAACAAATGACTTGCGCTGGCGATCAGTCCTCCTTCACGATGTTTGTTGTGCTTGCTCGCCTTAACACATACTGATTAGGGTAGTAACTTGTGGGCATGTAATGTTGGTGTTGGAAGCGTGGCAACATTTGTGGGCTGCCCCCGGCACATTCACGGATTGTGTTAGTCATTGGCGCAAATGACCTACTTCACTATATGTTTCAATGTTTCGACAAGTAAAGCGAATCTCTATCTTTAATCTTTTGCTAGTGGAGAAGTGAAAGGCTAATGAACAACAAAATGTAAATCTGGGGAGGTGAGCAAGAGAGAATGTTGCAAGGCTGGAAATTGTTGAATTGTTTCAGTACACTTTTAAGTGACCAAATTATCAAGAACAATAAACCTCCTGAGCAAACCTCCATCATGGTGCAAATGTTTATATCACTACTGTTGATTTAGTGAGGACTCAGATTTTGATTTATTTATCACTTGTACATGGAAACAACCAAGGTTGTGCTGGGGGCAGCCCACAAGTGTCGCCACACATTCCAGCGCCAACATAGCATACCCACAACTCTCAGCAGAACAACACAGAACACAACAAGCAACAATAGCAAAACAAGTCTCCTTCCTCCCGTCCACCCTCCCTCGCAGCCTCAACACACACAAGCGAGCAGTCCTTCAATTCCAGGACAAGTGTCCAGCCTCCATGGTTCAGTCATCAACCCTCAACGTCCAGACTTCTGATCAATGTCGAGGCTTCAATTTTCAGTATCAACCCTTGGACTAGCCAATGATGGGATACCGAACTCTCTGGGTTAGTGATTACTATTACAGTCAAACACATTTTACTGTGAGCTTTTCAGCTGCAGAATGAGTGGAGTAGGATAGATGCAAAGGCCAGGGCATCTTGTGTAATCTCGCAATCTTAAATTAAATAGCATTTTGTTTTCTATGCCCAAGGTACCTTTGTAATTATTAAGTATTTCTCTTGTGCAATTTGCAGTCCTACCCAACCTTCCAGCTTTTTTGAAAGGTTGAGTTGGTCATAATATAATGCCATTTTTGAATCAAGCCAATGTTTCTCCTGCAAAAAGAAATAAATCAGCTACTGTCAGCACAGAACAATCCACTCATTATATCTCAAATTTTACCGCTATTTACCATTACCAATAATGCTGGACAGATGTTGGTGCTTTACCGATAATAATCCCTGGTTCAAATGTCAGAAATAACTTGGTTGATCTTCTGTCTAATGGCTGGTGATGTCATCTCACCTGCTGGATGGATTACGCTCCAATAACTCACAACTGTCTAGCGCTTCCACTGAAGGGTGTGATGCGCCAGATGTTCCCAGGCCAGATGTTGCCAGGCAACTCTGGCCCTTTCATTAGATCTAATGAATGGTTGGCTGTTTTGAGTCACGCCACCTGCTGCAGGCCGAGGAGTTGCTGAAACCAGAATCGTTATGGAGAAAATCACCACTAATCCAGCGTAGCTAACATGGCTGAGGTGAACAATCCACCTAAAACCAATCTAAAATCATACCACACCATCTGGGGTGCGTTCTATTAACACACCACCAAGTAACGTTGTGCAGCGGTGGAGAGTTGCATGCACCAACATCACCCAGCATAACAAAAACCTCATCTAAACACTACCTGGGTCACTCAACCTTATATAGAACAAATGATTCATCTTGAGCAGGACTAGATTTGGTCAGGGTGAATGCCATCACTAAAGCATCAATCACAAAGTGATTGTAGATAAGAAATAGAATCCTTGAAGCACATTCCCAAAATGCCTAGTTTACTCTTAATGGGACACCACCTGAAGAAAAAAAATGCGTTAATACAAATTAAAAATTGACTATGAACCATCACTGAGCATAAAATATACACAATGCCAAATTAAATTAAACCTCTTCTGCCTCCAATTCCTGCACATGTGTATGTCTAACATTCATTTAATGCCAGTATTGTATCTGCTTCCACCACGATCCCTGGCAGCCCTTCCCACCCAGGCATCAACTGTGTGAAGGAAAGTTAATGTGTCTATGCCTTATGTATGAATAGTTTATAGATATTAGACAATAGGTGCAGGAGTAGGCCATTCGGCCCTTCAAGCCAGCACCGCCATTCACTGTGATCATGGCTGACAATCAGTATCCAGTTCCTGCCTTGTCCCCATAACCTTTGATTCCACTATCTTTAAGAGCTCTATCCATCTCTTTCTTGAAAGCATCCAGAGACATGACCTCCACAGCCTTCTGAGGCAGAGCATTCCATATATCCACCACTCTCTGGGTGAAAAAGTTTTTCCTCAACTCCGTTCTAAATGGCCTACCCCTTATTCTTAAACTGTGGCATCTGGTTCTGGACTCACCCATCAGCGGGAACATGCTTCCTGCCTCCAGCGTGTCCAATGAAGTTACCAGTGAGCTGATAATGATCCAACAGGGACGTCAGGATCTCCAAGAACACAAAACTGGGGAGACTGAAAGATTGCAAAATAAGCAGAGAAAGCATTGAGAAGGGAAAAGATGAATTCACTGTCAAACCAGTGCTAAAAGAAAAAGGAAAAGAAGTTGGATTAAGAGAGTGAACAGAAAAGGCAAAAAGAAAAAAAACAAAAAAGAATTTGAAATTTGGCACACCTAACCACGTGATAACTTAAACTTGTAAGGAACGAGAGAGACTAATGCACTCGACCTTTGATTGATCATTAAAAGGAGACTGATATTGTGAGTTAGTAGACTTAACTTTAGAGCAACTCTTAGGGAAATGAGAGGAAATCTACTGATCTTTGGGAGGGTATTAGCGGTAGGCTTAACTCCAGCATCTTGCACTGATTTATATCTTCTCCAGTTGCCATATTTGCAATGGTGGGCATCCTACATGCACCATTCTTTTTCTCAACAAAACTTGGTCATGAACTGTTTCTGCAGATTCCACCTAAATCCCTGTTGACTCCGTAGGTGAAGAAAAGAATAGAGAAGTATTAGAAATGGGACAGTACATTGAGCCTGCTCCACTGTTCAGTCAGATTCTGGCTGACCGAACCCTGACCTTAACGTCACTTCCCTGCTCTATTCACATTTCCCTTTGTAGTTTAAATGTCTGTCGGTCTGTGTGAATATATCGAAAGTCTTTGCCCACACAATTATCAGAGGTAGAGAATTCCAAAGATTTCGAACTCTTTCGGAGAAGTTTCTCACCATCTCCATGGTACAGTAGCGCTGCGGTTTACAGCGCCAGCGACCAAGGTTCGATTCTTGCCGCTGTCTGTACAGAGTTTGTACGTTCTCCCCGTGACTGTGTGGCTTCCTCCTGGTACTCTGGTTTCCTCCCATATTGTAAAGGCGTATGGGTTGGGGCTACTGAGTTGTGGGCATGCTGTTTTGGTGCTGGAAGCATGGCAAAACTTGTGGGCTGCCCCCAGCACATCCTCAGACTGTGTTGGTTATTGTCGCAAACAAAGCATTTCACTGTATGTTTCAATGTGCATGTGACAAATAAAGATAATATTTAAATGGTTTATTCTGAAACCATGCCCTCTTAATCTAGAGATTTCCACTGAGGAAGATGTTCTCTTGGCATCTATCCTGTCAATCCCATTCTGAATCTTACCCGTTTCATGAATAGCCTCTCTTATTCTTCTATTCTCCAGTTAGTATGGGGAAGCCTACTGAACCTTTCTTCACATATCATTCCCCTCATCCCAGGAATTAACCTAATGTACCTTCTCTGACCTGTCTTCCTTCTTTAAAGATGCGTCTCCAAACTATACACAGTATACCATATAACCATATAACAATTACAGCACGGAAACAGGCCATCTCGGCCCTACTAGTCTGTGCCGAATGCTTACTCTCACCTAGTCCCACCGACCTGCATACAGCCCATAACCCTCCATTCCTTTCCTGTCCATATAGCTATCCAATTTTTTTTAAATGGCAAAATCGAACCTGCCTCTACCACTTCTACTGGAAGCTCGTTCCACAAAGAGGGAGATCACAATCACAACAGACTCTGCAGATGAATCTGGAAATCTTGAACAACACACATAAACTCAGCAGGTCAGGCAGCATCCACGGAAATGAACGAACAGTCAACGTTTCAGGCTGAGACCTTCATCAGGACTGGAAAGGAAGAGGGCAGAAGCCAGAATAAGAAGTTTGGATAGGTAAGGAGTGCAAGCTTGTGGGTGACAGGTGAGACCAAATAAGGGGAAAAGTGGGTGGGTGGAGGAGGATGAGTGGATGGAGTAAGAAGCTGGGATGGGATAGCTAGAAGAGGTGAAGGGTCAGAGGTAAACGATAACAATATTCCAGATTCTCCCTCCTTATAAGATTGCATCAAAATGTTCCATTTTTAATACATCGGGCCCCTTGCATTAGTGAACAATATTCTGATAGCCTTACTAATTACAGTTTAAATACCATCTTTCACTACCTTGGAATGCCAAACAGCCACATGTTGAATTGTGGAAAATACATCAGCTGATGTTGTGCACAACGGGTTGTCATAAACAGGAGAATAACAAATAAATCGTCAATTTCAGTGACCATAATCATGGATAAACTTTGGCTGGGAATGATCCCAGTAATACTTTGAAAAACGCCAAAGCATTAGTATATAGCTACGTGAGAAGATTTTTGTGCATATCAGATCTCATCTGAAAGATGGCATCTCTGGCACTGCTGTATACCCTCATGCCTGCCCTGAGGTCAGCTGATATTTACCTGGAACAGGAGTGAGCATTTAAAAGGTTATTTTCCTCATCTGGCAGTGCTGTCGAGGTGAGAGTGCAAGTTTGAGGTATAGTTGGGAAATGATAACAAGATTGGCTGTAATCGGTGGTGAGATTGCAAAAAAGCCTGTAACGTCCTGGTTTTCACATTACCACATTGAATTTCTGGGGTGCAGTTCACAGCTCAGAAATAGCAGAATCAGAATCAGGTTTAATATCACTGGAATATGTCATGCAATTTGTTGTTTTGCATCAGCAATACAGAGCAATATATAAACAAAAATTTACATTACAATAAGAAACATATATGGGAAGTTAAATAAGAAGTGCAGAAAGAGAGAAAAAAATAGTGATGTAGTGTTCATGGGTTAGTTCATTGTCCATTCAGAAAGCTGATGATGGAGAGGAAGACGCTGTTCCTAAAACCATTTGTGTGTGTCTCAGGCTCCTATACCTCCTCCTTGATGGTAGTCCAAACAGTGTTTCAAAAATTAGAGAAGGCAACAAATCTTTTTGCAAAATTACTTGCTGAAGGGTTGGGCTGAAATTCTCTGCATTTTAGTGTGGCGGAGCTGGGGTGGAGAAATTATTGTTCCTTGTAAACAGGAAGGGAGACATTATAATTCTAATTTGCCTCTGTAACACACTGTGCCACTCATCAGAAAGATTGGCTGCCTTTGATTATCGTCACGCAGAGTAATTGGAAGTGGGACAACAGAATAATGATGATCATTATATGTGAAATATCCCACTTTCAATATGGTGCTTGCAAATTGCTTCGTGTTTCTGCACAGTGGGAAGAAATTAAATGTGCCACCAATGAATTAATAAGCTGATCTATCTGGAGTGTGGCTAAGCTGCTTATGTTCTGAGCTGTTGGTGAACAGAACAAGTGAAATTCTGATGAAAAGCCATTGGCCTAAATTATTGACTTCCACAGGCAACTGCCTCTCTCGTTCTCTGTTTCTACTTCAGATTTCCAACAAATGCAGCATTTGATCTTTGTATAAATGTGTGTCTTGCTTTTCATCTGCCATGATGACTGGATGGCCAAGGACACCTTTCACTGAAGTCAAATAATTTAGCAATCTCTTCACATTCCAAGTAGGGTCTCTTGGGTCGGGATTATGTTATAACTTGACAGGGTCAGTGTGATGTGTGTTAAGGCACAAGCAATAGACGACTTCCTAGAGCTTGGGACCATTGCTCGATCTCCTGTCATTCATTCTTCTGCTGATTCATTTCCAAAATCTGCTCCATCTCTCCTTCCTCCTGCTCTTATTGATCTTTCCCATAGTTCATAGTTCGTTAAAGAAGTAGGCCAGTCGGCCCATCAAGTCCATGCCAGCTCTCAGAGCATTTCTATTGGTCTTAGTTTCCCATTTATTTTCCTGCAACCAATTCTCACCCTCACTCTTATTAACTCCATCCTCTCACCGAGTCTTCTGACACCCATCTATACTCAGGGCCAATTTACCATCATCGGTTAACTCCACACAGACAGCACCTGAGGTCAGAATTGAACTGCAGGTTCTGGAGCAGTATGGCTTTATGGTGAGCCTGCTGCTGTTCTACATGATGGCTTGTCAGTCAAATTCCTCAGAATCTGAGAAATAAAATATCTGCTTCCTTTAAAATATGCTTTTAATTTGGAGCCAGATGATCATTAGTTACGTCTGATTTTACAAAGTCTGCCAAGATTTCGCTGCCTCAATTACCTAGGGTGGACCAGACTTTGCAAGATCATGTAAAACAAACGATAACGAGCGGGCAATCAGTTTTTATACCACTTCCCATTTTTGTTTCCTTTGAAGCCAACCAGAAATTCTTATCTGCTTTGTACCATGGGTCAACTTCAAAATCCACCCAACATAAACCTGTCCTGAAGAAGGGTCTTGGCCCGAAATGTTGACTGTTTATTCATGTCCATAGATGCTGCCTGACCTGCTGAGTTTTGTATGTGCATTTTGTGTGTGTTGCTCTGGATTTCCTGCATCTGCAGGATCTCTTGTGTTTATGTTTAAAATTAAAGCTTAGAAGTTAAGTATTAATTTTCTTAATGGATTGATTTTAGGAATTGAAAATGGTTGCTAAATTCTTCAGAGTAGCAAATTGTTTTCTTTAGCTTCACTGCAGCACGGTAGCGCTTTGATTTACAGTTCCAGCCTTCACCATCGGGGTTTGATTGCCGCCACTGCCTGTAAGGGGCTTTTGCACATTTGCCCTGGGACTGGACGTTCCAATTTCCTCCCACCTTCCAAATACGTATGGTCCGTGTTAGTGAGTTGCGGGCATGCTATGTTGACGCCCGAAACATGGTGACACTTGTGGGCTGCCCAGCACAGCCCTTGCTGCCTTGATTTGATGCAAACAACACATTTCACTGGATGTTTCAATGTACAGGTGACAAATAAAGCTAATCTTTATCTTTATGATCTTTATAAAGATCTTTATCCTTACATCATATATTTTACTTAAGTTTAATGCAGTAGAATCCAATGTTTAGCCTTTGTTCACTGCTAGATTCTCTTGCAGAGGTACTAATGGAAAAGATCATTGTAAATCTTTCCTCTACCCTTCATGCTGTGCAACCTTTACCTTGGTTCAGATTATTTATTCATGACCCATGTAATGTGTCACAGAATCTTACAACAGTGGAGGAGGTTACTTAGCTTTTAGTGCCTTTGCTGTGTTCTTCAAGAAGCTACTCAGTTGTGAATTCAGACCCATTCCAGACACTTAAATACCTGGACTGAAATTCCAGTGCAGGGAGTGCTGAACTGTTGGATGAGATGTTAGAGCTCTGGCTCAGGTGGATGTGAAGTGATCCCTTTGCAATAGTTTGAAAGAATAATTCTGCATTTCATACTTACCCTTCACATGAAATGTGGGCTTTTTCATCTTGTTTGTTGGATTTCCTGTGCACAATTTGGTTGCTCCCTTACAACATGGAGTACAATTTGAATACTTCACTGGGTCTAAGGTGACATATGAGCAATGTGAAAGGTGGCCAAATGAATGTAAATCTACTTTTTACATGTGTCTGAGAGATAAGGAACGAGACCGTCAATCTGACGAGAAAAGCAGAGTCAGATGATGAGCCGATGACTTTTCTGGACAGCGGGAAGCTCTGACTAAATGACAAGTGGTCATACAACAAGTGAGAGTAACTAAATGAGTAGGAAGAAAGAGGTCACAGAGGCAGAGGCTGACAAATGGAGAAAGGAACAGTGAATCAATGAATGACCAAAACGACGTTTCTATGTTATACGAACAAGGGAGCTTGAAGAGCAGAAAGACTGGGAATATGATAAATTGGCTGTGCGTATCTATCAAACAACACACACAAAATGCTAGAGGAGTTCAGCGGGTCAGGCAGCATCTATGGAAAGGTATAAACAGTCAACGTTTCAGGCTGAGACCCTTCATCAGGACTGGAAAGGAAAGGGAAAGAAGCCAGAATAGAAGGTGGGGTGAGGTGGGGAGGGGAAGAAGTACAAGCTGGCAAGTGATAGGTGAAGCCAGATGAGGGGGAAGGTGGGTGGGTTGGGGAGGGTGGATGAACTGAGAAGCTGGGAGGTGATTGGTGGAAAAAGTAAAGGACTGAAGAAGAAGGAATCTGATTGGAGAGGAGAATGGATCTTGGGAGAAAGGGAAGGAGGAAGGATACCAGGGAAAGGTGATAGGTAAGTGAGGAGAAGAGAAAGGGTGAGAGGGGATTCAGAATGGGGAATGGAAAAAGAGAGAAGGGGAAAGGGGTGGGGAGAAATTGATGAAAGTTAGAGAAATCAATATACATGCCATCAGGTTGGTGGCTACCCAGACAGAATATGATGTGTTGCTCCTCCACCCTGAGTGTGAGGCTCCTCCCCATAACCTGGTGTCACCTATCACCTGCCAGCCTGTACCCCTTCCCCTCCCCCCACCTTCTTATTCTGGCTCCATTTTCTCTTCCCTTCCAGGCCTGATAGGCGGTCTTGGCCTCAACTATCAACAGTTTATTCCTCGCCACAGATGCTGCCTTTCCTGTTGATTTCCTCCAGCACTTTGTGTGTGTTGCTCACAATTTCCAGCACATGTCAAGACTCTTGTGTTTACGTGTGCATATTTATTAGAGGGCACTTTGGAGAACAATAAAGCAAAAGCATGAGAATTGTACACTTCAACCTGAGATCACCCTGACATTCGTAGAGAGATATCAACATTGCTTAACTGTTTATGTACGATGGATTTATATACATTTCTTTGCCTGTGTGGCCTTGCTTGAAGCCAAGAACAGATTCATGAGGGGGGAAAAACAACCCTGCAGATTCTTAAAGGAACAAATATTAAAAATGTAGGAAGCTTGAACTGTAAATAGAAAATGCTGGGAGATCCAGCAAGTTAGACAGAGAAAGAAGTTAGCAGGTCAGGGCGGTGAGCTATCGCACGGTCGTAGTAGGAGGCATTTGACCCTTTGTGCTTTTTGGTATCATTTAATGAAATCCATTTCCTCCAGAGCTCTGTAAATCTGCTCTCATATTTATTCAATTTTCTTTTGAATGTTGCTGTTGAGTCTATTTCTCCTCATCTGTGGGTCATTGCTGTCCAGGTCACAGTAACTTGCTGTGGGTAAAAAATCATTTCCTCATGCGGAGTAAAATCTGAAATCCTGCTATTCAGAACTTTAAACACCTTAGAGATATCTTCTCAAATATTCCGCACATAACTTCCTACCCCCAGTACCAACCTCATAAATCACCTCCGCTCTCACCCTCATTCTAAAATGCAGTGCCAGGATTGAATGCACTGCTCCAGCTGAAGATAAAGCATTATTTATAAAGATTTAGCATAACTTCATTGCTTTCATCAACTTATTAGACATCTGTATTTTGTTTACAGTGATGAGATCAGTCTCCCGTTATTGCTGAAGTTGGATCTCCAGCAAATTCTTGTACCGTCTCACTCAAGTCAACTCTCTGCATGAGCCTAAGAGCATAAGATGTAGGAGCAGGAGGAGGGCATCTGGCACTTTGAGGCATTCCCAACATTCATCAAGATCTTTACCAATCTTTAGCACCTTTTCCCAGCACTCTCTCTTTTGATTCCCTAAATATCCTGAAATCTCTATCAATGACATGACATGTATTGAAGCTATTTTGAAATTATTCTGGGACCAGAGAACATTTAAACAAGCACGGATCCACAAGTCTTTATCCAGCCATTGATACTGCTTCTTTACAAAGTTCCTTGTTGAATCATTTGTCTCCAACTCTAATACTCCTTAAAATGGAGAATATCTTGCAAAACTGTTGAGATCTGTGTTCTTTCTGGACTTACAGCTCTAAATCTTCAAAGTCCAGGCACTGACCACCCTGATGGTGTAAAGCAACATTGGCATCATTGCAGTTAATACTGCCTTTGCCCCATATCTCCAGTGATATGGGTTCAACCTTGGCCTCTGTGTGGAGTTTTCTCCTTGTGACCGCAAGGGTTTCATCTGGGGTTCTCTGCTTTCCTCCCACATTCAAAGATGTGGTTTTCATAGAGTGAAAGAGCACTACAGCATAGAAACCAGCACTTTGGCTCATATAGTTCATGCCAAACTGTTATTCTGCCTCATGCTGTTGATCCAAACTGGACCGTAGCCCTCCACATCCCTCCCAACTATGTACTTCCCTTAAATTCTGCAATTGAGCCCACATCCACCACTACTGCTGGCAGATCGTTCCACACTCACAACACCCTCTGACTGAAAAAGTTCCCCCTCAGGTTCCCCTTAAATATTTCACTTTTCACCCTTAACCCATTATCTCTAGTTGTAGTCCCACCCAACCTCAGTAGAAAAAACCTGGACTGTACTCATAATTTTGTACAGCTCTATAAAATCTCCCTTCTCCTACAGTCCAGGGAATCAAGTCCTAACCTATTCAATCTTTCCCTATAACTCAGGTCCCCAAGTCTCAGCAACATCCTTGTAAATTTTATCTGTACTCTTTCGATCTTGTTGATGTCTTTTCTGTGTGTACTGTAGGTGACCAAAAATGGGTTGGAAAGTGAATTGTTCACTACAAATTCAAAATTAAATATTCAAAGTTCAAAGTAAATCTATTATCAAAGTACATACATATATATCACCATATACTACCCTGACATTCATTTTCTTGTGGGCATTCACAGTAAATACAAGAAACACAATAGATTCAATGAAAAACATAGTCATAATCATACTTTATTGATTCTGGGGGAAATTGGTTTTCATTACAGTTGCACCATAAATAATAAATAGTAATAAAACCATAAATAGTTAAATAGTAATATGTAAATTATGCCAGGAAATAAGTCCAGGACCAGCCTATTGGCTCAGGGTGTCTGACCCTCCAAGGGAGGAGTTGTAAAGTTTGATGGCCACAGGCAGGAATGACTTCCTATGACGCTCTGTGTTGCATCTCGGTGGAATGAGTCTCTGGCTGAATGTACTCCTGTTCCCGACCAGTACATTATGTAGTGGATGGGAGACATTGTCCAAGATGGCATGCAACTTGGACAGCATCCTCTTTTCAGACACCACCATCAGAGAGTCCAGTTCCATCCTCACAACATCACTGGCCTTATGAATGAGTTTGTTGATTCTGTTGGTGTCTGCTACCCTCAGCCTGCTGCCCCAGCACACAACAGCAAACATGATGGCACTGGCCACCACAGACTCGTAAACATCCTCAGCACCGTCCGACAGATGTGAAAGGACCTCACTCTCCTCAGGAAATAGAGATGGCTCTGACTCTTCTTGTAGACAACCTCAGTGTTCTTTGACCAGTCTAGTTCATTGTCAATTCATATCCCCAGGTATTTGTAATCCTCCACCATGTCCACACTGACCCCCTGGATGGAAACAGGGGTCACCGGTACCTTAGCTCTCCTCAGGTCTACCACCAGCTCCTTAGTCTTTTTCACATTAAGCTGCAGATAATTCTGCTCACACCATGTGACAAAGTTTCCTGCTGTAGCCCTGTATTCAGCCTCATCTCCCTTGCTGATACATCCAACTATGGCAGTCATCAGAAAACTTCTGAAGATGACAAGACTCTGTGCAGTAGTTGAAGTCCGAGGTGTAAATGGTGAAGAGAAAGGGAGACAAGACAGTACCCTGTGGAGCCCCAGTGCTGCTGATCGCTCTGTCGAACACAGTGTTGCAAGCACACGTACTGTGGTCTGCTAGACCTGCCATAAACTGCACATAATACAGGCAACCGATGTGAAAAAGATAACAAACTGTGCAAATACAAAAAAAAACAAAATAATAATAATAATAGATAGATAAGCAATCAATATTGAGAATATGAGATGAAAAGTACTTGAAAGTGAGTCCATAGGTTATGGGAACATTTCAATGATGGGGCAAGTGAAGTTGAGTGAAATTACCCTCTCTGGTTCAAGAGCCTGATGGTTGAGGGGTAATAACTGTTCCTGAACCTGGTGATGTGGGTCCTGAGGCTCCTGTACCTCCTTCCTCGTGGCAGCAGCGAGAAGAGAGCATGGCCTGGGTGGTGGGGGTCCCTGATGATGGACGCTGCTTTCCTGTGACAGAGCTCCATGCAGATGTGCTCAATGTTGCAGAGGGCTTTACCCATGATGGACTGGGCCGTACCCATGATGGTCATGATAGTGTGGAGATGAGTGGTAGAAGCTGGCTGGAAAGTTGCAAACAATCTGCTGGAGGAACTCAGAAGGTCAATCAGCATCTGTGGAGGAAAGCCCTGCATCCAGACTCCACAGATTCTCCTCAACGTACTGAGTTCTTCCAGCAGATTGCTTGTTGCTCCAGATTCCAGCACATGCAGTCTCTTGTATCTCTTTGGCTGAAGAATCGATACGAATGTGGGGAAATTACAATGGATTAGTGTAGGTATCACTGTAAATAGAATTGGAATTGGTTTATTATTGTCATATGTACTGAGATATAGTGAAAAACATTTGTTTTGACTGTTATCCAGACAGATCATTCCAAAAATATGGACACTGAGGTAGCACAAAGGGAAAAGCTATAGCAGAATGCAGAATATATGTCGTGTTGTAGGTATAGAGAAAGTGCAGTGCAGGTAGACAAATAAGATACGAGGGCCATGTAGAGGTAGATTGAGAGATCAAGAATTCGTCTCTACTGTACAAGAGTCTTATAAAAGCAGGATAGAAACCGTCCTTGAGCCTAGTAACACACACAAAATGCTGGAGGAACTCAGCAGACTGGGCAACACCTATGGAAAAGAGTACAGTCAATGTTTCAGGTGGAGACCCCTTTGGGCAGGACAAAGGGTCTCGGCCCAAAACGTCAACTGTATTCTTTTCCATAGATGCTGCCTGACCTGCTGAGTTCCTCCAGCATTTTGTGTGTGTTGCTTTGGATTTCCAGCATCTTCAGAATCTCTTGTTTGAGCCTGGTGGTATGTGTTTTCAGCTTTTGTATCTTGTGTTCAATGGTTCAATTTCATATCAGAGAATGTTCTGATGGCTGATTGAAGAGAGGAGGAGAGAGAGTGACTGGGATGGGAGAGTAGGGGTTGATTATGTTGTTTGCTTTTCCAAGGCAGTGGAAAGCAGAGAGAGAGTCAGAGAGGAGGCAGGTTTCTGTGATAGACTAGTCTGTGTTCACAACCCTCTGCCATTTCCTATGGTCTTGGGTAGAGCTGTTGCCTCATCAAGCTGTGATGTATCCTGACCGCATGGTATATGTGTAGAGCTCATTGGGAACATGCTGAATTCCCTGTGTGATTTATAATCAACATAGACATGATGGGCTGAAGGTGCTGTTAGCATGTTGTATTACTGTGATGAAACAAATCACATCACAATAATCGAACATCTATCAGATGTGCCACTTGTGACACTGTTGTGACACCTCACGTAGGCTGAAAAATCTAAGCCTTGTCTGCGAACTGTGTAAGAAAGGATATCTGATGAGTTGTAGAGTTAAATTTTGTTTGATAATGCTCCTCTGAAGTAGCTTAGGACATTTTATTGGGAATTATCCTATCGTATGAATTGCTGTTGTTATTGGAATCAATGCATTTGCATCTGTTCTTCTCAGTTCCAAAAGCCGGGAACGACTGGTAAAGGGAGTACTTCCAAGAGTGTCATCAAACCGAGGAGCTTCCACACACAGGGAAATATTCAGATTATGGAGCCACTATTGCTGATTGATCTGTATAAAAAGGCAGCATTGCTGAGAAATCTATTTTGCTGAATGTTGTACACCACCTGCACTTCAATTGGGACATGGTTATTTGCTATAATGCAATGCATGTTATCATCATGGAATGCTAAGAATTGATTTTACAATATGTGCTGACATATTACATTGCAACAAATTGTTCACATTTTTGGGTTTCAGCTTGTGTGAACCTGCACGAACAATTTGCTTAGCACAAGCATGCTCACAGACTGCGATTTGAGATTTCTTTTCTCTTGAAAGGCATGTCATCTCATGTTCTTATTCTGTATAGCCGGCAGCACCTCCAGGTCCCTTTCCTTCCCCCTACTCCCAGAGAGACATCTGCTCCTCTTATCTGTATTGAACAATGATGTGTGATTAGTTTTCACCCACAGTCGGTCTTAGCTCCTACCATCAGAGTTTCTTCTTACCCGAGGAAGCACACTATGTAAGTGATTACTTCTGTTGTGATTTTCTCTGTGTGTGTGTGTGTGTGTGTTGATTTATCTCTCTTGACCCAAGCAAACTCTAATGTGTTTCTCTTTTTAAAAAAAACTTAATACTGTCATTGAGAATTTCGTGGTTTAGACATTTGTAAAAGCTGAAGTGAGTCAGGTGGAGAGCAAAGGGATGCCATGTGAAATTTTCTGGATGAGGATATTTTCATAAGGTGATGCCTCCGTCATTAAGGACCCCCAACACCCAGGACATGGCCTCCTCACATTGCTACCGTGAAAAGGGACGTGAAGACACACACTCAACATTTTAGGAGTAGCTTCGTCCCCTCTGCCATCAGATTTGTGAATGGACAATGAACCCATGTACACTACCTCACTATTTTGTGGCACTCTTTTTGCACTATTAATTTAATTTAATTTTATACATATGGCATGTATATACAATATTTCTTATTGTAATTTATAGTTTTTATTATTATGTAGTGTAATGTACTGCTGCCGTAAAACAACAACTTTCAAGAACTATGCCTGTGATATTAGACCTGATTCCAATTCTGAGACTTAGGGCCAGGTAATGTCGATAAACTTGAGAGGGTACTGTTACCGATAACAAATTAGTAGTTGATTCCTTTTCAGCAATGTCAGTGAAAGAAATGTCCATTGGCTCCGATTTCCAGTGCATTTGTTTTACTGCCTCTATGCTTGTTAATCTGCATCAACTCCTGATTTTATGATGAATTTATCTTAAAATTCTTATCTTGGTTTTCAGCTCCATATCATTCAAAGTATCTCTGTGCCTCTCAACTTCTGACTGATTTCGCTTCTCCCTGATTTCCAACATACACCTAATGATGACTATGCCTTTTGGAATGAACTCCCCAAATCTCCCTGCATTCTCCTGTAAAATCAAGCTCCTTCCTTTGTGACCTGTCCCTGTTAGTTCCTTATCTGGTACACTGTCAGATTTTGCCTTATCTAAACTGTTGTCAAACTCCAGTGATCATTTTTACTACTTTTAAAGTGTAAAGAATTGCAAAAGAAATACACTAAGAGGCCACCTTATTGGGTACCTCCTGTGCCTAATAAAGTGGTCACAGAGTGTACGTTCATGGTCTTCTGCTGCTGTAGCCCATCCACTTCAAGGTTCAACATGGTGTATTCAGAGATGCTCTTCTGCACACCACTGTCGTAACGTGTGGTTATTTGAGTTCCTGTCAGCTTCAACCAGTCTGGCCATTCTCCTCTGACCACTCTCATTACTGAAGTGTTTTCACCAGAGAACTGCCGCTCACTGGACGTTTTTTGTTTCTCACACCATTCTCTGTAAACTCTAGAGACTGTTGTGCATGAAAATCGCAGGAGATCAGCACCCCGTCTGACAGCAGCAATCATTCCATGGTCAAAGTCACTTAGATCACATTTCTTCCCCATTCTGAGGGTTAGTGCGACACTATTATAGCTCGTGGCGTCCGACTTCAGAATCCAATTCCAGAGTCGTCTGTAAGAAATTTGTACTTTCTTCCTGCGAGTGCATGGGTTTCTTCTGGGTGCTGCAGTTTCATCCTGCAGCCCAAAGTCATACTGGCTAGTAGGTTAATTAGTCTTCGTAAATTGTCCTGTAACTAGGCTAGGGTTACATTGGGGGCTGCTGGGCATTGCATTCCGTGCTGTATCTCTATATAAATAAACAAGTGAACCTCTTGACCATGTCTGCGTACTTTAATGCATTAAGTTGCTGCCACATGATTGGCTGATTAGATATTTGCACTAACGAGCAGGTGTACTTAATAATGTGGCCACTGACTAAATATTTAGAGGATCAGAAAGAATATTTCAGGTCAATGATCTTTTACCTGATAAAGATAAGGAAGGGGGTGGGGGAGAGAGTCCAGGAGAACAATCTGCTGGAGATGAAAAAACAAGTGAATAACAAATAGACTGTCTTGGGCGGATGTCACAGAACAGAAATGAATTCCGAATTTAGCCAAAAAGGAGAGAGAAGAAAAAAATGAATGCAGGAAATGTGAGATATAAGGCTGTAATAGCCGATATTGTTAAATTTAGTGTTCCGTCTGCAAAGCTGTAACATGCGTAGCTGGAAGATAAGGTGTCATTTTTCAAGCTTGCTTTGAGCTTCACTGGGACTATGTCGAAGGCCAGACAGAGCGGTCAGAGTCAGATGGAGAGTTAAATTTGCACTTAAAGATGAAACCCCACGATCCAGGCCATACCCGCTTCTCACTGCTGCCATTGTGAAGGAGGTACAGGAACAGTTGTTACCCTTCAACCATCAGGCTCCTGAACCAGTGTGGATAACGTCACTCCACTGCAACCTATGGACTCACTTTCAAGGTCTTTACAACTCATGTTCTCAGTGTTATTTGTTTATTACTATTATTAATCTTTTTTTGTATTTGCATAGTTTGTTATATTTTGCACATTGTTTGCTTGTGTTTGTGTATAGCTTTTCAATGATTTTGTTGTATTTCTTTGTTCTACTGTGAATGCCTGCAAGAAAATTGAATCTCAGGATAGTATATGGTGATGTGTACATACTTCAATATGAAATTTACTCTGAATTTTGAACTTTGAGTGAAGCTTACAGGTAAGTCTAGCAAGCTATGTGGGAAAGCTCTGCCTTTGTACAATGCTTTAACCATTGTCCCAGTGTAATTCAGACATGAATACATCCAAACAAAAGTTTATGAAGAGCCTCTTTGTCCAGAGTGCTCACTCAGATATGGAGTGGTTGAAGCAAATAACAATGATGCTATGAGCAAAGAAGCTGAATAACACTTGAGGGAGAAGGGCACTGAGGCTGAATAAGAGGAGGCTTGTATGAAGCATAAATACCAGCAGGGACATTTACCTTGTGGCAACAGTGTGAGGTACCTTATGAGTTTCCAGCATGTGATGTAAACCTAATCATTAGCTGAGAGTGCTCTCTACCATGATATACTTGTGATCTCGGGGGGCTTAATACTTTACTTTCAATTCTGGTTAAAAAGAAATTCTGCCGAATTAACAGTTTGAACTTTACATTATATAATAACCATATCAATCAGATTCAAATTCAGATTTATCTGTCACATACACATTGAAACATACAGTGAAATGCATCGTTTGTGTTAACAACCAGCACACCCAAGGTTATGCTGGGGGCTGCCCACAAGTGTTGCCACACATTCCGATGCTAACGTAGCATGTCCACAATGTCCGGCAGGACAACAGCATCAACCGAACAAAACAAACCCTTTTCCCATTCCTCTTCACACACACAACAATACACACAAACACACACACACACACACACACACGACAATACACACAAACACACACACACACACACACACACACACACACACACACACAGAGTCCCCCTAAACCATCCCTATGAACCTAATAAAAGCTAAGTTTGAGCTACGACATCGACGGACATCACAGCTCAGCACCATCTTGACCAGAAGCCAAGGCTTAATAATAAACTGCCTGAGGCAGAGAGATCAGACATGATACAGTGCTCATCCAGCAGTCCTGCTGGTTGGGATATAACTGGAAATGGCACTGAGTTCAGAACAGGCTACACTGACCTTGCCTGGGTAGTTATAATGCCCTTGAATGATGAGGGAGGGAGGGGGAGGAGGCTCATTTCTGGGCAGGAGTTTGTTACACAGCCTGGGTACTGTGCCAAAATGACATAAACCTCAGCAGTAAATATTCCATTCTAAATTGTATCTCACTGTACAATAAAAATAGCTTCAACCACTTAAAGCTGTAATTTCATCAGATAGATGTGCCTCTGACCCTTTGATTAATCTGCAGCATGTAACTTACTTTTATGTTTTTGTTATTTTATATGTAAGTCATCCGAACTCTTCAATTAAGTCGCAGCCTGTGCCTTATATCTTGTTATTTTTGGGCAATGTAAATAAGCCACTTCTTCATTAAATTATAATCCAAGAATCACTCCATGAAACTGTTATTCGATGTAGAAATCACAGAAACCCTTGATTAGATTTCAGCTAACTCACTCCTGGACACTTGTTATTCTACGTATGATATGTATTCTATGCCTAAGTTGCTCTGTACCAGCCTGCAACTCACTTCTAGAAATGTTTTCTGCTGAATGCCAATATCACAGAGTTTGCAGAGTGAAGTTAGATTCTGCTAACTCTTGAAGTAATTCCCTCCCCTGACACCAATGATTGTAATAAGTATATCTGCAGCAATGGTCTTTTTCCAAATTCTCCTCACAACTTTAAGTTCTTGCCTCTGACACACCTCCAAAGTTTATTGCCCTATAATGAAAAACTCAAAAACTTCTACAAATGTACAGTTGTCCCATTCTGACTGGTTGCATCACCATCTGGTTTGGGGGTGTGGTGGCGGGGTGCTACTGCACAAGGTCAAAATAAGTTGCAGAAACTTGTAAAATTAGTCAGCTCTATCATGGGTCCCAGCCTCCATAGTGTCGTCAAGGACCGGTGCCTTCGGAAGTCAGCGTCCACCATTAACGATCCCCACCACCCAGGACTTGCCCTCTTCTCACTGTTACCGTGAGGAAGGAGGTACAGAAGCCTGAAGGCACATATTCAACAATTCAGGAACAGCTTCTTCCCCTCTGCCATCCGATTTCTGAATGGACATGGAAACCATGAACACTACCTCACTGTTTTTTTAGAAATATAGAAAACCTACAGAATAATACAGGCCCTTCGGACCACAATGCTGTGCTGAACATGTACTTACTTTAGAAATTACCTACGGTTACCCATAGCCCTCTATTTTTCTAAGCTCCGTATCCAGAAGTCTCTTAAATGACCCTATCCTATCCGTCTCCACCGCCGTCACCGGCAGCCCATTCCACGCACTCACCACTCTCTGTGTAAAAAACTTACCCCTGACATCTCCTCTGTACCTACTTCCTAGCACCTTAAAACTATGCCCTCTCATATTAACCATTTCAGCCCTGGGAAAAAGCCTCTGACTATCCACACGATCAATGCCTCTCATCATCTTGTACGCCTCTATCAGGTCACCTCTCATCCTCCGTCGCTCCAAGGAGAAAAAGGCTGAGTTCACTCAACCTGTTTTCATAAGGCATGCTCCCCAATCCAGGCAACATCCTTGTAAATCTCCTCTGTACCCTTTCTATACTTTCCACATCCGTCCTGTAGTGAGGTAACTAGAACTGAGCACAGTACTCCAAGTGGGGTCCGACCAGGGTCCTAAATAGCTGCAACATTACCTCTCTGCTCTTAAACTCAATCCCATGATTGATGAAGGCCAATGCACCATTTGCCTTCTTAACCACAGAGTCAATTTGCGTAGCAGCTTTCAGTGTCCTATGGACTCGGACCCCAAGATCCCTCTGATCCTCCACACTGCCAAGAGTCTTACCATTAATACTATATTTTATTTCTGTTATTTTGCACTACTTATTTTGCACCTTGGTAGAATCAGCCTGTTACTAAATGGGCTCCTCTGTTTGTCCGGTATGTCACTGATGGGGTGAGAGGGATTGTCCATAATGCTCTGCAGTTTCTGCAGCATCCTCCTCTCAGACACAACCACCAGGGAATCCAGTTCCTTCCCCCAGAACAGAACCAGCCTTCCTGTTGAGCTTATTGATCTTCTTGGTGTCAGCTGCTCTCACCCTGCTGTCCCAGCAGACTACAGCGTAGAGTAGAACACTGCCCACCACTGAGTCGTAGAACATCTGCAGCACAGTACGGCAGTCGTTGAATGACCGGAGCCTCCTCAGGAAGTACAGTCAGCTCTGTCCCTTCTTGTACACAGCCCCTGTAGTTTTAGTCCAGTCCAGTTTATTGTCCAGGTGAGTTCCCAGGTGTGAGTAGTCCCGGACAATTTCCACATCTGTTTCCCTTGATGGAGATGGGAATGCAGGGTGTTTTCACCTTCCTGAAGTCCACCACCAACCCCTTTGTCTTAGTGATGTTGAGCTGCAGGTGATTCAGCCCACACTTCTCAACAAAGTTGTCCACCACTCTTCTGTACTCAGCCTCTTGACCCCGGCTGATACAGCCCACAACTGCCGAATCGTCTGAAAACTTCTGCAGTTGGCAGGACTCCGAGTTGTGTCTGAAGTCTGAGGTGTCGATGGTGAGCAGGAAGGGGGACAGGACAGTCCCCTGAGGTGCTCCTGTGCTGCTAACCACAGTGTCTGATACACAGCTCTGCAATCTCACATACTGTGGCCGCCTGGACAGGTAGTCTGTCATCCAGAACACCAATGGAGCATCCACATGCATCTCCGTGAGCTTCCTCCCTGGTAAAGCAGGTCGTATGCTGTTAACAGCTCTGGAGAAATAAAAAAAACATGATTCTCACAGTGCTCATCCAGATGGGTTCCTAATCCATTGAATTAGGAAGATAATGATGTCCTCGACTCCAATATGTGGTTGGTAAGCAAACCACAGGGGGTCCGGTGACGGATTTACGATGGTCCGAAGGTCTGTCAGGACCAGTCTTTCTAATGATTTCATAACATGTGAGGTGAGAGCCACTGGTCTGTAGTCACTGGGCATGGTGGGACTTGCCTTCTTGGGTACTGGAACGAGGCAGTATGTTTTCCACAGCACAGGGACCCTCTCTAGGCTCATGGTCAGATGAAAGATGTATTGAAAGGCTGCACCCAGCTGAGTAGCACACAACTTGAGTACCCTTGGGCTGATGCCGTCCGGGCGCAGAGCCTTGCCTGGGTGAAGCCTGCTGACCTCTCCCCTTACCCGATCGGCAGTGACAGTCCGCGTGTCTGTGGCTGTTGGCTCGCCGGTGTCCTTGGAGAAAGATGGAGCGCAGGAGGTGAGAGGGGAGGAGCTGGGGTGGATGGGTTGTGGAGGGGTAAAGAGAAACCTCCTCATCAAACCTGTTTAAGTCATTGGCCCTGTCCTGGTCCCCTTCAATCTTCTGGTCTTTTGTCTTATTGTACCCTGTGATCATTTTCATACCACTCCACACATCCTTTGTGTTGTTCTGCTTAATGTAACTCAGTTTTTATCTCTATATTTATTTATCATGTATTTTATTGAACTGCAGTTGTAAAGTTAACAAATCTTACAACACATGCCAGTGATAATAAACCTGATTCTGATGATCATTCCTTCATTGCCTGTGCCCTTAGCTCTGGAAAAATCCTGTTTCTCTGCCTATCTCTTCGTTAAACATTTATTTTCCTACAAATTTCTCAAGAATGGTGTCAACTTTTATCTGTAGAGCTCTTCGGAATGTTTTATTATGTTGAGATCCTCTGCAGGTCTATTGCTGTTGAATAGAATTGCAATCCAAGCATTCCACAGTTCATTTGATAAGATTTTCTTATCAAGTGGGAACTTGTTTTTCCGACATCTGTCTGTCCCGATATTAACTAATCTCAGTCACAATCTACTTAAATGTTTTTCAGGCTGGTTTGCCTTCAGATTCGGCTGGGTTTGGAGTTCTTGTAGTCTCAGACCTCTCGAGTTCAAATGTCGTGGTTTGAAGCTCCCATAGTTGTAATATAGAGTCATAGAAACCACAGCACAGAAACAGGCAATTTGGCCCATCTAGTCCATGCCAAAGTATTAATCTGCCTGGCCGTATCAACCTGCACCAGGACTATAGCCTTCCATACCCCTCCCATCCATGTATTTATCCAAATTTCTCTTAAATGTTGAAATTGAATCCGCATTCACCACTTTCGCTTGCAATTCCTTCCATACTCACACTTCCCTCTGAGTAAAAAAGCTCCCCCTCATGTTCTCCTTAAATATTTCTCCATTTCACCCTTAACGCATGACCTCTAGTTCTAGTCTCACCAAACCTGAGCGGAAAAAGCCTGCTTGTATAAGTGCTTACAAATGTGCAAATAGTCTGAAGTCTAGATTCAAGTGTTTCAAAGTGGAAAGTGTAATCCCTTTGTCTGTGTAGTGTACATCTGCCACTAATCCCATCCTGAGGCTGTTAGGGGAGTTTGCAGCTATTCTCCGGTATCTTTCCCAAGTGACCATTCTTTCCATATCAACTTCAATGGGTGCAGGCTGTTCATCATGAGGAGATTGCGGCTGAGACCAGCTCGATTTCTCCCGTTGTCAATACACTTGCTCTTGTACTGCATTTCCTGCATCGTTGGCCGTGTCTCTTGAAAGAAGAACGAGCAGGCAACTGGCGCACTGTCAAAGGTGTCATCTTATGAACGATACCCAGACTTTGCTTATTGTCTTGTTGTAATTTATTGTAATGCCTGCACTGTTTTGTGCACGTTGTGCAGTCCTGGATAGGTCTGTAGTCTAGTGTAGTTTTTGTGTTGTTTTACGTAGTTCAGTGTAGTTTTTGTGTTGTTTCATGTAGCACCATGGTCCTGGAAAACATTGTCTCATTTTTACTGTGTACTGTACCAGCTGTTATGGTTGAAATCACAACAAAAAGTGACTTGACTTGACTTGAAACTAATATCTTGTTTGCAGCACAGTAGCATAGCAGTTAGCATGATGCTCCTACAGCGTCAGCGAAAACCGATTGAGGTTCAACTCTTGCCGCGATCTGCAAGGAGCTTGTACATTCTACTCTTTCTTCTTTATTAATCTTTTTATTGATTTAAAAGGAACATAAATACAAACAAGAGCAGAATTATCTCAAATATATATATCAATAACAATACAAACCGAGATTAAGATAGACATTATCAAAATCATATATATTGTTAAGCTAGTATAAAATATACAATAAAAAAAACAAAAACAGCAATTCTCCTCTTATCAGTTCATGAAAAGGAAAGAAAAAACATTGAATTTTAAATGAAGAAAAAAAACCCACTACACTATATAAAAAAAAGAAACAAAAAAAAGGGGCTGGGCAGTCTACTCATAACTGTGTGGGCTTTCTCCAAGTGCTCCAGTTTCCTCCCACATTCCAAAGATATACACATAGAGTGAGTGAGTTCTAAGCATGCTATGTTGGTGCTGGAAGTATGGTGACACTTGCAGCATAATAATTCAATTTGACGCAAACGATGCATTACACTGTATGTTTTGATGTGCAATACAACAGATAAAGCTAATAATTAATCTTTTATTAGAATTGTAGACAATATCAGAGGCACAATCTTGAAAGAGTTTCCTCTATTATCCCTGCAAACAGTTATTTCTCAACCATCCCTCTGATTATCTGATCATTTATCATATTGCTTTTTGTGGAATCTTGCTGGTCACAAATTGGCTAACACCTTGCAACAGCAGCTTTAGATTAGATCACACTAAGACCAAAATGTTCCACACTGAGGGATTTCTGATACAAGGGTTGACAGATGAAGTTGGGTTCATTACCTTTGGAGTATAGAGAAGAGTTTTAATAGAGATACACAAGACAATCCAAAACTTAGAACTGGGAGTGTAAATGAGAAACCTGTTGAATTTGTAGTTGATTTTTAGATAGTTAATTTATACGTATATTTGGAGAGCCAAGGGAATATGAGCAAAGGCAGATGTAAGTAGTTAGGTTAAAGGTCAGCCAATCAGTTTGGGCTTAGAGAGGGTAAAGAGAAAGAAACGGTTCACTTTAGCAGATGGTGCAAGGAACAAGAGACAGAGACACAAATGTAGAGTGATGGACAAATGGCATCGGGGGAGAAGGGGGAGGGGAAGCTATGACCTGGAACTCACACCTGTCAGAGACAAAGGAAATTGTGTAGGCACCTGTGGGGAGTGGGGAGGGAAAAGTGCCCAGCTATGAGGAAAGAGCAGGGATATTGACTGGATGACAACAATCTGGCACAGATTTGATGGGCCAAATGTCCTACTTTCTGCCATAATGACATCTGATTCCAGGCTAATGATGCCAGCGAAGCACAAATTCTTCTTTCATGCTTTTAAGTAACGGATTCTCAGTGCAGCTTATTTGTTCGATGAGTTATAGACATTTTAGAGGATTACAGCCAAATAATTGAATTAACAACAGGTCTGACTGTGAACTGATTGGAAGCAGTGAGGGAAGTGTTTGGCAGAAGCTCTGCTTTGCCCCTTGCACCCTGCCTTCACCCCAGCGGTCCCTCATGACCCTGCTGATAATTGCCTCCATTATCCGGTCCTTCATTAGAACCATTGTAGCGATTGTTTACTGTAGCGTTGTTGTTGTGTTGCCATGGCAGCTGAGCTCAGCAGCACACTGTCATCATTTCCCCGACAACCCCCTAGCACCACACTCACGCCCCCTCCCCACGGCGGAACGCTGCCAGGAGTGGGGGCGGTGATTTGAGTAGGGATTGTGCATATGCACAGCTGTGATTGAAATGCTGATTGTCGGGGGAATTTGTTTTCCATTCTTCTGGTTTTGTTCTTCTGCTCAAGACGGGCAGCTGGGCTGAAGCATTTCGGTTATTTGATTTAAATAGGAAAGCATTAAACAGGGGTGGCTTGTTAATGACTCAAAACTCCATCTGACCAGAGGGGGAGGTGGGCGGAGTGTGTGAATGGGCCTCAGCTGAGCTGATGTAATTTTTTTAACCCTCAAGGTGCTTGGCTGTTGGCTTTGGATTCTTGACAATCTTTGTCACCAGGACCCATATAACCAAAGAGCACAACAACGCCTTTCATTTGGGCTATCCCTTTAAACTAGTCCTGTTCGTGTACCTGCCTAAATGTCTTTTCAATGCTATAAATGTACTCACTTCCACCACTTACTCCAGCAGTACGGTCCATATACTCACCATCCTTGCTACTCCACTCTGTGGGAGGTACAGGAAACTTCGGACCCACACCACCAGGCTCTGAACCAGAGTGGAGAACTTCACTCACCTCAACAGTGAACAGACTGCACACCCTATAGGCTCTCTTTCAAGGACTCTACAACTCACGTTCTCAGTATTATGTATTTACTTTGTCATTATTTGCATTATTTGTCTTCTGCACATTGGTTGCTTGTTAATCTTTGTTATGTATGGTTTTTCATAAATTCTAAATTCTTTATTTTCCTGTAAATGTTGGCAAGAAAATGAACCTCAAGGTAGCATATGGTGACATACACAGTACGTAATTTGATAATAAGTTTACTTTGAAATTTGAACTTTGATCCTCCACAATTTAAAGCTTTGAAATCTTTCAAGACATTTGAAATCTTTATTAAAATATTACTCAACCTTCCCTGTACCAGTAGGCTATTTGTGAACTAAAAGTGGTGCAATTTGTCCAGATGCATCTTGATCCCTGAATGTGTCCATTTTAGGTTACCCTAAAGAGGAGAAAGAGTAAATTGGTAGAGGGGTGAGCATGGTATTTCAATCAGATACAGCAGAAGGTGGGAGAGGAAGAGAGAGCAGGAGTGGGAGCAGTGATCATAGGAAAAGTGACAAGTATTGAGAAGTATTTCTTTTTTAAGGTGGAAGCACGTAACTGGAGGTATATTTTAAGTGAGGAGAGTAGGGTGAATTTAATCTGAACGCAGTAAGGGGAGAAATGAAAAAAATTTGCTGGAACATCTCAGCAAGTCACTTAGCAGCTGATGCCTGTGAGCCTGCTGCAGGCCCGGAGGCCTGCGTGTGTGTGTCGGAGTGCGTGCGTGGGTGGGTGGGAGGAAGGAATGGGGCTTATCTTGCTCCCGTCAGTTTGTTGCTGTTGATCTGTTGTTGTTGCCTGTGTTGTTCTGCTGAACATTGTGGGCACGCTGCTTTGGTGCCAGAATGTATGGCAATTCTTGTGGGCTGCCCCCAGCACACGCTTGTGTTGTATTGGTAAGGCAAGCAACACATTTCACTGTATGTTTCAAATAAATGAATCTGAAAGATGGAAGGTGAAACAGTTAATGCTTCAGAAGCAGCAATCAATCTCTGTAGCTGTTACACTTTTATTCTACGTTCAGTTATTGTATTACCTTGTTCTACCTCAATGTACTTGTAATGATTTGATCCTTAACAATATTACGCAAGATGTTTTTCACTGTATTTCCATACATGTGACAACAACAAACCTTTTTTCAATTCCAATTTCATTTCTAGTCTGCTGGAGGATTTCAGGAGGTTGAGCTGTATACAAAAGGAGTTGTTGATCTATTGATTCAAAACACTGCAATGAAACATCAACAATTCCTTTCCTCCCACAGACACTCTTTGATCCATTGTGTTCCTCCAGCAGAATGTTTTTTTTAGCAACAGATCCCAGCATCTAGAGTTCCTTATATATGTAGATCTTGCTTCATGTCTGGGACTCTTCATCAGAACTGAGCATGTCCAAAGGGGTAAAGTTACCAAACTTTTCATCGCTTGCTGAAGTACTTCTGTATCTGATGGTGTGACCTCTTTGTCAATCTAGAACTTGCCATAGGAGGCTCACGTTCTGAGAAAAGCCTCTTAATCCAGAAAACACACTAATCCAGATGTACAAACGTAACACGTACAAAGTGCTGGAGCAACTCAGCAGGTCAGGCAGCATCTATGGAGGGAATTGAACAGTCGATGTTTCAGGCCGAGACCCTTCATCAATCTTTATGTGTTATGCAAGCTTTCCAGCATCTGCAGAATCTCTTATGCCCTGATGCATAAATGCCAATTATCTGCCCCGCAATCTGCATAGATCCATAGAGAGGGAGCAAAGCAACATGTGAACTCATTTTTATATCCTTTGGCTCACTTCAATCCAGAGATTGTTTATGAAGAGGTACAACATGACAGTGAAAGGAAGGTTAGAACATAGAACAGTATAGCACAGTACAGGCCCCTTGACCCACGATGTTGTGCCAGCCCTTTAGTGTACTATAAGATCAATTTAACCCTTCCCTCCCATGTTGTCCCCCATTTTCCTTTCATCCATATGTCAAACTAAGAGTCTCTTAAATACCCCTAAGGTACCTGCCTCTACCACCACCCCCGGTAGCGCGTTCCACACCTATCACACTTTATGTATAAAAGCCTCCCTTTGACATCCCCCCTATACTTTGCTCCAAACACCACAAAGTTATTAAGAAGTGTTGGAGATCAAAGGGAATTTGCAGTATGCATTCATAGGTATTTAAAAGGAGTGGGAGAGGTCAATGCAATGAGATAAAAGGAAGATATGTTATTGGTTAAGACACAGAGTAGAACAGGAGGAAGGTACTGTTGAAATGATTACAACTGTAGTTAGACCACGGCTTGAGTAAACTGCACACACAATCTTGGTCACCACAAGATGTGATTGCACTAGAAAGTGTCCAAAGAGGATTTATTAAGATGATGCCAGGGCTGGAAAACTGTAGCTACTGGGAAGGACTGGATGAGCTAGGGTTGCTTTATTTGGAACAAGCAAGAATACATGGAAATTTAGCTGAGATGATAAAATCTATGAGGGGGCCACATAAAATAAATATAAAAGATCTACTTTGCTTTGCAGATGGGTAAAAAAACAAGAGGGTAGCTGTTCAAAGCATTAGGAGAAAGATGAAAAGATTTTCTTTTACAAAGGATGGTGCTTCACATGGTGGTAGAGACCGAAACCTTCATCACATTATCGAAGTGCATCAGAGACAGTACAGCTTGCAGACCAAGTGGTTCAGAATCAGAATCAGGTTTATTATCACTGCCTTATATGATGAGAAATTTATTGTTTTAAGGTAGCACTACAGTGCAAAGACATACTGTAGAACTACCGTAAATTACAAAATAAATAAATAGTGCAGAGAGCAGGAATGATGAGGTAGTACTTGTCGACTGTTCAGAAACCTGGTGGCAGAGAGAAGAAGCTGCCTCTGAATTGTGGAGTCTGGTTCTTCAAGCTCCAGTGCCTCCTCCCTGATGGTAGTACTGAGATGGTGAAGGACTTTAGTGATGGATGCCCCAGATGGCGAGGGTCCTTATGATAGATGCTGTTTTCTGGAAGGTCCTCAGTGGTTGGGAGGGTTATCCCCATGATACTGACTGATACTACAAACCTCTGTGACCCTGTGAATTGGAGCCTCCATACCAGGCTGTGATACAACCAGTCAGAAAGCTCTCCACCGTACATCTGTAGAAAATTGCAAGTGCCTTTGGTGGCATACAAAATCTCCTCAAACTCTCAATGAAGTAGAGCTGTGGGCATGCCTTCTTTGTGACTTTATCGATGTGCTGTTTTACTCCTGGATATCTCCTCATCGCCGTCTGAGATTTTACCAATAATAGTGATATCATCTGCAAATTTATAGACACTGTCTGAGCAGTGCTTAGCACACAATCATGACTGTAGAGAGAGTAGACCAGTGGGTTAAGCACGCATCCTTGAGATCTGCCTGTGTTACTTGTCAGTGAGTAGAAGATGTTATCACCAATGCATGATGACTGTGCTCTCCCAATGAGGAAGTTGGGGATCCTGTTTCAGAGGGGGATACAGAGGCCCAGGTTTAGAAGCTTGGTGATTAATACTGAGGGATGATGGTATTGAACACCAAAGAGTAATGGAAAAACAGCAGTCTCACTGATCTGTTGTCTATGTGCTCCAAAGCCGAGTGGAGAGCCAGTGAGATTGCATCTGCCGTTAGCCTAATGTTGGTGGTGGGGAAACTGCTGGAGTCAGTTATCAAAGATGTGATAACAGCACATTTGGAAAGCGGTGAAATCATTGGACAAAGTCAGCATGGATTTGTGAAAGGAAAATCATGTCTGACAAATCTCATAGAATTTTTTGAGGATGTAACTAGTAGAGTGGATAGGGGAGAACCTGTGGATGTGGTATATTTGGATTTTCAAAAGGCTTTTGACAAGGTCCCACACAGGAGATTAGTGTGCAAACTTAAAGCACACGGTATTGGGGGTAAGGTATTGGTGTGGGTGGAGAATTGGTTAGCAGACAGGAAGCAAAGAGTGGGAATAAAACGGGACCTTTTCAGAATGGCAGGCAGTGACTAGTGGGGTACCGCAAGGCTCAGTGCTGGGACCCCAGTTGTTTACAATATATATTAATGACTTGGATGAGGGAATTAAATGCAGCATCTCCAAGTTTGCGGATGACACGAAGCTGGGCAGCAGTGTTAGCTGTGAGGAGGATGCTAAGAGGATGCAGGGTGACTTGGATAGGTTGGGTGAGTGGGCAAATTCATGGCAGATGCAATTTAATGTGGATAAATGTGAAGTTATCCACTTTGGTGGCAAAAATAGGAAAACAGATTATTATCTGAATGGTGGCCGATTAGGAAAAGGGGAGGTGCAATGAGACCTGGGTGTCATTATACACCAGTCATTGAAAGTGGGTATGCAGGTACAGCAGGCGGTGAAAAAGGCAAATGGTATGCTGGCATTTATAGCGAGAGGATTCGAGTACAGGAGCAGGGAGGTACTACTGCAGTTGTACAAGGCCTTGGTGAGACCACACCTGGAGTGTTGTGTGCAGTTTTGGTCTCCTAATCTGAGGAAAGACATCCTTGCCATAGAGGGAGTACAAAGAAGGTTCACCAGATTGATTCCTGGGATGGCAGGACTTTCATATGAAGAAAGACTGGATGAACTGGGCTTGTACTCGTTGGAATTTAGAAGATTGAGGGGGGATCTGATTGAAACGTATAAAATCCTAAAGGGATTGGACAGGCTAGATGCAGGAAGATTGTTCCTGATGTTGGGGAAGTCCAGAACGAGGGGTCACAGTTTGAGGATATAGGGGAAGCCTTTTAGAACCGAGATTAGGAAAAACTTCTTCACACAGAGAGTGGTGAATCTGTGGAATTCTCTGCCACAGGAAACAGTTGAGGCCAGTTCATTGGCTATATTTAAGAGGGAGTTAGATATGGCCCTTGTGGCTACGGGGATCAGGGGGTATGGAGGGAAGACTGGGGCGGGGTTCTGAGTTGGATGATCAGCCATGATCATAATAAATGGCGGTGCAGGCTCAAAGGGCCGAATGGCCTATTCCTGCACCTATTTTCTATGTTTCTATGTTTCTAAACATGTTATGGCAGTCGACGAATTGCAGCAGGTCAGATCCTTGCTCCGACAAGAGTTAATTCTGGAAGAACCTCTGGAAGCAGTTCATCACAAGTAGATATTAGTTCTGCCAGTTGATGGACAGTGTGGCAGCTGACCGAGCTGTCACTGGGCACAGGTGTGATTGCTGCCCTTTTGAAGGTGAATGTGAAGGCACTTTATCGACTGGCACTAACCTCATGCTCCCAATATGTGTTCTCAAGTGTGAATTTTCCATGATTCTGTTGAATCCATATGTCAATCCAAAAGGGCAGTTGAAGCAGATTCAGGAATAATTTTCATAACTACCTGAAAATGAGGAAAAATTACAGAGGTGTTTGGAAAGTTAAACGGAATAGGACTAACTGAACTGTTCTTTCAAAGAACTGAGCCGAAGGGCAAAATGGTTTTCTGTGTTAGATGCTAGGGCATAACTAATCTGAAAATAAGAGCTTTTTTTCTCTCTCTCTCCTCATCTCAGGATATCCAGGAGTGTGAAAGTGCAATTGTGAATGACATCATGGACAAGAAAAACAGAAATACTCCAGACCAAATGAAAAAAGCACAGAAGACCATTCAGGTAACATGTTGGATCAAAAGAGTTTGAACATTTATGTCTGGAGTATATTAGCAGCACCTTTTATTGATTTATTGGTCAATTTTAGTATGGGTGGACATTCCAAGACATTGCAGATGCTAACTTGGCAAATTGACTGTTTTGTCTTGTGTACGAATGTAATGTAATATGTATATTCAAGGTTAGCTATTTCACAGTATTTGTATTTCTGTTCTGGCTCTGTGGGTGACGTTCATCTCTTTAGTGTTCAAGTTGTTAATTCAAGGCTTACGTCAAAGATTAAATCCCCTTACCAAGGTTGATGTTCTAATGTAGCCCCCATCGAGAGTGCCACGTCAAGGGTGTCATCTTTTGTAAGAGACATCTTCCCCCATGGATAGATGCAAAAGATTCTAAAATTCTTTATAATTTCTTGGCTGGAACTTATAATTCAAATGATGTCAATGAAATAAGATTATTTGGTTAGTTAGCTTCTTGATAGGAAGTTGCAATGTCCAGATTGACTTCTGAACATGGCATTCAAACCTCTTTCAAAGGCTGCAAAACTCTTGGGGAAGTACTGAGCAGATGACAGGAGTTGTAAAAGTGCGTTCTCTCTCCCCATTTGAGAGGAAACAAAATGGTCATATATTAGAGGCACTTTCTGAAATTATCCACATTCAACTTTTAGCAAGTGATTCAATTGCCCTTTATGGAGTTAGTTGATGACTTTATTTCGAAACTTGCTGATGACCTTCTGAGGCAGATTTCAGAAGCCTAGGCTTCAACATTGCTCCATGACCAGAGCCTGAAACTACTTCAATGCACATTTTTTATGTGAAACACTCATATGCATCCTCTGTGCATGTATTAATGAGAGAGCTGGTGTTAATGGTTTTACTCAGTAAATTGGAGATGGTGATGGGTATCAGGGTCCGGTTGTTCATTTAGAAAGTGCCAGTTCACTCACAGTATAACAGAGAGGATTAATGTGAAGAAGGCTGGAAGGTGAGGTAATAGTAAACTCCAAATAACAGATTCATAGGTTCATTCAGCCCAGCTCATCCATGCTGACCAAGATGATTATCTAAGCTAATCACATTTGACTGTGTTTGGCCCACCACCTTTCCCAGTACAACTAGAATGTGTTGTGTTTGTTATTCCATTATCCTTTCTGGGGCTGCAGTATTATGTGCTGAGGGATGCACTGAATCTTGGTGGAGCCACTGCAATGGTACAGTGGGGAAGGACCACAGTGTAGGGTTCTTCCACTACTGGACAGGGAAGGATCAGGTTGGGTGAGGGAGTCTCTCAATTACTTTATACTTTATTGTTGCGAAACAATTGATACTAGAACGTACAATCATCACAGTGATATTTGATTCTGCTCTTCCGGCTCCCCGAAGTACAAATCAATAGTAAATATTAAATATTTAAATTATAAATCATAAATAGAAAATAGAAAATGGAAAGTAAGGTAGTGCAAAAAAACTGAGATGCAGGTCCGGATATTTGGAGATAACAGCCCAGATCCGGGTCAGGATCCGTTCAGCAGTCTTATCACAGTTGGAAAGAAGCTGTTCCCAAATCTGGCTGTACGAGTCTTCAAGCTCCTGAGCCTTCTCCCGGAGGGAAGAGGGACGAAAAGTGTGTTGGGTGGGTGGGTTGTGTCCTTGATTATCCTGGCAGCACTGCTCCGACAGCGTGCGGTGTAAAGTGAGTCCATGTAGTAGTGTACCACTCCAGGGGCAACATGAGGGGCAACAGTCCTATTGGTTTTAAAGAATGTAATAGAACAGTACTGAAATGTAAGAATGTGAATGTAAGAATGAAAAAGCATTGCATGGTTTATTTGTGTAAATATTTTTATTATGAATAAAGCTTATTTTGATAAAAATATTAAAAATTCTTTCTGCATCAAAGTTTGGAACTGAAAATCCACTCATTTTAATGGACTTTGCAAAATGGAAGGCTTCCAGTATGGATGTTTCAGTAATGTTTCCCAGCAGAGATCTGGGCTAATTTAATACAATGAATAAATCCCTGTGTGATCTGTATTCTGTCACCATTCCTGGTTGAGTGACAATGCTTGGCCAGATTATTCTTGGTGTCTGTCATTTGGCTATTTGATCTGGTTGCAAGCAGAAGGAGAAAAACTAGTCCAAATTGTGAGTGTTAGTCTGCACCTTTGACAATGTTCCCAGTACTCCCGGAATGTGCTGCATGTGTAAATTTATTCTTTCTGCATCAAAGATTGGAATTTAAAATCCAGTCATTTTAATGGAATCTGCATCAAAGAGTGTAACAACAGAAAGCTCCCAGTATGAATTTTTCACCAAGGTTTCCCTCATTATAACAGTCACAAAATGATGGTAAAATTTAAAATGATAAGAAAGTGCTGCATGGTCGCCTGAGGTAATGAGAGGCAACTTTATTCAGAGCCAATGATATATTTCTGAAGTATATTCACTGTTAAATTTTCAGAAGACAACTGTCAATATGCACATAACAGACTGCAAAAACAATCACTTAATAATGGTTGAATAAATTATTTTTCGTCAAGTTGGCAGAAAGATAAATGTTGGCACAGACACCAGTGACAACTTCCCTCCAGCTTGTTCTTTTTCATCCCAGTTTCTGCTGGCACTACAATTCCTGATTCAGACCCCTGTTGAATATCCAGGAAGAAATGAAGAGAAATTTCCTTGCTGTGGGAAGACAGAAGGCATCCAGACTGGTCCCTGTCACAAGTTCCATTTTCCAACCATTTTTTGCATCCAAACTGTTAATATGCCCTCCCCTCCCACACCGGTTTGATACTCTCTCATTAATGGAAACATTTTAACATCTACCCTGTCAAGACCTTTCAGATCTTAGTCATAGTAGTCATAGTCATACTTTATTGATCCTGGGGGAAATTGGTTTTCGTTACAGTTGCACCATAAATAATAAATAGTAATAGAACCATAAATAGTTAAATAGTAATATGTAAATTATGCCAGTAAATTATGAAATAAATCCAGGACCAGCCTATTGGCTCAGGGTGTCTGACCCTCCAAGGGAGGAGTTGTAAAGTTTGATGGCCACAGGCAGGAATGACTTCCTATGACGCTGCATCTCGGTGGAATGAGTCTCTGGCTGAATGTACTCCTGTGCCCACCCAGTACATTATGTAGTGGATAGGAGACATTGTCCAAGATGGCATGCAACTTAGACAGCATCCTCTTTTCAGACACCACCGTGTGTGAAAAGAGGATGTCCAGTTCCAGCCCCACAACATCACTGGCCTTACGAATGAGTTTGTTGATTCTGTTGGTGTCTGCTACCCTCAGCCTGCTGCCCCAGCACACAACAGCAAACATGATAGCACTGGCCACCACAGACTCGTAGAACATCCTCAGCATCGTCCGGCAGATGTTAAAGGACCTCAGTCTCCTCAGGAAATAGAGATGGCTCTGACCCTTCTTGTAGACAGCCTCAGTGTTCTTTGACCAGTCCAGTTTATTGTCAATTCATATCCCCAGGTATTTGTAATCCTCCACCATGTCCACACTGACCCCCTGGATGGAAACGGGGGTCACCGGTACCTTAACTCTCCTCAGGTCTACCACCAGCTCCTTAGTCTTTTTCACATTAAGCTGCAGATAATTCTGCTCACACCATGTGACAAAGTTTCCTACCGTAGCCCTGTACTCTGCCTCATCTCCCTTGCTGATGCATCCAGCTATGGCAGAGTCATCCGAAAACTTCTGAAGGTGACAAGACTCTGTGCAGTAGTTGAAGTCCGAGGTGTAAATGGTGAAGAGAAAGGGAGACAAGACAGTCCCCTGTGGAGCCCCAGTGCTGCTGATCACTCTGTCGGACACACAGTGTTGCAAGCACACGTACTGTGGTCTGCCAGTCAGGTCATCGAGAATCCATGACACCAGAAAAGCATCCACCTGCATTGCTGTCAGCTTCTCCCCCAGCAGAGCAGGGCGGATGGTGTTGAACGCACTGGAGAAGTCAAAAAACATGACCTTATGTGTTTGAATAAGATCACTCCTTATTTTTCAAAATTCCAAGGAATATAAATACAAACTGTCTCATTTCGCTTGACAGGACAGCCCTGGCATCCCAAGAATTAGCCTTGTGAATCTCCCTTGGACTGTCTCCAATGCTACTGTATCCTATTTTAGGCACTTGAACTAAAACTCTGCACCATATTCCCAGTACGGCTTCACCACACCTGCACAACTATAACAAAGCCTCCCCATTCTGGACTTCAGCCCCTTCACAGTAAAGGCCAAGATGCCGTTTGCCTTCTTGACCATTTCTTGGACCTGCCTGCTAACTTTTTGTGATTCATGCACTAGAACACCTTGACCCCTCTGAATTTTAGTCTGTTGTAGTCCATCTCCACACAGATAATAATCCAGCTTTTGCTTCCCCATGTCAAAGTACATAGCGTTACACGTTGAACTCTGTTTGTCACATGGTACGCTCTACCTCCAAACCCAACAACTCCAACTAGAGCCGTCCATAGAAAGTCACCCTCCTCTATACCTCCTTCTGAGACCCTCATTCAGATCTTTGTACTTATAGACTTGTCCATCCAACACATTCTGGTTGGCCTCCTTCTTTCTGCCCTCCTTGGACTTGTGATCATCCAACATTCCATTGCCCTTGCCCGCTCCAAGTCCCAGACACCCATTTGTGCATTTGTCCTATTTACTGAAACCACAATGAACATTTCAAATTGGAGTTTCAAACCACTCCATGCCTCCTTCCCTTCTCTACCTACTTATTCTCCAGCTGAGATATCTGCACCCTATTATTAAGGCTTCTTGATCACATTCAGATCTAATAGCTGCACCATTGGCAGTCATGCCCTCAACCAAAGAAATTAGGGTAATAAGTAGTGACATCTTGGACCATATGCTTATTATGAGGAAGGCGGAATCTGTGGTCTTGAAGGTACTCTTTATTTTAGTTTCCAGTATCTGCAGTTGTCTTTTTATATCTTAATTTACTGTAACATTCTGACTGATTACATCTTCCAGTCACTCACGTGCTCATGCAGTCTTGAAACACATTAAAGTGGGCAAATCTCCAGGTCTTGTGCAAGTGCACATTCGGGCTTATGGGAGGCCAAAGAAGAAAGGGACACCTTTGTAGATATATTTGCTTCATTGTTAGATTAGTGGAGTCCCAGAAGATGGCTAACACGTTTACGGGGAACACAATTCCTCTGGCTCTTCACTCAGCTTTGGAGCACCTGGACAACATCAAAAATGTGTCAGGCTGCTGTTTATTGATTCTCTTCTCAGTGCTCAATACCATAATTCCTCAGTACTAATCAACAAGCTTCGATACCTGGTGCTCTGTACCTCCCTCTGCATCTTTCAGAACCTTGAATTCCTCACTGGGAGACCACAGTTAGTGTGGATTTGTAATAGGATCTCCTCGGTGCTGAAAATCAACCCAGGAATACCTCAGGGATGTGTGCTTAGCCCTCTGCTCTACTCTCTCTCTACACTCATGACGAGGCACAGCCTGAAGTCCATCTGGAAGTTTGCCGATGACACATACCACTGTTGTTGGCAGAATTACAGATGGTGATGAGGAGCTGTATAGGACAAAGTCGATCGGCTGGTTGAGTGGTGTCTCAACAACCTTGCACTCAATGTCAGCAAGACCAAGGGATTGACTGAAGACTTCAGGAAAGGACAGTCGTGAGAACACACACCAGTCCTCATTGAGGGATCAGCTGCAGAAAGGGTGAGCAACTTCTATCCTGGGTCCAACACATTGATGCAACCACTAAGAACCCAGTGACTATACTTCATTAGGAAGTTTGCTGATGATAGGAGATTAGGGGGTCTTGTTAATTATGAAAACAGTGAAGTGTTTTTGACTTTCAACCCATGGTAGGACCAAAAAGTAAATGACAGGGCACTGACAAGTGTTGTGGATGAGAGGGATCTGGAAGTATATGCACAGTTTGTTGGAGTAACTGCACAAGTAGACAGGGTAGTGAAGAAAGTGTTTAGCGTGCTGGTCTTCATCAGCCAAAGCTTCGAGTTCAGGAGAGAGGACATTATGTTTGTTGTTCAGTTGTTAAGTCAAGTCTGACTCTTTGTGACCTTATGGTCCATCGGGTTTTCGTGGCGAGATATGGAAGTAGATTGCCAGGCCTTTCTTCCGCACAGATACTGCTGCTGCCCAGGTTGGAACCCGGCTGGGTTTGAACTCAGGACCGTCTGCCTTGAAGTCCAGTGCTGATGCCACTACACCCCCGGCAGTGTTATGTTTCAGTTATATAATTATTTGGTGCGGCTGCATTTGGAGTATAGTGTACTGTTTGGTTACCCTGTTATAAGCGAGACATTGCCAACTGGAATTGGAATTGGTTTATTATTGTCACATGAACCATAATATAGTGTGTAGCGGCTACAGAGAAAGTGCAGTGCAGGAAGGCAATAAGATGCAAGATCATAACGAGCTGGAGGGAGTGCAGCAGAAACTTATGAAGATGCTACCCAGACTAGAGGATCTAAGTTATAGGAAGAGGATGGCCATGCTGGACCTTTGATCTTTGGAGCGAAGGAGGATGAGGGATGACCTCCTAGAAGTTTATAAAATCATGAAGGGTGTGGATAATAACCCTTTTACTCAGGATTCAAGAGTCCAAAATTTGAAAGCACAGATAAAAGATATAAGGTGTGGGGGGAGTGTTTTAAAAGAGGTATGAGAGTAAACTTCTTTACACAGAGGATAGTGAAGTGTCTGGAATGAGCTGCCAGAGGAAGTGTTCAAGGTGGGTACAACTGCAACATTTAGGAGGCATTTGGATAGGTACATAGAAAGGAGGGGCTTGGATGATTTTGGGCAGAATCGATTGTATTTCTATTGTATCATTGATTCTACTGTATTTCTTTGTTCTACTGTGAATGCCTGCAAGAAAATGAATCTCAGGGTAGTAAATAGTGACATATACGTACTTTGATAATAAATTAACTTTGAACTTTGAATGCAAGCAACTGGGACTAGCAGGAAGGATGCTGTAGTCAGCATAGAGCAGTTGGGCTGAAGGGCCTCTTTCTGTGCTATATGACATGATTCTAACTAGGACCTTAAACCCCAAAATTACCTCCCAAAATGTCCTTGCCTTGTGCTCTAGCCTTAACATGACCACCTTTGGTCATCTTATCTAATGTCACCTTGCATGTCCCTTGCAGATCTGAAACTTTCTTCTCTATTAATGAAGCTCTGTAAATGAAAGGTGTCTGCATGGAGTTTCAGCCTAGATTACATGTTCAAACTTCTGGAACTGGTTTTGAACCCTTGACTTTCTGAATAAGAGGCAAGAATGTTAACCACTGTACCACACAGACAGAATTGAGTGTGACTTCTGTCCACTTTGATTTTAAAAAGTGCCAAGATCACATTGATGCCTGAGTGAATGCAGTTCTCAAAACATTCCATACATTGCATTGCTGATACTGTGAGATCTTTCATCTGACTATAGGAAGAGCTATATACTGCAGAGTCTATCTCTTAATCGCTTTTGTGAATTTGCTGCCCAAATCATTTTAAATGTAATTGGATAACATTAATCTTCTTAAAACACCTCTGCTTTGCCTGCTACACTTGGAAATGGTGTGTCCCACAACTCCTCATTATGGGATAGGATCTTGTCTCTGATCGCCATCTTTACCATGTTGGCAACAGGTCCTGACTGGAGGAATTCTTACCTTTTGTGTTGAAAAGCAAATAGCAATGCTACCTCTGCTTTTTCAGCCAAAACAGTGTTTAGAACACTCTGTACAATTGTCACACCTTAAGAATGAAAGTTCACGGTTTATGTGAAGCCTTTCACAACCTGAGGATATCCCAAAGCAATTTACAGCTCTTTATAGCCATTGTTGTAGTCGAAGAACAATAAACATGTGGATCATTTTAAAGGAAAAAGGCTATTTTAATACTTGAATATACACCCTCTCCATACGTGCACACATCTTCACTTCTCAGGCAGCCTCTCTGAATCAAGGGTAACTTGTTTCCACTCTGCTTTGTGGGTTCCTAGGTGGGAACCACAACTTACAAAGGGCTTCTGGGTGCTCACAATGCGCAAAGTTGATCCGACCTGCACCACAACCCGAATCCTACCTCAGCAACGGAACATGACCACGACCATGGTCTTGTCTCTGGCTTTTTTTGCACTGATGTCTCATTTTTGCACAGACTTCTTTTCTCTCTCTTCAAAGCCTTGTATAATTTAGATATGATTTACAGTATTTATAATTTATACTCAGTATCTACAGTATATGCTTGTCATGCTCCAAACACAAGTTTCTTACCATACTGCTGCACATGACAAGAACCCGACTTGAGATTCTCAGTATCATCCTGAAAGTTCCTTCTCCACATTGGCCAGTTATGGACTAAAAATTCCCAGGAGTCAGTGAGGATGTAATTTTTTTCAAGGAGGTTTTGCGAACATACTTGAATCTTTTTCTCTCTCCTTCTGGAAATGTCTTGGTGATCTGTTAGTTTTTGTGCACGAGAGGGGTTGGGGTGTTTGGGGCTTGCGAGTTTTTGGTTCTTTTTCTTTTCGTGCAGGGTGGTGAGGAACTGATATCTTTCTTTCAACTACTCATATGGCTTTCTGTATTCTGTGGCTATCTGGAGAAGACACATTTCAGAGTTGTATTCTGCATACATACTTCAATAATAAAATAAACCTGTGAACCTTATGAACCTTTTTTCCCCTGACAGAGCTTGGAATCAGTGCTTGTTTTCGGATCCTGGTGTCAGGCACACTCTACAGACCTTAATGAGAGGAATGAGAGCCTGATACTGAGCATGTTGGTTCAGGAGAGGACACTGATGGTTATGCAGTTATTCTCCTGGTGCGTTTGTAAAATGTTTTAGAGATGGCAATTTTCCAAAGTACATACACAAACACGCGCATGTGCACACTTGTTTGGTTGTTTAGAGAGGGGGTTGATTATCAAGGTACTAGACAAAACGAAAGCACTAGAGACTCCACAGATGCTGGAAATCTTGAGCCACAGACACAAAATGCTGGAGGAGCTCAGCAACTCAGACACCATTTATGGAGGGTGTAGTGTGATCCAATCACTCGAGTTGTGGATAATGTTCTGCTAAGGGGTTGTCTATTGGTGGGTCCTCAGGTGGCTGTAGAGGCTGTCTGCCCTTAATGGAGAAAGTCTGTGTGTGACTTTGTTTAATGAGGGGAGTCTAATGCATAGGCAGCCATCACACAGTACTTAACAGATTGAGGTCAAGGTCCAGTGCCATCATCTTCTGCCATCTCCTTGACCTTACCACCATGGGTGACCCTAGCAGGAGCTAAGCAACAGATGACTAAACTCCAGACAACAACATTCTCAGGATATCAGTAAATCACAAGCCTCTCCACCACGACAAGATGACAATCCTTGGAAAAGAGAAGGGAGTAAGCAGTCAATGTTCCAGGTCGAGACTCTTCATCAGGAAGAACAGAAGTGATGTGTTCTTTTGTTCATTTCTGTTACAACCAGTGATTCCCAGACACATTAGACTGGGGATTCTCTGGTGCGACGCAATGCAATTCCTGTGATTGATGAGATGCAATGAGCACTCGCGGAAAGGTGGTTTAGAAGGTGACCTCACAGAATCCAGGCTCTCTGAACCGGGGGGGGGTGATGGTACGGTGCTTGCTGATTAATTGAAACAAGGCTGTAGCGACATTTCTCAATAAACATGTCTCATGAGTGAGCAGTTGGTATTCAAAGGATTTGGAGCTGCCATGGCAACGTAAGTATTCAGATGTCATCCGGTTGCTTGTTTACCAGGAACGGCCCTTGTTGTAGAAAATGAAGGCTTTTTGCTACAGGTGGCAGTTATTGCTCGGCGGCTTGTTTTCTTGCCCCAAAGAGGCGCAGACCCAGGCTGGTAGTTCTGCTGTACTGAGAAGGTACTCTATTGTTCGTGTGTAATGCTCTTTATACATCGACGCTTCAACCCTGCAATGTTAAAGTTAAATTACATTTATTTTCAAACTGTGAATGTTACAATATGCTATCTTGAGATTCATATCTTGCAGACATTTACAGAAAAATAAAGAATACAGTGGAATTTATACAGATACGAAGACTGACAATCAAAGTGCAAAAGAAGACAAATTATGCAAATAGAAAATAAGTAATACTGGGAACTGTAGAGCCCTTGAAAGTGAGTCTGTAGGTTGTAGAATGAGTTCAGAATGTGGTGGGTGTAGTTATCCACGCTGGTTCAGGAGCCTGATGGTTGAGGGGTAATAACTGTTCCTGAACCTGGTGGAGTGGGACCTCAGGCTCCTGTACCGATGGTAGTAGCGAGAAGAGGGCATGGCCTGGATGGTCCTTGAAGATGAACACTGCTTTCTTGTAGCAGCACTCCTTGTAAAAGTAATTGTGTTCAATTGTGGGGAGAGCTTTACCTGTGATGGACTGGGCCATATCCACCATTTTCTGTAGACTTTTCCGTTCAAGGGCATTGGTGTTTTCATACCAGGCCATGATGCAACCAGTCAATATACTTTCCACTGTGCATCTTTAGAAGGTTGTCAAAGTTTTAAGTGACAAACTTCAAAGTAAGTAGAGACACTGCCACGCCTTCTTTGTGATAGCATTTATATGCTCGTCCCAGGTCAGATCCTCTTATGTGATAACGACAAGGAGTTTAAAGTTATTGACCCTCTCCACCTCTTGGACAATCTGAAGGAATGCAGGATAATTTATATACAGCTGAAGTCATAATCATATTTTATTTATCTTTTACGGTGGAATCCTGCATCAGAATATTGTCTGTAAAGTACATGGAATGTCCTTAGGTTGTGAAAGGCACTATACAAATGAGTTAAATTTTTTCTCTTTTAAGATTGTTGGCATTAAATGATGGTGGCGTAATCCAAAATCAATCAAGCTCTGGTTTGGACTTGCTTGTACTGGAGGTTTAGTTGGTAGTCACATGCCAGTGTTGAATGGAAGTAGTGGCAGCTCTCAATCACCACTGCGAACGGACCAGCTATGTATAAGGAATGGAGAGTCTTAGAAAGATAGCAATTTAGGCAAGGAAGAGGTGGCAGAGACAGGAACGTCCATGAATACATGTAAACTAAAAGAATTCTCAAATGGGTGGAGAAGAGGAGCAGGAACCAATCAGTCAGCAGAGACAGGGTAATAGGTGAGTTGGATTGGGACAATGTGAGCAGAGCTGAAATGCCTGGGTGTGAGGTGGGATGGTTAATTAAGGCACGAATAAGTGTTTATGTAGAAGCGGTGGTGAGGAGATGGGAGAGAAACCAGTGGATATTTCAAAGGTAGAAGCAGAGATTTGTTATGAAATAGTGAATGTGCATATGCACTGATGATGTCCTGTGGATCACAATGTTACACTGGCCTCCCCACTCAAAATGTGGGATCTCCATAAAGGGGTGATGTAGCACAGAGGGAAGGAAATCTGTCAGATTCTTAATAGTAATTGAAACTTAGCCTGAATCTCACCCAGAAACAGGTCCAGCTCTTGCATAGTCCATAAGACTATAAGACAGAATCAGAATCAGATTTAATGTCATCAGCACATGTGGTGAAATTTATTGACTTTATGGCAGCAGTACAATGCAATACATAATAAGTAAATAGAGAGAAAGAAACTGAGTTACATTAAGTATATATATATATGTGTGTGTGTGTCTCTCTCTCTCTCTCTTAAATAGTTAAGTTAAAATAAGCAGTGTAAAAACCTGAAATAAAAAGTAGTGAGGTAGTGTTCATGGGTTCAATGTCCATTCAGAAACTGAATAGCAGAGGGAAAGAAACTGTTTCTGAATCGCTGAGTGTGTGCCTTCAGGGTTCTATACCTCCTTCCTGAAGGTAACAGTGAGACAACATAGTAACAGGAACAGAATTAAGCCATTTGGCCCATCGAGTCTGGTCTGCCATTTCATCATGGCTAATCTATTTTCCATCTCAACCCCATTCTCTTGCTGTCTCTTCATAAATCTTGACACCCTTATTAATTAAGTACCTATCAACCCTTCTTTAAATATATGCAGTGACTTGTCTTCCACAGCTGTCTGTAGCAATGAATTCCACAGGTTCGCCAACATTTACTGTGAAACAATTTGGCAAGCCATTCCACTTAGCACTGAGTAGAATGCTTCAAATTGAAACTGGAGTTGCGATATAGGTTTGCTGTGTGTACTTGGGAGAGGAAGCAAGTGAGGGTGTTTCCTGAAGGCTGGACAACAGAGTGCAGCTTGTGCAGAGAAAATGAATTCAGCTGGTATGTAGGGCTATTGAGGAGAATGAGGGGAGGATATTGTACCATGACATGTCGTGTTGTTCATGCTTTGAAAATTCTGGGTTACATCTGAGATCCAGAAAAATGTTGTAATGTTTGCTGTCCCACTGTGCAAATTTTAAGCCAACTGAGCCAAGACAAACATCCTATCCATATGCGAGCTCACTACTTTAAACATTTCGTGTCCATTGTTTATTAAAATGTCTGTGTTACTGAGTAGGGGAAAAAAACATATTCTGTGTGGTTTAGCAGAATGAGAGTTGAAATTGTTGAAATGCATCAGATTCTTGTGGGACGCTGAGATGCTGTTTCCCCAGCAGGAGACCTTGAGGCAGAGAGCATTGTCTTAAGGTAAAGAATCTGCCATTCAGGACTCAGCTGAGGTGAGATGTCTTCACTCTGAGCGTTGTGTGTCTTTGGAATTTTCCGAATCAGAATACTGAGGGTGTTCAGTTGTTGAATATGTTCAAGACAAAAATTGAAAGAATTTTTTCAAAGTCAGTCAAGTTTATTGTCATGTGCTCAAGTACATGTATTCACACGTGCATTGAAAACCTTGCAGCAGCATCGCGGCACAGAGCATTAGATAGGTTGCATTCAGAAAAAAACATAAATTTAACATAAATCATATACAATTTGTACAAAAGGAAACAGAACAAAAAAGTCCATTTCAGTGCAAAGTGATCAAGGTGGTCATAGTGTTGCTATACTGTAGTGATTAGAGCTGTGCTAGTTTGTTCAAGGACCGAATGGTTGAAGGGGAATAGCTATTCCTGAACCTGGTAGTGTGGGACCTCAGCTTCTGTACCTCCTGCCTGAGAGTTTGGCATTGCCCAGATAGCGGGGATATCTGATGACGGATGTTGTCTCCTTGAAGCAGCACCTCATGTAGACATACCAATGCTGGGAGGAATGTGTCTGTACTGCATTACTGCTCTCTGCTGCTTCTCACTGTAGAGCTGAGTGGAGTTGTGATGATCCATTGATGATGTGGCGCGTAGGAGGGGGATGGTATGAGGGTGGGTGGCTTATTGCAGCTGCTGTTATCCTGAACTATTTGGTAAACACGTGCTGACCTTTTCCTTTCTCTTCCAGAATACGCCTCTGGACCTGATTGACACAGGGAAGGGGCTGAGAGTGCAGACGGACAAGCCACACCTGGTCAGCCTCGGGAGTGGTCGGCTCAGTATCGCCATCACATTGCTTCCGCTTGAAGAAGGTGAGAGATTGCCGGGGACGGGTTAACAATGCCTTTCGGACATAGGCTAAATAGTCATTAACATTAACCCAGTTTTTCTCCACGCAGATGCCTGATTTTTGGCATTTCCAATGTTCCTCTTGTTGCTCTGATTCCCAGCAGCTGTTGAGTTCTGCATCTCGCAGGCCTGTCAAGTCATCCCTTTTGTTCTTCCTCCTCTGTTCCATTCAGCTCCTCCCATCGGTGTCTCCTCCAGATGGATTTAAGCAGTTCTCAAGATTTAGCCATTCGCACGCAGCTACTATCACCAGCATTTCCATCATCTTGATCTTCATCTGTTACGTACCCCGTAACTGGGTTGCCAAACCAGCAGAAATGGACCACTTAGTTGGAGTCTGGATTACTGGAACTAAGGAAGTTTTATTAAAGAAATAAGCAACACAGTACTCTAATAGTAAGGATATAAATGCAACAGTTCAGCAACGATAAAACCCACATGTACACAGAACTATGACAATAGGATCAATCAAGCTCTATCGCAGTCACATGATCAGTCACAAGTGACACAGAGTTCAGTTTAGTTCAGTTCGCAGTAATCGCTGTCATGCCATTGGGGAGAGAGAGAGAGAGAGAGAGAGAGAACAAATGAATATGCAAATCGGATTCCAAACAGACCTTCGATATTCCTCGCAGTTAGCTTTCGGGCGAGCCCTTTGTAATGTCTTCTGAGGTCACCGACTGTGAAACCTCCATTCCAGATACGATCGTTTTTCTGCGGTGAACCCGGCACCCAGGCAAGGGTGGACACACACACCGGGTTCCCGCCCGACCGTATCTTTCCACCCTGTGCGTCTATAGCTGTTCCCGCGACCAGACCTCCAAAACTCCCACCAACTTGTGGGGGCACACCGCTTCCAGGGTCTTGTTACCTCGTGGTGTCGTGTGTCTGTTGCCTTAGCGAACCTGTCCCTTTTTATCCCCCTGCTGGGGTATTGCCTGTCCATCAAACTTCAAACAGTTCAGGGTTCAAAGCAACCGGTCTCTGACAATACTTGGAACTGTGTCTCCTTTTCGTTAATCCCTCTCATCTCTCATTAACATTTCTGAATGTTCCCCCATTGTCCTCTTATCGGCATCAATCTTCTGATAATTTGGTCTGTCGTCACACATCCTATCATTGACATTCCCTTCATTCTGTCCACCTCCTTCCAGCCTTGCAAATTTACCTATATTTAATTGTTAATGTTACGTACCCTGTAACTGGGTTGCCAAACCAGCAGAAATGGAACACTCGTTGGAGTCTGGATTACTAGGGACTAATGAAGTTTTATTAAAGAACTAAGTAATACAGTACTCTAATCATAAGGATATAAATGTCACAGGTTAACAATGATAATACACACATATACACAGAACTAGGGTAATAGGAATCAACCAAGCTCTATCGCAGTCTAGGGGTAAAATGATCAGTCTTAAGGTGAAGCAGAGTTCAGTTCAGTCTAGTGTAGTTTGAAGTAATCACTGTTGTTGTACCATTGGAGAGAGAGGGATGCAATTTGGAACAGGCAGACCTTTGATGTCTTCGCAGTTGGTTTCGGGACGACCCCTTTATGTCTTCTAATCCCGCTGTGCTCACCGACTGTGACCCCTCCGTTCCGGATTCGATCGTTCTTCCGCAGTGAACCCGGCACCCGGGCAAGGGCGGACACACACCTCAGGTTCCCACCGATCGTACCTTTACACTCTGTGAGCCTCTGGTCGGTTCCCACGAACCGGACCTCCAAACTCCCACCACTTGTGGGGGCATACCGCTCTTTCCAGGGTCTCGTTGTCTCGTGGTGTCGTGGTGTGTCGCGTGCCGTAGCGAACCTGCTCTTTTTATCCCCCTGTTGGGGTATCACTTGTCCATCAAACTTCAAACAGTTCAGGTTCAAAGTAACCTGCCTGTCAATATTCTGAATTGTGCTTCTTTTCCGTTAATCCCTCTCTCCTCTCTTATTAGCATTTTGAATGTTTCTCCATGGTCTCTCTTATCTCTCTCATTAGCATCAATCGTCCGATAGCTTTGTTTGGTGTCACACATGGATTTAAGCAGTTCTCAAGACTTAGCCATCCACACTCAGCTACTATCACCAGCATTTCCATCATCTTGATCTTTATCCTATCATTGACATTCCCTTCATTCTGTCCACCCGCTTCCAGCCTTGCAAATTTACCTATGATTAATTGTTAAGGATTCCTGGTTCTGAGGAAATGTCATTGATCTGAAATGTTTCTCTCTCTCTCTCTCTCCCTCCCCTCTTTCTCCCCCTCTCTATCTGCCCCCTCCCTCTCTTCCCCTCTCTCTCTCTCTCTCTCTCTCTCTCTCTCTCTCTCTCTTCCTCTCTCTCTCTCTCTCTCTCCCTCCCTCCCTCCCTCCTCTCTCCTCTTTCTCATCAATGTTTCAGTTCAGGACCCTGTCAGAACTGGAAAAGAGAAAAAAAGCAATTTAATTTTCAGTAGAGAGAGGAATGGATAGAACAAAGGAAATATCTCAGATAGGGCAACACCAAATAGACTAAAGGATACAGCAGTACTCACGTTAAACTGGCTTATCTGTGTAGTATGTTGTAATTGGCAAGGCATTACTAATACACAGAATAAGGAAAACTGAGCCAAAATGATCTGAGACAGAAATGGCCATTTCTGATAAAGACAGAAAGAAAGGAAGTTGAAGACTTCAGCATTGACTCTGGGAGATAAGACTTTGTTCCTCAGGCTTGTGTTGGGCCTTCATATAACAGGTCTAGACACCCACAGATAAGGTGGAAATGGAGTGGTGAACTAAAATGGTGGGAACTGTGTAGAGGAGACCACATTGTGAACCCTAGATGCAATAAACCAGATTGGAAGAAGTTCAAGTTGGCCACCACTTCAGCATAGAGTCATCCAGCAATAGGCTCTTTGATTCAGTGAGTCAATGTTGACCGCATGCCCACACAATAAGCAACACAGTACTCTAATAGTAAGGATATTAATGCAACAGTTCAGCAATGAATAAACACACATGTACACGGAACTATGATAATAGGATCAATCAAGCTCTATCGCAGTCTAAGGGTAAAATGATCAGTTACAAATGACACAGAGTTCAGTTTAGTTCAGTTCGCAGTAATCGCTGTCATGCCATTGGGGACAGAGAGAGAGAGAGAGAGAACAAATGAATATGCAAATCGGATTCCAAACAGACCTTCGATATTCCTCGCAGTTAGCTTTCGGGCGAGCCTTTTGTAATGTCTTCTGAGGTCACCGACTGTGACCCCTCCGTTCCAGATACGATCGTTTTTCTGCGGTGAACCCGGCACCCAGGCAAGGGCGGACACACACACCGGGTTCCCGCCCGACCGTATCTTTCCACCCTGTGCGTCTATAGCTGTTCCCGCGACCAGACCTCCAAAACTCCCACCAACTTGTGGCGGCACACCGCTTCCAGGGTCTTGTTACCTCGTGGTGTCGTGTGTCTGTTGCCTTAGCGAACCTGTCCCTTTTTATCCCCCTGCTGGGGTATTGCCTGTCCACCAAACTTCAAACAGTTCAGGGTTCAAAGCAACCGGTCTCTGACAATACTTGGAACTGTGTCTCCTTTTCGTTAATCCCTCTCATCTCTCATTAACATTTCTGAATGTTCCCCCATTGTCCTCTTATCGGCATCAATCGTCTGATAATTTGGTCTGTCGTCACACATCCTATCATTGACATTCCCTTCATTCTGTCCACCCCCTTCCAGCCTTGCAAATTTACCTATATTTAATTGTTAATGTTACATACCCTGTAACTGGGTTGCCAAACCAGCAGAAATGGAACACTCGTTGGAGTTTGGATTACTAGGAACTAATGAAGTTTTATTAAAGAACTAAGTAATACAGTACTCTAATCATAAGGATATAAATGTCACAGGTTAGCAATGATAATACACACATATACACAGAACTAGGGTAATAGGAATCAACCAAGCTCTATCGCAGTCTAGGGGTAAAATGATCAGTCTTAAGGTGAAGCAGAGTTCAGTTCAGTCTAGTGCAGTTTGAAGTAATCACTGTTGTTGTACCATTGGAGAGAGAGGGATGCAATTTGGATCAGGCAGACCTTTGATGTCTTCGCAGTTGGTTTCGGGACGACCCCTTTATGTCTTCTAATCCCGCTGTGGTCACCGACTGTGACCCCTCCGTTCCGGATATGATCGTTCTTCCGCGGTGAACTCGGCACCCGGGCAAGGGCGGACACACACCTCAGGTTCCCACCAATCGTACCTTTACACTCTGTGAGGCTCTGGTCGGTTCCCACGAACCGGACCTCCAAACTCCCACCACTTGTGGGGGCATACCGCTCTTTCCAGGGTCTCGTTGTCTTGTGGTGTCGTTGTGTGTCGCGTGCCGTAGCGAACCTGCTCTTTTTATCCCCCTGCTGGGGTATCACTTGTCCATCAAACTTCAAACAGTTCAGGTTCAAAGTAACCTGCCTGTCAATATTCTGAATTGTGTTTCTTTTCCGTTAATCCCTCTCTCCTCTCTTATTAGCATTTTGAATGTTTCTCCATGGTCTCTCTTATCTCTCTCATTAGCATCAATCGTCTGATATCTTTGTTTGGCGTCACACATGGATTTAAGCAGTTCTCAAGACTTAGCCATCCACACTCAGCTACTATCACCAGCATTTCCATCATCTTGATCTTTATCCTATCATTGACATTCCCTTCATTCTGTCCACCCGCTTCCAGCCTTGCAAATTTACCTATGATTAATTGTTAAGGATTCCTGGTTCTGAGGAAATGTCATTGATCTGAAATGTTTCTCTCTCTCTCTCTCTCCCTCCCCTCTTTCTCCCCCTCTCTATCTGCCCCCTCCCTCTCTTCCCCTCTCTCTCTCTCTCTCTCTCTCTCTCTCTCTCTCTTCCTCTCTCTCTCTCTCTCTCTCCCTCCCTCCCTCCCTCCTCTCTCCTCTTTCTCATCAATGTTTCAGTTCAGGACCCTGTCAGAACTGGAAAAGAGAAAAAAAGCAATTTAATTTTCAGTAGAGAGAGGAATGGATAGAACAAAGGAAATATCTCAGATAGGGCAACACCAAATAGACTAAAGGATACAGCAGTACTCACGTTAAACTGGCTTATCTGTGTAGTATGTTGTAATTGGCAAGGCATTACTAATACACAGAATAAGGAAAACTGAGCCAAAATGATCTGAGACAGAAATGGCCATTTCTGATAAAGACAGAAAAAAAGGAAGTTGAAGACTTCAGCATTGACTCTGGGAGATAAGACTTTGTTCCTCAGGCTTGTGTTGGGCCTTCGTGTAACAGGTCTAGACACCCACAGATAAGGTGGAAATGGAGTGGTGAACTAAAATGGTGGGAACTGTGTAGAGGAGACCACATTGTGAACCCTAGATGCAATAAACCAGATTGGAAGAAGTTCAAGTTGGCCACCGCTTCAGCATAGAGTCATCCAGCAATAGGCTCTTTGATTCAGTGAGTCAATGTTGACCACATGCCCACACAGCTAGTCACAATTTCTTGTGTTTACTTCATATCCCCCTAAGCCTTGCCCCCCATGTAGCTACCTAAGTTTTTCTTAAACTATGCGATTATAGCTCCCTCAGCTTTCTCCTCTGGCAGTTTGTTCCATATACTGACCACCTCTGTGTGAAAAAGTGGCCGCGCATGTCCTTTTTAACTCCTTCCCAGCAAAAACTGTTTTGTGCCTGGATGGTAGGAAGACCTACGGTGAAAGGATGGATGTTGTATCTCTTTCAGTTGCATTGTAAAGTGCTTTAAGGTGAGGAGTGATTGGTAAGGACAGAAGAGCAGAGAAAGGGGCCGCAAAGGGAATGATTTCTTTGACGTGCTGAAAGGGGAATGGAGGGAAATAGAAGTTGTATAATGGAATCTTGTAGGGGCCTTCCAGCACCAATATCTAATTCACCAACTTTAAGCAACTGCTTTTCTTTGCATCTCTATCAGAAATGGCCATTTCTGCCAATTATAATTTCCCCCCATTTTCCTTATTCTACTCATATTGTCTGGTCAAATGGGCATGTCTCACAACCTCACCATGATCAACACATTACATAGACAAAGCAGCCATTAACCCATCAGGGTTCATCCTACCAGAGATTTTCCCATCTACAACCATCCCTCTTAACTGAAAACTCAACTCACTTACCAATTCTGCCGATGAGCCTTGGGCCAGAAGCATTGAATGTTTTTCTCCCAACAGGTGCTGCCTGGCCTGCTGAAGTTTCATGATGTTCTGATGTTATTTCATATTCCAGTTTCTGCATTCTTTCATTTTCATTTACTGTAATTTTACATTTCTTTTGGGTTATGCCTAGCACCAAAATGCAGGCCATCACTCCTAGACATCCATTCTGAGGGCTTCTTCTGCTCCTTCATTTCAGTGAATAGATCCCATCGCACATTTTGTAAAATGGCTGATGAGGTTCTCCCTGGTGACCAGGCCAATATATGCCCTTCATTGCTGTTACTGACAACAGATTATTTGATCATTGCCATGTTGCTGTTTGAGTGTATGTGTTCAAATTGGCTTTGTGACTGCAATGTACAAACTCCAAAATTAATTTGTTGGCTGTGCAGCCCTTTGGAACATCCTGTAATTCTGAAAGAGCTTTATAAATGTCACCCTTTTTCTTCCAATTTTCATGTCAGCTGATTCCATCACGGCATTTCTTCTGTGTCTCTATCCATGTTCCTCTGGCTTGTGTGTCTCCTTATGCTCTGTCTTCACTTGTAAACCTTCTGCCATTTTTCTGTATGATCTTCAAAGCTCTCTCTTGGTCCCCTCTTCTCAGACTCCATATCAGAATTTTAAGCTTAAGTTTTACCTGGTTATCCACCTGGAGCAATGGAAGGGTTAAGAGGGTTGCCTGATGACATGAGTATAAAAAAAACTGTGTTCAATCTTATTTTCTGTGTCTGTTAGCACAGAAAGTGGTGTTTTGTTTCAGAAACTAAACACCTCTCCTTCAACACCTTGAGAACCCTGGTATGAATATATAGCACATGATAATATTCCTGGATTGCACCTGATAACATTGAGGATTGAAATATACTAAATGCTTCTCAAAGCAGCTTGGAAGGACACAAGACCAAAAAAAACAGAGCAAGATCAGGCAGCCCTGGAGCCTAGGCTGCCATCCAAGAAGGTCTTGTCCATTTTGATCTTAGAACTCATCCACTTTCCTCCCCAAGCCCATGATTCCACCCTCATCAAAGGATAAATCTGCTGCTGTCCTGAAGATACTTAATAATGCAGTTTTTACAATCCTCTGACCTAGAGAATTCACAGCTCCCAGAGAGAAGTATTTCCTCCTCATCTCAGTCTTAGATGGCCAACCCTTATCCCAAGATCATACCTGTTGTTATGATATCTGTGGAATCTTACTGTGCCAAAGTTTTGCCATCTGAAATGTTACTATTTAACACTAACAGATTCTGCCGCCTATTTCTGATGCTTTTTGACCCTACTGGTAATTACTGCATTTCAAACTCTGCCAGTATTTTCCAATCACCTTTAAAGTTCTTTGGAAGTTCAGATATTAATTGTAAAGAGGAAAGGCAAATGAGAAAATCCTCTAAGTCTTCCATGTCAAATAAAATGAAGTAAAGAAACCAAAATTATTTATCACTTCCAGAAGATCTTCAAATAAACTGAAATATCACATCCATAAATGGTGTTACAATGATTTGTTTGTCAATGATTTTGCTGGAAAAGTAATATTCGAAACAAAAGTTCAACTGTACTGACGAGTTAAGTTTGGGTATTTTTAAACAGAGTTTTGGAAAGTACCGTAGGCATATTGCTGGACACCCCATTCTCCATTCTTGAAGCCTGCCTTTGCTCCCAAGGAAATGGATTAGTGCTGGAATTGGGGATTGGGGATTAAGGATCAGATTAAATTTCCCTGGAATGGCTGTGCAGAGAGAGATAACAGGCTGCCTGCACACAGCATTCAGGCCCAAACTCTGCACCGCAGACCAGTCGAGCCACTGAATGTGCTCAGTACAGAAGTCACTTGTTTCATTTGAGTGGCACTTTATCAGATAAATGAGGAACATTTTCAGAGCTGCATCACAACTAAGTTTTGATCTGGTTCGTTTTCTCCCCCTTGCATACAAAGATTTGAGGTAAGTGCCTTCTTGAATTTTTTTTCCATGTTGTGCTTTGGACTCGAGTTCTTTGTTTTCTTGCTGCTGGTGGGAGTTAGCAGCTGATTCCTGAAACTTCTTGTTTTCTGCATTTTACTTTTCATGGTAAGGTGCTAAAAAGCCCGCCGAGCTTGGCTGGAAGGCCTCACTGGCTGCCTGACTTTGTCACCTTGTTTGCTTGATGATTTTCCTCAGCCTTACTTCCCCTGTGGTTCAGTGGGTTTGAAATGAGGCCCTGACTGCTCTCTCAGGTGATACTGAAGATACCGCAGCTCTGTCACAAAGAGTATTTCCTGTTTTCTCTAATCAACACTTAATGGCAGATTATCACATTGCTTTGTGGAACCTTGCTGAGCACAAATTGGCTGCCACATTTCCCACATTGCAGTGATGACCGCTCCACTCAGGTTTAGCTTTAGCACTCTGGGAGATTTTCATACCTTCTTTCTCGTTCTTTTTCATCTGCCCATTTCTTTCTCTCTGTCTGTATTTCTACTCTCTCTCATATTCTCTCTTCTCTTTCTCATTGTCTCTTCTTCCCCTCTTCTCTTTACTACCATCAGGGAGGAGGTACAGGAGTCTGAAGACACACATTCAGCAATTCAGGAACAGCTTCTTCCTCTTTGCCGTCAGATTTCTGAATGGACATTGAACCCATGAACTCATTATTTCTTTCCTTGTACTATTTATTTATTTTATAATTTAGAGTAATTTAATGTCTTTGCACTGTACTGCTGCTGAAAAACAACACATTTCACATAATCTGAGATTCTGGCATTCTCTCTTTCTTGTCCCCTACCTCTCCCTCTCTTTGCCCATACTCTGTTTACTCTTTCCTTTCCTCTCCCTGCCCCCTTCTATGTTCCATCAGGGAGGAGGCTACGTACAGTAGCATCCATACCCGGACTACCAGACCCAACCAGTTACTTTCCCCAAGAATAAGACTGATTCACACCTCCACCCACTAACTCCACCAGTACTTTATTATTTCCTGTCAATCACCATATGTACAGACACTCCTATGCCTAGTGTCACTCTATGGACATAAAATCAATCTATGTATATAAGAATTGAATTGAATTGACTTTATTTCTTACATCCGTCACATACATGAGGAGTAAAAATCTTTATGTTATGTCTCCATCTAAATGTGCAATGTGCGATCACAGTAATTTATAATAAACAGAACAGTCTATGTAACATAGAAATACACACAAAATAGCGTGAGTTAATCAGTCCGATAGCCTGGTGGAAGAAGCTGTCCCGGAGCCTGTTGGTCCTGGCTTTTATGCTGCGGTACCATTTCCCGGATGGTAGCAGCTGGAATAGATTGTGGTTGGGATGACTTGAGTCCCCAATGATCCTACGAGCCCATTTTTCACACCTGTCCTTATAAGAGTCCTGAATCATGGGAAGTTCACATCTACAGATGCACTGGGCCGTCCGCACCACTCTCTGCAGAGTCCTGCGATTGAGGGAAGTACAGTTCCCATACCAGGCAGTGATGCAGCCAGTCAGGATGCTCTCAATTGTGTCCCTGTAGAAAGTTCTTAGGATTTGGGGGCCCATACCAAACTTCCTCAACCGTCTGAGGTGAAAGAGGACTTGTTGTGATTTTTTCACCACATAGCTGGTGTGTACAGACCGCGTGAGGTCCTCGGTGATGTGGATGCCAAGGAACTTAAAGCTGTTTATCCTCTCAACCCCAGATCCATTGATGTCAATAGGGTTTAGCCCGTCTCCATTCCTCCTGTAATCCACAACCAGCTCCTTTGTTTTTGTGACATTGAGGGAGAGGTTGTTTTCTTGACACCACTGTGTCAGGTTGATGACTTCTTCCCTGTAGGCCATCTCGTTATTGTTTGAGATTAGGCCAATCAATGTAGTATCATTGGTATGTATTTATATTAATTGAGTGTTTTATCATTATTATTGTTGTTTATCTTTTGTGTTTTTTTGTGCTGCATCAGATCTGGAGTAACAATTATTTTGTTCTCCTTACACTGGTGTGCAGGAAATGATATTATACAATCTTGAATGTTGATCTTCCTGGGGACCACCAAGCCTTGAGACCACCCCACCCACCCCCACCTCCTCCTGTCCTACTTATAAGCTATATCCAAGGGGTTATTTCTCTAAAAGAACTGCACATCTGGTCACAGACTTGCGGGATGACAGTAACTTCATTGCTGAGGACAGGAATGATGTTTCACTGTTGCTGCTGTTCTAGATCGCCCTGTGTCATGAACCACCCTTGAACTTGGAATTGTTCCTCCATCCCTTCAACTTTTTAAAGGTTTCCAATGGACTGGATGTGCAAGAGTGTTTGTGCATCTCCATTTTGTGTGTGTGTGTGTGTGTGTTTTGTGTATTATTCTGTGACTATGTTTACCTGAACTGTGCACAAATCTTGTATTGTTAAGATAACATGAGAAGTGTATACTAATGCTTATATTCCCTTGTCCATTCATCCCTCTTTACTAATCTCCCTCCTGGCACTTATCCCTGCAGGCTGCCAAAGTGCCACACCTACCCATACACCTCCTTCCTTACCTCCCTTCAGGGGCCCAACCAGTCCTTCCAGGTGAGGCAACACTTCGCCTCTGAATCTGCTGGGATCATCTATTGTGTCTGGTGCTCCTGATGTGGCCTCCTCTACATTGATGAGACCTGTCATAAATTGGGGGACCACTTCATCGAGCACCTCCGCTCCATACACCACAAGCAGAACTTCCTGGTGGCCAAGCATTTTAATTCCAATTCCCATTCCCGTAACAAGATTTTGGTCCATGGCCTCTCTTGTGCCCAGATGAGGCTGCCCTCAGAGTGGAGGAGCAACACCCTTATATTCTGGCAACACACATCAAAGTTGCTGGTGAACGCAGCAGGCCAAGCAGCATCTATAGGAAGAGGCGCAGTCGACGTTTCAGGCCGAGACCCTTCGTCAGGACTAACTGAAGGAAGAGTGAGTAAGGGATTTGAAAGCTGGAGGGGGAGGGGGAGATGCAATCGGGGTTCAATTCGCACCTCTGTCTGGAAGGAGTTTGTACGTTCTCCCCATGACTCCGTGGGTATCTTTCAGGAGCTCCAGTTTCCTCCCACATTCCAAAACTGTACAGTTAGCGTTAGGGTGAGTAAGTTGTGAGCATGCTATGTTGCCACTGGTAACACATGTGAACTGCCACGTCATATCTTCCCTGATTTGATTTACACAAATGACACATTTCACGATATGTTTCATGTACATATGGCAAATAAGGCTAATCTTTATATCTTTATGTGCACATTTCATTGGTGTGCCTGTGTTTTGCATATCAGTTTGTCTACCTATGTGTCTGTATCTGTAGACTAGTGTGCAGTGTACATGTATCTGCAGCTATTGGTGCATAGATGTGTAGTTGTGTACACGTGTTTAGGTATGTGTGTGCACCCTGTGTGTGTCAGTGTCTTGTACCTTGAAATATATTACTTCAGCTTGTGGCTTCAAACAAGCTTTTTGGTAGCTTAATTCTTTAAATTCCCTCCACTTGCAATGGGTTCCAATGTAAAACACAGTAAAATATGGAAGATGAAATGTTCTCGTGACTAGTTTTAATTTTGCTCCTGATTTTTGATGAAGACAGTTATGACCCAGCTAACTGTTGGCACAGCTGCTGTACGAAGGGGAGGTGACTGCGTGAAGCTGTTGCCTTCCATCACAAACCAAGTTACGGAGACATGTGCGCTGCTTGCACCGTGTTACAAGCAGAGTTGGGAGGAAACTCATCCAGCTGTAAAGTGAGCCTTGGCTTGGATGGAATTGATGCCCAAAATAGTTCATGACAAGGCTTTGCAGCTCATTTAGCTTATGAGCCAATGTCGGAAATGCCACAGGCTTGAAGATTATATCAAGTCCTGTTGAGATTTTCTTGTTGACCTTTGTTGCCACTAGAGTGTCAATGAGCAAGAAAGACTAAGATTTAAGGATCACAACAGTGCACATTTATATGGAACCTTCATGGTTGGTTTGCTTCTTGGGAAAGCTATCAAACAAAATTGGCGCATACTCATCAAGGTCAGGGTGAGTAGTTAATTCCAAAGATTTAAGGAACATCTTAAAAGAAGAAGAGGTGGATGGAAAGAATTCCAGAACTTAACATATAAAATCTTCGGCTTGTCTAGTGCTGTTTATATTTTATGGTTAAACCATTGGAAGCGTACTTCCCATGGAATGAAATGCAATTATGTCTCATTTTAGATTGTTTCAAGTCACTCGAGAAATGTAACTAAGTACTTCTCAGTGTCAATATCACTTTCCCTGTCAGCTGCACATCAAATTTCCCCTACTTCTTTTGGGTCACTGGGGAGGAAATTAGACCAAGTTGCCTTGGGAGGTGCCATTAGATTAGGCGTTCACTGCATGTTAAATCCCACTTCTATCTTTCACCCTTCAGCACCCCTCCTCCCACAGACCCCTTCCCCATGAACATGGCATTAACCTTTCTCTTATCAATCAAAATCTCCCAATCAGACCTTAATACTCTCTGAGGCTGTTATTCCCCCCCAATCACCTTATTTCCTTCTAGGTTCCCCCTTGCACAAGACCCCAAATTCCAGATTTCTTTTTTTTGGAGATGAGACTGTCAATCCCAGATTTTATTTTGGAGATGAGATCCAAAGCATTCTCAGTTAGATGTAAATGAAATCCTTGTTCATTACCGTGAAGACAAGCAGCGGATGTTATCCCTGGTACTGTGGGCAATGTTATTTCCTGAGTCAATGTATGAAAACAGATTTTCTGTTTTTTTATGGCATTGTTGTATGCGGAAGCTTGCTATGAACCAATTCAATTTCCTACTCCATAGTGTCATAGAGTTGTATGGCATAGAAATAGGCACTTCAGCCCAGCAAGTCCATGACAACCATCAAGTACCCTTTTAAACTAAGCCCATTTATTCTCCTCATTTTCCCATCAATTCGTCCCACATACCACAATGGTGAACTTTATTCAAAGATACTTCAGTGGCTAAAAAATGCTTGAAATGTTAAAGATGCCACACAAAATGAAACTATGCTATAAATGCTTCAAACAAATTAATAAAACACCATGAACAGCTTATTTGGTCTTCTCACTATTCTACCCACACAAAAATAAGATGTACTTATGGGAAAGTGCTCTATATTTACAAGAGGTAGTGAGAATAACCTACTATTGTTACCCAGAAATAGGTTCGGGCAAGGATCCAATGGTTTATTTTTATACATTCACATGAAACTACTTTGTTAAACTTCACAATTTTTTGTTTGTTTTAGTGTAATATGTTAACCAGATGTTAACTGTTAATTTCTTAAAGCCCAATGGCAACTTGTAACTAACTATATTCCTGTCAAGTCAATCTTCTTTTAACTGCAGGCTATTTTTAAAATTGATTCTGTCATGTGTTCTTATGAAGGGATCAGATCAATAAAATGTCTTCACTGTATCTCACCAGAGCCACTGTGCAGTAAGAAGAGTGTTCACAAAGAACTTCTGTGACCTGCTGAGAACCTCCAGCAGTTAATCTTTTGTCCCGGGTTCCAGTCTTTTTCATCTCCACATGTTTCTCTCTGTTGGGGAGCAGGAATATGGGAGTGGGTGGCGGAGAGTGGAGAGGATTTGGAGCTGGAATCACACCAAGGCTTTCTAGTTTTATAGTGGCCTTTGCCTCCGTTATCATCTGGTACGTATAAATGAAGAGTGAGTCTCCTGACATTCTTCTGAATCTTGCCTCACAGGGAAGACCACGTTTGGCAGCTCGGATAATCCCTCACAAGACGTCAGCGTTCAAGGTCCGGGTATTGCAGCTCAGCATTGCCATATTGAAAACCAAAATGGAGTTATAACCCTGTACCCATACGGGAATCTATGCGCAATCGATGGAGTTCAGGTGAAACAGCCCACGCGCCTAACCCAAGGTAAGAGAAAATGAACAAAAAATAGAATTTCAGTGCATTTAAATGTGAAATGAAACTTGCATATATAAGGTGTGTTTGCCAGGCAGAAGACATCCCAATTTCTTATTGCAAGAAAATCTTTTTTATCCCATCCAATCTTGGGATGTGAGTGTTTCTGGCAATCAAAACATCTATTTCCATCTCCTTTTGTGATCAGAAGGCAGCATTGAGCCACATTGTAAAAGCATTGATGTATACTTGCAAATATACTCACTGTGACATAGTGTTAGGGAGCTCCAGCATTAGGCCTAAGTCTGATGAGGGATCAATGACATGACTCCAAGTTGGAATGGGCATATAGTTGTAGAGTTTTGCAGTGTAGGACAGGCCAATTGGCTCACCCTATCTGTGCTGAGTATCAAATATCTATACTGATCCCAATTCACAGGACTCATTCTATAGCCTTCCACAGTATGTCATGGCATTTCAAATGCTCTCGAAATGCTGTGGAAGTATTTGCCTCCATCAACCCTTTAGGCGGTGAATTCTGGACATTTCTGGACCACCCCATTTGTTCTGATGGTAACATTTTCTGCACTGATGTCTTCCTTTTCCTGAACCATGTATTCCCCTCTACCATAATGAGCCCTTGACCATGGTTCATGCATTTCCCACAGCCCTGCTCTTAGCTAAATCTTCCAGGGTAGAAGAAATTGGTCCTCGCCTTCACTCAACCAGTCTCCTTCCAGAAACACCAATAAGGTTTCCACCACTAAAACTATGTTTGCCTCCCTTCCCCTTTCAGCATTTTGAAGGAACTGTTCCTTTACAACTCACTTGTCTGATCTTTGGTTCCCAGTAGTCAAAAGATTCAAAGAACATTTATTATCAAAGTGTGTATGCAGTATACAACCCTGAGATTTGTCTTTGCACAGACAGCCATGAAACAAAGAAACACTATGGAACCTGTTCAAAAAAAAATATCGAACACCCAACATGGAAAAAAAAAATTTGCACAAATGGCAAAAAGTGAATGAATAGCACACAGAATATTAAACTTCAAACCACAGAATCTGTGAAACAGTCTGGGAATGTTCAGTTTAATTCAGTTCCATTCAATTTCGCGCTGTGCTGTTTGTTGACTGCAGACCGCAGAGCCAGTCTCCCCGATCAAAATCGTGCAAAATAGCAATAAAACAGGAGTAACCAGAAACACATATAAAGTGAACTGCAGAGTCCAATCAACAAACTGCGCAAATCAAACCTTGCCCAAGACCCAAGACTCCTATACCTTCCTCCTGCAGCGGTGAGCGAGAGGGAGACACAGGCAGGCACTGGCGCCTTTCACTCTCCTCGTTTATTTCAATCTTGCTCAACGCGTTAATCATTGCGATCAGCGAGATTGGCAAGAAATGGAACCGATTATGGGTTCACACTCCACTACTAGGCCACACACTCCGTTCTCAATCTCGCTTTCAAACATGCTGAATTCCCTCGGAGACATCAAAAGCGACACAATGCTCTGTCGGCCCAAAAATACATTATCAAAATGTAAATGACAGGCTCCAATTGCACACAGATTAGTAGTAGAAGTATGTTGAAAAGAAGAAAGAGAAGAAGTAATTTAGTGAACTGTCTGCAGGACATTGACATTGGTCACATTGGTCGCTGGCACCATCTTGCTCCTATCACTGTCTGTCCTATGACACCCTCTCCTGTAACTGCAGGAGATGTCCTTCCGCCTTTTCAGATTAATGCAGTTTCATTTGGAGCTCATAATTTTCATCTTGTTGTCTAGCATTTTAAATCGCCATCCCCCGCTTATAAATCTGTGGCCAGATTCAGATTTATTTATCACATGTACTGTTCATGGAAACATACATTGAAATGTGTTCACACGAGGAAATCTGCAGATGCTGGAATTTCAAGCAACACACATAAGAGTTACTGGTGAACGCAGCAGGCCAAGCAGCATCTCTAGGAAGAGCTACAGTCAACGTTTCAGGCCGAGACCCTTTGTGCTGACGAAGGGTCTCGGCCCGAAGCGTCAATTGAAATGTGTTATTTGATTTAACACCAACGCATCCCAAAGATATGCCAGGGGTGTCGCACACATTCCAGCACCAACAAAACATGCCCGCAACATTCAGCAGAACAAAACAAGCAGCAACAACAACATCATAACAAGACAAGACCACAACAGCAGAACAAGCCCTTTTTCCACCCTCACACACAGAGACATGCCTCCAACCCCAGGCCAGTCCATTTCCGGGCCTCCAGTCCTTGGCCTCAGAATCTCAGATTTGCAGACATTGGGCCTCAAACCTCCAGTCACTGGCCTGGATTCGCAGACTCAACCTTCGGGCCTCTACCTCCAGACTCACCGACTTCAGTCTTCAACCAGAGGTTTCTACTCTGGACTCATGGAGTCTGGACTTAGCCCTTAGGCTTTACCCTTCAGACTTGCTCAACACAAGCTTGTGGAACAGCACCTTATTTTCCTTCTAGGTACATGCAGCCTTCCAGACTCAGTACTGAATTCTCCAACTTGAGTCAACTCACATTTGCTGTTTCCATCCGAACTGTCCATTTCTGCTAGTAATCCATCTGTGATTATGGCTTTCTCTATTCCTACAGCTAGATTGCTGGGCATGGTCCACAGGCCTGCTCTTAGCGATCTAGAACATGGAGGAAGAAGTATAATCAGCCTCTGACCACTCTATTAATGCGTTGTTCTGGGTCTCAGCCTATCACAAACATTTCCTTTGTCCTATCCATCCCTCCTACCACCTTCTCTGTGACAAAATTATCTTTACTTGATATATTCTCCAGTTGTGGCAAAAGTTCTTTGACTTAAGACATTAGTTTATTTCTTTTCCTGCAAATTTTTGCTAGACCTGCTGAGTATTTCCAGCAGTTTCTGTTTTTATTTCAACTTGTTCAGTCTCTCTTCATAACTGAAATGATCTACCCATACAACTTCCTGGTGAATGTCCTCTGCACCCATTTCTGTACTTCACATCCTTCCCTATAGCATGGTGACCAGCACTGTGCACAATATTTCATCTATGGCCTAGACCAAATTTCATTTAGTTTACCATAACATCTCTGCTATTATATTCTAAGCTCCACTTAATGAAAGCAAGTATCTTAAGTGACCAAGGAAGGGAATTTAGAGGTGACGATATATCTATTTCCTTTCTGTCCTTCTCTGGGGTGGAGATTGTGAATTTGGGAGAAGCCTTTAAGGAAGTCTTGACAGTTAGTGATACAATTATATCTGTGAAATTTAATGAAAAGTTCTTTTTAATAATTTGGCCTAGAGCAGGAATAAGAAAGAGGAGTAACAAGACTATAAAGCCGTAAGACATAGGAGCATAATTGGGCCATTCAGCCCATCGAGTCTTTTCCACCATTCCATCATGACTGATTTATTATACCTCTCAATCCCATTCCCCTGTCTTCTCCCCATAACCTATTAACCTCCACTTTAAATATACCCAAATGACCTGGTCTCCACACCTGTCTGTGGCATTGAATTCCAAAGATTCACCACCCTCTAGTTAAAGAATTTCCTCCTCATTTCTGTTCAAAAGGGATGTCCTTCTATTCTGAGCTATGCCCCCTATCCTAAGTTTCCCCATTTTTGAATTGAAAGAAGGAAAATAAAAACAAAGGACTTCCGTTTATATCAGCCATTCCAAATCCTTAGGATGTCCTCAAGCTCTGAACAGCCAATAGAATACTTCTGTTTGCTAAAACTATTGTAATGTAGCAAATACAGTCACCATTATAATCTCCAGTGCAATTCTTTGAACAGTACATTAGGATATTTTTCCTTCATCTTTGGGGATAGGGTCTCAAAGGGAAGTCTACACTACCAATAATGCGGAGCGTCCCCAGATCTGCACTGGTTTGGTGATTTTTGGATTTAGTGATCAATGCTCTGGAGTGGAATGATCACAATTTTGCCGCTATCCAAGGCTGAGAATTCCAAGCATTCATTACTCTTGGTGAGAAGAAATTCCCACACACTTCAGTTTTAAACGACCACCCTTTATCTTTGTAACCATGTATTCTTTCCTGAGCCGCTCCATCTCGTGAAAACATCTCAACGTCTATCATGCCACACTTCCCTTAGGATCTTATGTTTCATTAAGATAAGAATATAGATCCAGTTTCTTTTGCCACCTGTGATAATACAACCCTCTCACCGCAGACATTAGCTGAGTAATCCTCATTTGGATTGCCTTCAGTTCCAGGCTATCCTTTTTTTTTGCATAAGGGGACCAAAACTATCTACAGTACTCCAGATGTAGCCTCACCAATACCTTGTACAATAGTAATGAGAGGAACCATTTTCTAAATCTTTCTGATATCATCAGATTTTCTCAGGCATATTAGTTCCCTGTTTACTACACTATTTTTTAAATGTTATTATTCTAGGTAATTTATGTGGTAATTGGTCCTTTGTGTGATCATATTGAGTTTATTCTCTCAAGCAATATGATAGAAGGGATTAACTTGCCATATACTGTTGTTAATTGGACCAGGAGGAATGCTTTATTCTTTCACATCTGAGCTTCACTGCTCTGAAAACAAAATTCCTCCAGTTTTATTTTATCGCTCTTGCCTCAAATTCTAAAAATGGTCCACTTTAATATCTTCCACTTCAATGTAAACTGTTGCCTGCTTGCCCAATGTGCAAGACTGATACCATGGACCGGGTGCCTGATACAGAGTTTCTGAGTTTGCTGCAGATGGTGGGGGGACCCACAATCACAGCCTCCGGCAGACTAAACCGCAACACCTGATCAAGGCTGACTCTGCCATCAGCAATGTCTTGTCCAGTTTTGAAGCGTACTGATGCATTTGATGTCAGGGGATGATGCTGATGATTTAAGAAGCAAATTTGTGTCCACTCCATATAGGCCTGTGTGCCTTGATAAGCTCTTGATTAGTAAGGGCATCAAAGATTACGGGAAGAATGCAGGAGAATAAGGCTTAGAGGGATAACAAGTCAGTCATGATCGAATGGCAGAGAAGACTCAATGGGCAGAATGGCCTAATTCCACTTGTATGTCTTATGGTGTCACAGTCAACATTATTCACACCAGAGGCTGTGTAAAGTTAGAAGGTAGGGAGCACATTTATGGAAAACAGCAGGTTTCACATGTGGTTTTTTCTTTCAGTTTGAGTGGAGAAGGGGAGGAGAACAGGAGTAAAATATTTTTCTGAAATGGAGTACAGCATAAAATTTTTTTTGCTTTGTTGGATCTATGAGATATACCACAATGAGTCACCAAGGCTCTTCAACAATATCTCCAAGACCACCTAGAAGGACAAAGGCAGCAAATGCATGGAAACACCAGGACCTTCAAGTTCCCTTCAAAGTGACCCACCACTTTGACTTGGAAATATATCTTCACTGGGCTTAAAAACTCCCCGTCAGCACTGTGGAAGCAACTTCACCAGAGGTATCGGGGCAGTTCAAGAAAGCTCGCCACCACTTTCTCAAGGGTAACTGGTGATACGGCTTAAATTGCTTTCCAACCAACAATGTCTGCTTCTTCAACAAAAGGATAAAAATGAATGGTCAATAGTAAGGAATATTAAGGAGTGATACTTCAGAAATTGAATGAAGGCAATTCAGTAAATATTTTTGTGTTTCTTTTTCCAATGCCTTCCAGTTCATTACAGACAGACCACACCCTTAATGTAACAAGCTCAAACAGGACTGTCACAAGTAAAGCTTTATACTTCTGAATTGTTTGGATTTGGACTGTGTCTGGCTGTGCTAGAAAAACAAAGAGCAAGAGACAGGCATAGAGAGAAAAAGAGTACTCTATACTTTAGAGATTGTAATTGTGGCTCTGAGACTGATGTTATCACAGACTGATAACTGTATTCACTCTGTGGCAGATGTAAATGTGTGCCAGTTTTTGAATGCAAACTTTTAAATTGGTGGGGACAATATTCGAAGTCTCAAGACTAGAGGCGAAAGGTTGAAAAATGGGAAAATGGACGACTCAGAAAGAGTAATCTAGGGAAGACCTGAGTGAGACAAAGTGAAGAACCAAATTTGAGGTCCAAAGAATGACTGAGTGAGATAGGGTAGAGATTCCACAGCTTTAGACCATCTGGAGTTTGTATAAAGCTCATTGCCAATTGAAGTTTGGACAAATGAAATATGGTTTTCAATTAAAAAGACAGAGATCATCTTCAGAGTCTACATTAATGATCATCGTGCATTATGAATATTTAACAAGAAGTGGAATACTTGCATAGTGAGAGCCCCTGAGATCCCTCAGAGGAAGAGAAATGTTATGTCTTCTGATGGCAAAGCATTTCAGATAACAGTGCAACTGGTCTGTCTATATTTTGAATCCAGTTTTAAAGACCTTCAGCATTTTCAATATCAGCCATGGCTCAGTGGGGAGCACTGTCATCTTCAAGACAGGAAGTTGTGAGTTCAATTTCCACTCCAGAGTCACATCCAGACCCTGAAACAGACCTTTAGGATCACCATGTTCATGCTGACTATCAAATCGTATCTATATTCATCGTAGGATCACAGTGCACGCACACAAGCCCTTTATTCCACCTCGTCCATGCCAACCTGGACACGAATCTGTGCTAATCCCATTTGCCTGCATTAGGTCTGTATCCCTCTCCTTCTTTCCTTTCCAAATAGCTGCCCAAATGCCTTTTGGATGTTGTAATTGTGTCTGTCTCCACCACTTCCTCTGACAGCTCGTTCCTGTACTCACCATACTCTGTGTGAAAAGCCTACCCCTCAGGGCTCCTGCAAATCTCTTCCCTCTCACCTTAAACCTATGCACTCTTGTTCTGGACTCTGCTGCCCTGGGAAAAAAGACTCAATCCTCCCTGTATCCTCCTAATTTTATGAATCACTTAGCTTCCTACATTCAAGTGAAAGTAAATCCAGTCTGTCCAATCTCTCCTTATAATAACAGCACTCCATTCCAGGCAACGTCCTGGTAAATCTCTGCAGCATTCTCTCTATGCCACCATATCCTTCCTGTGGTGACCAGGAAAAAATCCCACCTTTATAGTATATCCCTATAAACTTTCTACCTATTGCCTTATACCTATCCATTTTGTTTTTGACACCCTCCCAAGGAAAATAGGTTCTTCCTATCTACCCAGTCTTGAAATCATAAGACCATAAGACACTTTCTCTAGCCAGAGTTTGGTGAATCTGTGGACTTCATTGCCACAGGCAGCTGTGGAGGCCAAGTCTGTATGTATATTTAAGGCAGAGGTTGATAGATTATTGATTGGTCAGGGCATGAAGGGATATGGGGAGGAAGGATAGAGATTGGGGCTGAAAGGAAAAAATAGATCGGCATGATGAAATGGTAGAGCAGCCTAATTCTGCCCCTATGTCTTATAAGACATCATGGCTGATGTATTATCCCTCTCGACCCCATTCTCCTGTCTTCACCCTGTAACCTTTGATACCCTTAAGACTATGAAGAGTACTATAAAAATGAAATTTCTATTCTTCTTTCTATAAAAATTCCTCATAAATTTCTTTTCAGAGAACAGAAGTGTTCCTGATCTGAAACAGATGGTCTATTCCAGCTCCCAAATTAGACAAGCAGTCTTTGAATCGCACCCTTTGTGTAACTGGCTCAGAAACAAGAGTCATAGGAAACGCTTTATGCACCTTAGATACGGAGCCTTTCTTTGCAGTTTGCCTGTTACAAGCAACCAGTGATTTGCACCATTGGGTTCAGCTTTGCTCCTCCTTAATTTTCAGTGAGGATGAGACGGTATCGTGAGCCATCGCCAAAATGGAGCTTTTTCAATTAACTGAGGACCAGGGACATTCAATAAATGTAATTCACAATCGTGGAGTCCTGACACATGTCATCAATGACTCACATTTTAATCAATGTAGTCTCACTTCTATGGAGTTCCCTCTGTGTTTCCTGCTCCTCTGCCCTCTCCTTATCTACATCACTCCGTTAGGTCCCACTGTGTCACTTTTGAATGTCTTTCTCTACACTCCCTCACCCTGTGCCCTCCCTCATTGTGTTGCCTCAGCCTACAGCATCTCCCACTGACCCTGTCATTTAGCACTGTCTGATTCTGCACTCTTACTCAATAGAGTTTGTTGAATGTGCTGTAGTATAGAGGCAACCTGGTTTGTTCAGATTATCAACTTGACAAGCTCTCAGCACGGTCGACTGTTCCTGTTTCTGCATTTGGCTGAAGTGCTCTGATTTTCGGGTCTTGAATAGCTCCCTTTTCAGTGAATATTTTGCCACCCATAGGGTCGGGACCTGCTACTTGCCAGTGCTCCTGCTTTTCAAAGTATCACCAAAGGCAGCTCTTTCATTCCCACTGCATTACTAATTGAACAGTGTTTGGACAGTTATGTATCACATTACATTTACAGCTTGGAAATATTTGTTTCAAGTATTTTATTGGAGATACAGCACGGTAACAAGTCCTTCCAACATAACGAACCCGTGCCGTGGCGCCCAATTACATCCATGTGACCAACTAACCTACTAACCCAAACATCTATGTGGAGGAAACTGGAGCACCCGGAGGAAACCCACACGAACACAGGGAGACGTACAAACTCCTTACAGACAGTGGCAGAATTGAATCCGGGTTTTGGGGGCTTTAATCGCGTTACATTCGCAGCGAACCTACTGTGCCACCTAATATCGGTTAATTTATTCTCTAGAGAAACCTAGCCCTACTCTATTTCATCTCCTCTGGTTATGGACATTCAGATGCCTGTAATTAACATAAGCAACACTGGGCAGATACAGTATGTGACCGAGATCATTGTAAATTGTCCCATGATTAGGTTGGAGTTAATCAGGTTTGTTGGGGGCTGCTGGGGAGGCGTGGCTCAAAAGGCCAGAAAGGCCTACTCCGTGATATATCACTAATTAAACTTGGAGATATATATTTATAAGACCATAAGGCACAGGAGCAGAATTAGGCCATTCGGCCCATCAAGTCAGCTCTGCCAATCCATCATGGCTGATTTATTATCCATCCCAACCCCACTTTCCTGCCTTTCCTCATAATCTTTGCAGAGATGATTATTAAATTTGTGGATGTCACTTAAGTTGTGGGGTTGTGGGTAGTGAAGTACATTGTCTAAGACTACAGCAGGATGTAGATCAGATGGAAAATTGGACAGGGCATTGGCAAGGTGGAATTTAACCTGAAATGTGAGCTGATGCATTTTGATAAACATGAGAAATTCCTCAGATGCTGGAAAGCTGGGGCAACACACACAAAATGCCGGAGGAACTCAGCGAGTCAGGTAGCATCTATGGAAATGAATAAACAGTCGACATTTCAGGCCAAGATCCCTTTAAGGACTGAGAAGGAAGGGGGAAGTTGCCATAATAAAAAGGTATTGGGTGGGAGAGGAAGAAGGCTAGCTGGAATGTGATAGGTGAAGCCAGGTGGGTGGAAAAGGTTAAGGGCTGGAGAAGAAGGAATCTTCTGCTTGCATTTTGAGAAGTCAAATAGGAGTAGGACATTAACAGTAAATGGTAGAGTGCTAACAAATGTTGAATTCAGAGGGTTCTTGCAGTTCAAGTCTAGTCTTCCCTCAGAGTGGCAGCACCATAGACAGGGTGGTGGAGAAGACATCTGACATGCTTATCTTCAGAAATCAGGACATTGGATATAAAAATTGGGATGTTGTGTTTCAGCTTTACAAAATCCTGGTCAGACAACATTAGAAATACTGTGTGCCATTTTGGCTGGTACACTAGAGGAAGATTGTGGTTGCACTGAAGATTGTACACTGAAGATTCACCAGGATCAAAGAATTTTGTTAACAGGGAGAGATTGGATAGTGTGGGCTTGCTTTCCCTGACTGGTGACCTGATAGAGTAATATCAAATTATGAGAGGCAATCAGAATTTATTTCCCAGGAGAGGCATATCAAAAAACAAGGGGGTACAGGTTTAAGGTGAGTAGAAAGTGTTTAAAGGGTATTTGAGGTGACAGCTTTTTACACAGAAAGTGGTTATTGTCTGGAACTTGCTGTCAGAGTGCTTGATGGAATCACTCTCACTGTGTTTAAGAAGGAACAGTTGCTGTGTGGGCAAACAGGCTGAGTGTAAATGGGTGAAAAGGAAGCATGGAATTGATGGGCTGACAGGCCCATTTCTGGGTGCTGTGTGACTCAGACTCTAAAGGGTCAGTACAGGCACAGTGGATGAAATGGCCTCCATCTGTGCTTTATTGCTCACCGATTCTATCAAATGTTAGAAAGAGGTGAGAGGAAACCTCGTACTTTGCCATCTACAGATTCCTGATGGATTGGGTTATCACTACTCCAGCTGTATTTACACAGTAACCTACTCTGTAAAACACAAGCCTGAGTGATAGGCCAGTTAAATCAAATATCCAGAGGGTCTGTTCTGCACATCTGGCATTATTAAGCAAACTGCCCTTTTGCTTCCCCACCAGCTGTTTGATCTTGCATTGTAAGTACTTACAGATTCTCTAATTATGTATTCATGTGTGTTACACAGTTTTGCCTGGACTGTTCCTCATAACACTAAACTGTCCCACAGCATGCTTCAAAGAACACCAGATTTTCTGACTGAATTCTGGGCCAATGTTTATCCAATAATAACCAAACCCTTGGAAACAGTAACCAGGTCATCACTACTACGCTGTCTGAGGGAACTTGCTGTCATGTTTCCCTATATTACACCAGTGCGTATGATTCAAGAATACATCACATTGGTTGTAAAACTCTTAGTGCTTGGGATCATAATAATACTACTGCTTGGAACAGTTGGGACAATGAGCACTGACAGATTTAACGGTGTGTTTGCTTCGTACAGGAGGAAAAGTGGGATGTGCTAATAGGTTGGGATGAAGTCAAGCTTATGTAGACCTTGAGCACTGGCATGAACTATTAACTGTTAACAGGATTGTCTCAAGTAATTGAGTAAGAAAGAAATATCAGCAATATACAGGGGAAAGCATGAAATCTGGATGAGTGAAATCTGCAGATGCTGGAATCTCGACCAATAAACAATCTGACAGAAGAACTCAATGAGTCAAACAGCATCTGTGGCTTTGGGTCAAAACCTAACATTAGGACCTGCAAAGTTTCGGCACCAAAGATGAGAAAGATAAAGATTAGTTTTATTTGTCACATTTTATTCTATTATAGATTTATTGAGTATATCGGCAAGAAAATGAACCATATGGTGACATATATGTACTTTCATCCAGAGCAACACACAGAAAATGCTGGACGAACTCAGCAGGTCAGGCAACATCTAAGGAAATGAATAAACAGTCAATGTTTTGGGCCGAGGCCCTTTTCAGGACCGAGAAGGAAGGGGGAAGATGGAAGGATGTTGGGGGGGAGTGGATGAGGGATTGCCAGAAGGTGATAGGTGAAGCCAGGAGGGTGGAGAAGAAGGAATCTGTTAGAAGAGGAGAGTGGACAATGGGAGAAAGGGAAGAAGGAAGGTCACCAGGGGGAAA